>NC_092725.1:147053580-147401461 GCF_047496885.1 Scyliorhinus torazame
AACCCCACCCAACACTAAGGGCAATTTTGGACAGTAAGGGCAATTTAGCACGGCCAATCCACCTAACCTGCACATCTTTGGACTGTAGGAGGAAACTGGAGCACCCGGAGGAAACCCACGCAGACATGGGAGGATGTGCAGACCTGGAGTAATTCACGCAGCTTTAGCTGCGGATGCGGGCTAATTATCTAATTAGCTAATTAGATTATCCGCCCCCGTGCCGAACGCGATTTCAGCGCGGGGCTGCAGAGAATCCGGCCCCATAAACCTTCTTAACCACTGTATCCACCTGCTCAGCTACCTTAAGGGACCAGCGTACATGCACACCAAGATTCCTCTGATCCTTGGTGCTTCCCAGGGTCCTGCCGTTTATCATGTACTCCCGCACCTTGTTTGTCCTGCCCAAGTGCATCACCTCACACTTACCCAGATTGAATTCCATTTGCCACTCATCAGCCCATCTGACCAGCCCGTCTATATCCTCTGATAATCGGAGGCTATCCCTCTCACCATTTACCATCACAACCCCCTCCTACATTCATATCTAAATCATTTATATAAACCATAAACAGCAAGTGGCCTGTAAACATAAATAATTTATGGCAAATATCACCGTCATGCCTTCTTTTTCTATCTACCAGAGTCCTGGATGCAAATGTGATGGGCCTCTGCGCCATCACCCGTCTATGGGACAGTACTGCCCGATGCCATAAGGAGGTGTCACAAGTCTGGATGAGCAGTCAGGATTGATCATAGTGGCCAAGCGGCTGGGAGGATTACAACCATCTCTTCATTCCTGTGAAGCCTCCTCCTGTGGAGTTCCCCTAGCCCATTTCTGCTTCTTCCTTGACAAGATGTGAAGGGTGTCAACAGGGTGGCCAAGTTTGGAATAAACTTCCTGTAATAATTTACCAGACCCAGAAGTACCTGGACTGGGTTCTGGGTCCATATAGATGGGTGCTTTAGCCCCTTTATCTTGCCCAGGCCGTCCTGAAATACCTCTGGATATTTTCCAGTGCTCATCAGAAACTCTGCCACCTGTCGGAGCAGAGGACCCGTAGCCAATCACCCGTAGCCAATCACCCGTAGCCAATCACCCGTAGCCAATCACCCGTAGCCAATCACCCGTAGCCAATCACCCGTAGCCAATCACCCGTAGCCAATCACTCGTCACCAATCACCGGTAGCCAATCACCCGTAGCCAATCACCCGTAGCCAATCACCCGTAGCCAATCACCCGTAGCCAATCACTCGTCACCAATCACCGGTAGCCAATCACCGGTAGCCAATCACCCGTAGCCAATCACCCGTAGCCAATCACCCGTAGCCAATCACCAGGAGCCAATCACCAGGAGCCAATCACCAGGTGCCAATCACTCGTCACCAATCACTCGTCATCAATCACTCATCACCAATCACTCGTAGCCAATCACCCGTAGCCAATCACCCGGAGCCAATCACCAGGAGCCAATCACCCGGAGCCAATCAGTCACCCGTAGCCAATCACCCGTAGCCAATCACCCGTAGCCAATCACCCGTAGCCAATCACCCGTAGCCAATCACCCGTAGCCAATCACTCGTCACCAATCACCGGTAGCCAATCACCGGTAGCCAATCACCGGTAGCCAATCACCCGTAGCCAATCACCCGTAGCCAATCACCAGGAGCCAATCACCAGGAGCCAATCACCAGGTGCCAATCACTCGTCACCAATCACTCGTCATCAATCACTCATCACCAATCACTCGTAGCCAATCACCCGTAGCCAATCACCCGGAGCCAATCACCAGGAGCCAATCACCCGGAGCCAATCAATCACCCGTAGCCAATCACCCGTAGCCAATCACCCGTAGTCAATCACCAGGAGCCAATCACCAGGAGCCAATCACCAGGAGCCAATCAATCACACACAAACAGGTTAGGTCTCAGCCCTTGCTCCACGACCAAGGGGAGCCGGACAGTTTGTTGCCCATGGGTTACCGGGGTCATGGTCGTTGCTACGATGCTCCATGCTTCCCCAGTGTAAGTTGCCAATCTGGCCTTGGGGGTCACACAGGGTTAGTGGCAGGAGTCAGCTGAAGGTCTGCTGTCCAATGATGGAGATGGTGGCCCTGTTCCATCTCCATCACCCGGGGGTGTCCATTCATCTGCAGTTTGACCGAATCGCTGCCACCTTCGGTGCTGTGATGCAGTTCAATTACATCATGTTACCCTCCTCAGCTGGGGCCAAGTGTAAGGACCCGGCTGGGGCGACCTCAATGTCTATCCAGGGTGACACACCCTCTGCCGGTTCTGGCAAATTTGGTTGCTGTGTATTCTACGCTCACACGCCCGGCAATGTTGCCAAAACTTCCCCTTGTCCTCAGGGGAGGTGTCCCCCTGGTATGCAGCAGCATCAGAATATTGAGCCAGGTGCAGTGTTGTATCCTTGGTTGTTGCTTTGGAGGTGACCTGGCCATTTGGGCTCTGCCCTGGGATGTCCCTGGAGTCGGGTATGGAGGTTGAGCAATACTACGGACACTGTAGTCTATGGAACCTTGGAGTTCCTGCACCCCAACGTTGGCTCTGCCAATGCTTCCTCTGTGTGACCATGTTGCTGATTCCGCACATTAGCCGATCCTTCAGCATCTCGGATAGGCATGGCCCAAAATCACAATTCTCAGACAGCCGTTGGAGTTGGGTTAAGAAATCTGTTACTGACTCTCCCAGAGTTTAGTGTTATGATCAGACACCAGTGCAACTAATTCATCAAACACGTTTGAATCTGGAGCAGCCGGGTGCGTGAGACTTTTATAATGCCTGAAGATTGAGGCCCCACAAGCTGTCAGGAGGTTTACCTTCTGTCAATCCCCTCCCAAGGTGCCATTGGTCTGGAAAAAATCCCTCGGCCGCTCTGCTTACTGAGCCCATCGTCCAGGCCTGTGTCAAAGACCTCCAGTTTCCCGAAAAGCGGAATTTTCAAACTTTGTTGTACAGCAATCTTCGGAGAAGCTGGGGTGCCAGAATTGGTGTTCGGATTTTCCTGTTGTCAGTATTAAGAGACAGGAAGCCAGCGGTAAGAGTATCTTCGACTTTAATCAAGGAGGTAGTTGAGGAGGGTTTGTCCACTGAGTCAGTATGGGTGGAAGTCAGAAACAAGAAAGGAGCAATCACTTTATTGGGAGTTTTCTATAGACCCCCCAATAGCAGCAGTGAGATGGAGGAACAGATTGGGCGGCAGATCTTGGAAAGGTGCAGAAGTAACAGAGTTGTTGTCATGGGTGACTTCAACTTCCCTAATATTGACTGGAACCTCCTTAGTGCAAATGGTTTGGATGGAGCAGATTTTGTCAGGTGTACAGGAAGGATTCCTGACTCAAGATGTAAATAGGCCGACTAGGGGGGAGGCCATATTGGACTTGGTGCTCGGCAACGAACCAGGCCAGGTGTTAGATGTCTCGGTGGGAGAGCATTTCGGTGACAGTGACCACAACTTCTTGACCTTTACCATAGTCATGGAGAGGAATAGGAACACATAGTATGGGAAGGTATTTAATTGGGGGAGGGGAAATTATACTGCTATTAGACAGGAGCTGAGGAGCATAAATTGGGAACAATTGTTCTTGGGGAAATGCACAACAGTAATAAGAACATAAGAACTAGGAGCAGGAGTCGGCCATCTGGCCCCTCGAGCCTGCTCCACCATTCAATGAGATCATGGCTGATCTTTTGTGGACTCAGCTCCACTTACCGGTCCGAACATCATAACCCTTAATCCCTTTATTCTTCAAAAAACTATCTATCTTTATCTTAAAAACATTTAATAAGGGAGCCCCTACTGCTTCACTGGGCAAGGAATTCCATAGATTTACAACCCTTTGGGTGAAGAAGTTCCTCCTAAACTCAGTCCTAAATCTACTTCTCCTTAATTTGAGGCTATGCCCCCTATTTCTGCTTTCACCCGCCAGTGGAAACAACCTGCCCGCATCTATCCTATCTATTCCCTTCATAATTTTATATGTTTCTATAAGATTCCCCCCTCATCCTTCTAAATTCCAACGAGTACAGTCCCAGTCTACTCAACCTCTCCTCGTAATCCAACCCCTTCAGCTCTGGGATTAACCTAGTGAATCTCCTCTGCACACCCTCCAGTGCCAGGACGTCCTTTCTCAAGTAAGGAGACCAAAACTGAACACAATACTCCAGGTGTGGCCTCACTAACCCCTTATACAATTGCAGCATAACCTCCCTAGTCTTAAACTCCATCCCTCTAGCAATGAAGGACAAAATTCCATTTGCCTTCTTAATCACCTGTTGCACCTGTAAACCAACTTTTTGCGACTCATGCACTAGCACACCCAGGTCTCTCTGCACAGCAGCATGTTTTAATATTTTATCATTTAAATAATAATCCCTTTTGCTGTTATTCCTACTAAAATGGATAACCTCACATTTGTCAACATGTGGGGATTGTTTAAGGAGCACTTGATGCGAGTGCTGAATAGTTTTGTCCCACTGAGACGAGGAAGGAATGGTAAGGTGAAGGAGCCTTGGATGACAAGAGAAGTGGAGCTTCTAGTCAAGAGGAAGAAGGAAGCTTACGTAAGGTTGAGGAAGCAAGGATCTGACTCGGCTCTAGAGGGTTACAAGGTATCCAGGAAGGAACTCAAAAATGGACTGAGGAGAGCTAGAAGGGGGCATGAAAAAGCCCTGGCGGGAAGGATTAGGAAAAACCCCAAGGCGTTCTGCACTTATGTGAGAAATAAGAGGATGATCAGAGTGAGAGTAGGGCCGATCAGGGATAGTGGAGGGAACTTGTGCCTAGAGTCTGAAGAGATGGGGGAAGCCCTAAATGAATATTTTGCTTCAGTATTCACTAGAGAGAGAGACCTTGTTGCTCAGGAGAACAGTGTGAACCAGGTTAATAGACTCAAACAGGTTGATATTAAGAAGGAGGATGTGCTGGAAATTTTGAAAAGCATCAGTATAGATAAGTCCCCTGGGCCTGACGGGATATACCAAAGGTCACTACGGGAAGCGAGGGAGGAGATTGCTGCGCCGTTGGCGATGATCTTTACGTCCTCACTCTCCATTGGAGTTGTACCGGATGATTGGAGGGAGGCGAATGTTGTTCCCCTGTTCAAGAAAGGGAATAGGGAAATCCCTAGGAATTACAGACCCATCAGTCTTACGTCTGTGGTGCGCAAAATATTGGAAAAGATTCTGAGAGATAGGATTTATGATTATTTAGAAAAACATAGTTTGATTAAAGAAAGTCAGCATGACTTTGTGAGGGGCAGGTCATGCCTCACAAGCCTCATTGAATTCTTTGAGGATGTGACGAGACACATTGATGAAGGTCGGGCAGTGGATGTGGTGTATATGGATTTCAGTAAGGCATTTGATAAGGTTCACCATGGTAGGCTCATTCAGAAAGGTAAGGGGCATGGGGTATAGGGAAATTTGTCTGTTTGGACACAGAATTGGCTGGCCGAAAGAAGACAGCGAGTGGTAGTGGGTGGAAAGTATTCCGCCTGGAGGTCGGTGACAAGTGGTGTCCCACAAGGATCTGTTCTGGGACCTCTGCTCTTTGTGGTTTGTATAAATGACTTGGATGAGGAAGTGGAAGGGTGGGTTAGTAAGTTTGCCGATGACACGAAGGTTGGTGGAGTTGTAGATAGTGTTGAGGGTTGTTGCAGGTTACAACAGGACATTGACAGGATGCAGAGCTGGCCTGAGAAGTGGCAGATGGAGTTCAACCTTGATGAATGTGAAGTGATTCATTTTGGAAGGCGAAATTTGAATGCTGAATACAGGGTTAAAGGCAGGATTTTTGGAAGTGTGGAGGAACAGAGGGATCTTGGGGTCCACATAGATAGATCCCTCAAAGTTGCCACCCAGGTTGATATGGTTGTTAAGAAGGCGTATGGTGTGCTGGCTTTAATTAACAGGGGGATTGAATTTAAGAGCTGCGAGGTTTTGCTGCAGCTTTATAAAACCCTGGTTAGACCACGCTTGGAATATTGTGTCCAGTCCTGGCCGTCTCATTATAGGAAGGATGTGGATGCTCTGGAGAGGGTACAGAGGAGATTTACCAGGATGCAGCCTGGACTGGAGGGCAAGTCTTATGAAGAAAGGTTGAGGGAGCTAGGGTTTTTCTCACTGGAGCGAAGAAGGCAGAGAGGTGACTTGATAGAGGTGTACAAGGTGATGAGAGGCATGGATAGAGTGGATAGCCAGAGACTTTTCCCCAGGGTCGAAATGGCTGTCACGAGGGGACATAATTTTAAGGTGATTGGAGGAAGGTATAGGGGAGATGTCAGAGGTCGGTTCTTTACACAGAGAGTGGTGGGTGTGTGGAATCACTGCCAGCAGTGGTGGTGGAGTCAGAGTCATTAGGGACATTTAGGCGACTCTTAGACAGACACATGGACAGCAGTAAATTGAAGGGGTGTCGGTTAGGTTGATCTTAGATTAGGATAAATGGTCAGCACAACATCATGGGCTGAAGGGCCTGTACTGTGCTGGACTGTTCTGTGTTCTAAGGTTACATAAAGTCTGCCCAGGGCAGCAAACTACCCAGTCGGGACAGTCAACATTCCGGTTCCTGTTCGGACTGGCCCTTTATACGAGTCTCAGCTGCCCATCAGTGGGGAAGTTCGTATTCATCGAGCCACAGGGGGAGATCATCTCCCCATGGGCCTCCAGCGGGGGTTATTTATTACATGTAGGAAGCATGTTTCCCTTGACTGGTAAGTTTAGAACCAGAGGACATAATCTCAGAATAAGGGACAAGCCATTTAAGACTAAGGTGAGGAGGAATTTATTCTTTCAGAGGGTGGTGAACCATTGGAATTCTCTAATCTGGAGGGTTGCGGAAGCTCAATCATGATCTTTTTTTTAAGAAATATTTTTATTCAAATGTTTACATATTTTCAACAAACCCCCCCCTTACAGAAAAAAGAAAGACTAAGAACACATAAATAAACATCTTACAACTACATCACAAATTCCCCCAATATACAAACCTCCCATTAAGCAATAGTAAACACAGTAAAAAACACAAAGTACATCCCCCTCTCTGGGTTGCTGCTGCTGCTGACCACCTCCTAACGCCCCGCAAAAGGTCTAGGAACGGTTGCCGCCGCCTGAAGAACCCTTGCACCGACCCTCTCAAGGCAAATTTTACCTTCTCCAATTTAATGAACCCTGCCATGTCGCTGATCCAGGATTCCACGCTTGGGGCCTCGCATCCTTCCACTGTAGCAGAATCCTCCGCCGGGCTACCAGGGACACAAAGGCCAGAATACCGGCCTCTTTCGCCTCCTGCACTCCCGGCTCGTCCGATACCCCAAATAGTGCTAACCCCCAGCTTGGCTTAACCCGGGTGTTCACCACCTTAGACATCGTCCTTGCAACGCCCCTCTTGAACCCATCCAGCGCCGGGCACGCCCAGAACATGTGGGTGTGATTTGCTGGGCTCCCCGAGCATCTCCCACACCTGTCTTCCACCCACAGCCTCGCCCCTGTCATATGCACTCTGTGAAGAACCTTAAATTGTATCAGGCTAAGCCTGGCGCAAGAGGAGGAAGAATTAACCCTACCCAGGGCGTCCGCCCACGCACCCTCGTCTATCTCCTCCCCAAGCTCCTCCTCCCATTTACCCTTTAGCTCCTCCACCGAGGTCTCCTCCTCCTCCTGCATCTCCTGGTAGATCGCCGAGACCCTGCCCTCTCCAACCCACACCCCCAAGAGCACCCTATCCTGGATCCTGCGTGCTGGAAGCAGATGGAACTCCCTCACCTCCCGTCTTACAAACGCCCTTACCTGCATGTACTTGAAGGCATTTCCGGGGGGAAGCCCGAATTTTTCCTCCAGTGCCCCAAGGCTCGCAAATGTCCCATCTAAAAACAGGTCCCCCATCCTTCTAATTCCTGCCCTGTGCCAGCTCAGGAACCCTCCATCTATTCTCCCCGGGATGAACCGATGGTTCTCCCGGATCGGGACCAAACCGAAGCCTCTACCTCACCCCTGTGGCGCCTCCACTGCCCCCAAATTTTCAAAGTCCCTGCCACCACCGGACTCGTGGTGTACCTAGCCGGCGGGAGCGGCAGCGGTGCTGTCACCAGCGCTCCCAGACTCGTGCCCACACAGGACACCATCTCCAACCTCTTCCACGCCGCCCCCTCCCCCTCCATCACCTACTTGCATATCATTGCCACATTGGCAGCCCAGTAATACCCACACAGATTAGGCAACGCTAACCCTCCTCTGTCCCTACTCTGCTCCAGAAACACCCTTCTCACCCTCGAGGTCTTTTTCACCCACACGAATCCCATGATGCTCCTACTGACCCGCTTAAAAAAGGCCTTAGGGATCAGGATGGGGAGGCACTGGAATATAAAAAGGAACCTCGGGAGCACCGTCATCTTCACCGACTGTACCCTTCCCGTCAGGGAGAGTGGCAGCATATCCCACCTTTTAAACTCCTCCTCCATCTGCTCCACCAGCCTCGTCAAGTTGAGCTTGTGTAGGGCCCCCCAGCTCCCCAGATCCGCCACCTGGATCCCCAGATACCGAAAACTCCTTTCCGCCCTCTTCAGTGGAAGCTCATCTATCCCCCTTCCCTGGTCCCCTGGCTGTACCACGAAGAGCTCACTCTTCCCCACGTTGAGCTTACACCCAGAAAAGTCCCCAAACTCCCTGAGGATCCGCATCAACTTTGGCATCCCCCCCACTGGGTCCGCCACATACAGTAACAGGTCGTCGACATACAACAAAACCCGGTGTTCCTCCCCCCCCCCCGGACCAGCCCCCTCCAGTTCCTGGACTCCCTTAGAGCCAGAGCCAAAGGCTCAATTGCCAATGCAAATAGCAAGGGGGATAGGGGGCACCCCTGACTCGTCCCCCGGTACAGCTGAAAGTATTCCGACCTCCTCCGATTCGTGGCCACACTCGCCACCGGGGCTTCATAAAGTAGCCTAACCCAACTAATGAACCCCTCCCCGAATCCAAACCTCCTCAACACTTCCAAGGGGTACCCCCACTCCACCCTATCGAAGGCCTTCTCCACGTCCATCGCCGCCACTATCTCCACCTCCCTTCCACTGTAGGCATCATGCTTACGTTAAGGAGCCTCTGCACATTGGTATGCAGCTGCCTTCCCTTAACAAAACCCGTCTGGTCCTCGTGAATCACCCCCGGGGTACAGTCCTCAATTCTGGTAGCCAACACCTTCGCTAACAGCTTCGCGTCCACGTTGAGGAGAGAGATTGGCCTACATGAACCACACTGTAATGGGTCCTTGTCCCGCTTCAAGATCAGCGAGATCAGCGCCCTGGACATCGTCGGGGGTAGGACCCCCCCTCCCTTGCCTCATTGAAAGTCCTCAGTAATAGAGGGCCCAGCAGGTCCATGTACTTCCGGTAAAATTCCACCGGGAACCCATCTGGCCCCGGTGCCTTCCCCGTCTGCATACTCCCCAGCCCCTTAGTCAGCTCCTCCAGCCCTACCGGTGCCCCAAGCCCCGCCACCTGCCCCTCCTCTACTCTCGGGAACCTCAGTCGATCCAAAAGTCGACGCATACCCCATTTATTCCCACCGCACTCCGCACCGTGTTCCCCCCTTTACCCCTAACTCCCCAATCTCCCTCGCTGCCTCCCGCTTCCGAAGCTGATGTGCCAACATCCGGCTCGCCTTCTCCCCGTACTCATACACCGCCTCTTGCGCTTTCCTCCACTGCACCTCTGCCTTCTTGGTGGTCAACAGGTCGAACTCGGCCTGGAGGCTTCGTCGCTCCTTGAGTAGTCCCTCCTCGGGGACCTCTGCATACCTCCTATCCACCTTTAAAATCTGCCCTGCTCATAACGAAGATGTCTATCCGGGAGTTGGCCTTATGAACATGGGAAAAAAAAGAAAATTCCCTGGCCCCCAGCCTGACAAACCTCCATGGGTCCACTCCTCCCATCTGGTCCATAAACCCCCTCAGCACCTTGGCCGCCACCGGCCTCTTACCCGTCCTTGACCTAGAGCGGTCCAATGCTGGATCCAGCACCGTGTTGAAGTCCCCCCCCCATTATCAAGCTCCCTGCCTCCAGGTCCGGAATCCATCCCAACATGCGCCGCATAAATCCGGCATCGTCCCAATTTAGGGCATGTACATTCACTAATACCACCCGCACCCCCTGCAGCTTACCACTCACCATCACATACCTCCCTCCATTGTCTGCCACGATGTTCAGCGCCTCAAACGACACCCGCTTCCCCACCAAAATCGCCACCCCGCGATTCTTTGCGTCCAACCCAGAGTGGAAAACCTGCCCTACCCACCCCTTTCTCAGCCTAACCTGATCTGCCACCTTCAAATGCGTCTCCTGGAGCATGACCACATCTGCCTTCAGTCCCTTCAGGTGCGCGAACACTCGGGCCCTCTTGACCGGCCCGTTCAGGCCTCTCACATTCCAAGTTATCAGCCGGATCAGGGGGCTTCCCCCCCCTCCCCCCCCTGCCGATTAGCCTTCCCCTTTTCTAGGCCAGCCACGTGCCCGCGCCTCCCACACTCTCCATTCCCCCCAGCGGCAGACCCCCGCCCCGACTCCCTCTCCGAGCTCCAGCTCACCTTTGGCCAATGCAGCAGCAACCCAGTTCCCCCCTCCCCCCTCCTCACTCCCCCCCTCCTCCCCCCCCCCCCCAGCTAGGTCCCCCCTAGCTGCGTTGCTCCCCCCAAAGCACTCCCGTAAATCAGCTGACTCCTGCTGACCCCGACCACTCCCGCCACTCCATCGACCCCCCAGTATGGTAGTCTCCGCCCCCCCGCTCCTGTCCATCAGCGGGCGCTCCTCTCCAACACAGCCTCTCCCCCCCCGGCCCTGCCCCCTTCCTTCCCTAGCGTGGGAAAAAGCCCGCGCTTTCCATCAGACTGGCCCCACCCTTTCTGGCGCATCTCCCTTTTGCGGCCTAATCCCAGCTCCCCCACCTCGGGCCTCCCATCTCCCCTCCGTCCTTCCAACCACCGATGCCCACACTCTCACAAAACCCCCACTTCGAACCAATTCACCCTACCCCACCCAGCACCCAAGGAAACAATACAGAACAGAACATCCCCCAAAGCACAGGAACCACAGTAGCCCCCCGCGACCCCCCCTCACAACCGACCCTCAGTCCGTGTCCAACTTTTCGGCCTGAATAAAGGTCCGTGCCTCCTCCGGCGTCTCAAAGTAATGGTGCCGGTCCTTAAACGTGTCGCACCGGCTGCAGCATCCCAAATTTCACCCCCTTCCGATGCAGAACCGCCTTAGCCCGATTGTACCCGGCCCTCTTCTTGGCCACCTCCGCGCTCCAGTCCTGGTATATACGGATCTCTGCATTCTCCCACCTGCTGCTCCGCTCCTTTTTTGCCCATCTTAGGACACACTCCCTGTCCACCAAGCGGTGGAACCGCACCAATATCACCTGTGACGGCTCGTTAGACTTGGGCCTCCTCGCCAGGACTCGGTGGGCCCCATCCAGCTCCAGGGGCCTCGGGACGGCACCCGCGCCCATCAACGTATTCAGCATCGTGACCACGTTTGCTCCAGCATCCGACCCCTCCACTCCCTCCGGGAGACCCAGAATCCACAGATTCTTCCTCCTCGACCGGTTCTCCGTGTCCTCGAACTTCTGCCATTTCTTATGCATCGCCTCGTGCGCCTCCACCTTCACCGCCAGGCCCAATGTCTCGTCCTCATTCTCCGAGGCCTTCTGCCGCACCTCCCGGACCGCCGCCCCTTGGGCCTTCTGGGTCTCGACCAGCTTGTCGATCGAAGCCTGCATCGGCTCCAGCAGCTCTGCTTTCAATTCCGTGAAGCAGCGCTTGAGAAACTCCTGCTGCTCTTGCGACCACTGCGCCCACGCTGCCTGGTCTCCACCCGCCACCATCTTGGCTTTCCTCCCTCGCACTTTTCGCTGCACCAGAATTACTTTTTTCACCGCTCCACTCCTGGTCCAAGCCATACAGTGCCGGGGAAATTGTACTGTCACCTTCCCACACTGGGAACCGTCGAACAAATGGCGCTCGGGCCCCTCAAAAGAGCCCAAAAGTTCATTTCTGGCGGGAGCTGCCGAACCTGCGACTTAGCTCAGCATAGCCGCAACCGGAAGTCCAGAAGCTCAATCATGATCAATCAATTTATCAATCAATCAATCATGGAATGATCAGGCCAAAACTCACAAGATTGTTGGCTACTAATGACATCAAGGGATATGGGAATAGCGCGGGAAAGTGGTACTGAGGTAGATGATTAGCGATGGTCTAATTGAATGATGAAACAGGCTCGAAGAGCTGAATAGCCTCCTCCTGTTCCTACAAAAGTGGCAGATCAATGGGAGCAGCTAAGTTCTCCTCTGAGTCTCACACCATCCGTGAAATTCCATCATCACTTGTATTGTCTTTGTTTCGAGAAGAAATTTGAATGATTTGTTGAGTAAAGATAAACAGCATTAGGCTTAATATTGTAATCCTATTAATCCCTCTGGAATTCCAGGGAAATATAACAAGTACATTTTAAAATTGTAATTTCTTTATGAAATATTTTGAATGTACTGTGGAGCCTAAGAAACATTAATGTTTGTGAAAGCGTAATAAATGATTGTGTCGACCCATCAGTCGCTGCTCAGCCTGTGGTCAAGTGCTGTGTTACGCTGTGTGATCAGTGGCAGGGAATCGACGATGAGCCCCATTGGCAGCAATAACGCAGGTGATTCAGGTCCCTGGGCACCAGCAAGTGTTTACATTCCTTTAAAAGCATTGGCCCAGCAGGCGTGAGCCCGGAAACAGGGGCCGGGCTCGTGCACCCGCATCCACATCTTTCAGCTGCACCTGGATTCAGATTCTTTGCCGGATTTCACCAGCAGTGGAGGCAGACGTGCCAAGAATGAAAGAAAACAAATTGGAATTCCGGACATGTCGAATCTGAGCTTGTTTACCACAATGGCAGTGACAACAACAAAGGGAGTTACTTTGAATTGGAAGCATGTCCAGGGCGTCTCTGTGACGAATGCTCTCTGGTCTGAAAGACCAAAATAGACGTATAGAATGAAGCTGCTGAACCCGGCCTTTTTATACAATTATTTCTGGATGAATATTTGTGCTGGTCAGATTGGGGATGTCAGTGGCAGCGAATTGGAAACTTTATAATAACTTAGCCCAATGCCAGCACCAGGCACTCCCAGGTTTGTACAGCATGGTCTGCATACAAAATAAAACTTTACTGGTCCTGGATATGGACCTACCTCAGAGGCACCCTCCACCCCCCACCCCCCACCACCCCCACCCCCACCACTCCACCACCCCACCCCCCACCACCCCCACCCCATCCTCCCCCCCACCCCACCCCCTCACCACCCCACCCCCCACCACCCCCACCCCATCCTCCCCACCATTCCCACCCCCACCCCCCCACCCCACCATTCCCACCCCCACCCACCACCCTCACCCTCCCCAACCCCACCCTCCACCCCACCCCACCCCCACCCCCCACCACCCCACCCCCATCCCCCACCATTCCCACCCCCACCCTCCCCAACCCCACCCTCCCCACCATTCCCACCCCCACCCCACCCACCACTCACACCCACTCCCCCACCCCCCAATTCAGCCAACACAGGCAGAAACTAGCAGGTGCAAGTTACTGTGTATTAAACTCTGCAAAAGCCCAGACAGCATCGATACAAGCAGCCATCCACATAATAATGTAGCAGCCATCTACATAGTAATAAGCGATCCCCGGGAACAATCGAAACATTTTGAGGTACAAAAAGCCAAGCCAGACTCCTCGGCGCCAGCAGGAGCCAACACAAAATAGGTTAACGGACACGCAAAGACCGCCCAACGATCAGAGAACCGCTCCAGTATTGGAGAAATCGAACCAAGCGATTGGAACAAAGTCCAACCACTTGAAACCAGGTACGGGGTCCGCCCCGAAAGGCGGGAAGCCCCTGGGGACTATAAAGCAACGCCCCCAAGATCAAATCGTCCTTCTTGACAGGGTCACTCAGCAACGCGAAGCAACCCTTGACAGTGACCTGTCCAGCTGCCTCCAAAGAAGTAAGTCTCCAGTCAACGCTCGCTACGAGATGGGCGCTCCTAGATACCAGTCTATACCAGCTTTTGAATCCTGCCTTTTCAGAATCCGAACGAAAGGCCATTTGTTCCCCTGACCTGGTGGGCCAGTCCGAAGCTAAGTATAGGCCTCTTAGTGTTAGAAATAGCCTAGAAAGTAGAGTTTATGCATGAGTAGCGATTTACTGTGTATCATAAATGTGTATTGATTTGAATCTTACTAATCGGTGTGTTGAGTTATTGATCATTACTTGAACTTGAACCTCGTGGCGGTATCATAAAGATACCTGGCGACTCGAGAGCAAAGGTTATAAAACAGAGCCAATTGAACCAACCAAAAGTTAGCAACAACCCCCACACCCCCCACCCCACCCCCACCCTCCCCACCCCCACCCCCACCCCATCCTCGTGCAGCAGTATGGTTACTGCATAGTTGTACCAAGAAATGGGGCCTACAATCTGGCTTCATAACTCCAGGGACAGGTAATTCAGGAATGCCACCCTTCGGACGATGCAGTGACCGGAGGTCACAACGCTGAATTTGACGTGTAGATGGTTCTCTGGGCAATAGCTCTCCCTCAACTCTGATCATCAAGCAGAGGTTAACTCATCGCGTTGCTGCTTGTCCGATGTTTCTGTCAGAAAATACCGACATAACAGTGGTTCCATACACAAGTCGTTTGAGATCTTCTGAACCACACAACATGCATCTATCTAAATGCAAACTTTTATTTGAATATTGTACAGTAGATCCTTACCTATCGGCAACTAATTTGAGATTGCTCGAGATACACAAAACGTTTAAACTAAGCAGCCAGGCTGGATTATGGTCAAGGTGTCAGAGGTGAAAGGTCAATATCTAACCCACTATGTTGCTCACAATCGTTGCTCACAATCGTTACTCACAATCTCTTTTCTATTCACTATGATCAATGTGACACTCACTTCACACAGTTCCCCGGATTGTTGTGGACATTGTGCTTCACGATTGCCAATTACTGACCCGCAGACAACAATGACTGATACAATTAGGAATGTTATAGATAATCAAGACGACTTTACAGATTAATATCCATTCACCTCAATGTATACTTGAAATGAGAATTGTAAAATTTAGCTTTAATTTCTTCTTATCGCTTTTAAATTATTTGTGTCTTTTCCCCAAATCCAGCTTGAGGAAAGAAACTTATTTCAAATAGGAACTTTAAGGAAATAATAGGTAAATCTACTTGAGTCCACCCTGCCTGATCCATTCATCATTCTCCCTCTCCTCAGCGCCCCCTACCTTGTTGCTGATGTTTTCCCTGCCCAAAAATATCCCACAGCAATTTTCAAAGCAAAGGAAGGGATTTCTCTGCAGTGCCTCTGAATCGTGTTAGTGAGGAAAAAACATCTGTCCTATCGAATTCCGGTAAGGTGTGTTCACTAACCCATATCACTCTTGTTTCACAATAGCTATTGTTGGGTTAATCATTCTGGCTGGAGGCCCATCACTCGGCCATCATAGAAACCAATACAATTAATAATAATAACTTATTGTCACAAGTAGGCTTCAATGAAGTTACTGTGAAAAGCTCCTAGTCGCCACATTCTGGCACCTGTTCGGGGAGGCTGGTACGGGAATTGAACCCGCGCTGCTGGCCTTGTTCTGCATTACAAGCCAACTGTTTAGCCCACTGTGCTAAACCAGCCCCTATTAATGGTTTGAGGAAAACATTTGTAGAACATGATTCAATCATTAGCTTCGCAAGGTGGTCAATGAAATAGGTACAGTAACATTACAGTCCCTCTTGGTGGGAGAGCTGTGAAATGGGCTCACACACTCCCTCTGGTGGGAGAGCAGTGAAATGGGCTCATACATTCCTGTGAAATGTCTGATTGTGATCCAAATTAGTTTATACAGTGTCGCAAGGCCATCTGTTGGCAGAAACAAAGTACTACATGAACATATTCAACAAATCAATTCTCATCTTCAATGTTCGTAAACTAACAGATCAGATAATCAATTTATCCAGAAGACATGTGACATGTGAGGCAGTGAATGAAAGGAAAACTGCCTCTTCTGCAGTTTGGTCATGGAACCAAAGCCACAAGTCTATCTTTTTGCTTCTTCAACAGCAATGTAGCATCTCCTTCAAACACAACATTCTGGGTGAGGTAGCTTCCATCTTGTTCAGCTTTCTAAAGACCAGTGACTGACAAAACACACTGATATTTGGTATTTTTAAGAGTGGTTGAAAGCAATGCCTCCAGCTACACAGGGTGCGATTCTCTGGCCTCGTTGCGCTCTCGCTCGACTGAAACAAGGCCGGTAATTAGCGGGAGAGGCAGAAAACCAGAACCACGCCGGGCGCCTAACTGTTTGTGATGGAACCGGCCTGGCGTGGCGGGAAACCAATTATCACCATTTAAGCTCCATTTCCATACAATTCACAGAATCACAGAAAAATACTTTGCAGAAAGGGCCCTTCGGCCCATCGACTCAGCACTGCCATATGGAAGGCACCTGATCTGTCAATCCGAATCCCAATTGCCGGCACTTGGCCCATAGCCTTGAATGTTAAGGTGTGTTCATCAAATGGGCAGAAAAGTGGCAGATGGAATTTAATCCTGAAAAGTGTGAGGTGTTACACTTTGGAAGGAGCAATTTGACAAGGAAATATTCAATGAATGGCACCACATAGGTAATTTGGACATTCTGAATTCTCCCTCCGTGTATCTGGGATCAGGGGTGAGCTGGCAAGGTGGATACAGAACTGGCTAGGTCATAGAAGGCAGAGAGTAGCAATGGAAGGGTGCTTTTCTAATTGGAGGGCATTGACCAGTGGATCTTTGCTGTTTGTAGTATATATAAATGATTTGGAGGAACATGTAACTGGTTTGATTAGTAAGTTTGCGGACTTGGTGGAATTGCGGATAGCGATGAGGACTGTCAGAGGATACAGCAGGATTTAGATTGTTTGGAGACTTGGGCGGAGAGATGGCAGATGGAGTTTAATCCGGACAAACGTGAGGTAATGCATTTTGGAAGGTCTAATACAGCTAGGGAATATACAGTGAATGGTAGAACCCTCAAGAGTATTGACAGTCAGGGAGATCTTGGTGTACAGGTCCACAGGTCACTGAAAAGGGCAACACAGGTGGAGAAGGTAGTCAAGAAGGCATATGGCATGTGTGGTGGTATGTATTAGGGATCATGTGGGACTGTGAAGCCGTGATGCTATTGGCTGACTGATCCCGGGTCCTGGTTGGCTGCTGACTCCTGGCTCCGCCCTGAAGGCGGAGTATAAGAGCCGAGCTTCTCCCCGCCGCTTCATTCTGTTGCTGAACTGCTGGGGACAAGTCTCGCTTAATAAAGCCTGAATCGACTTCATCACGACTCGTCTCTCTCGTAAGTCATTTCGTAAAGTCCCGCAACCTCCCCTACTCTGTGGAGGAGGTCCGTACAGTCACCAGGAACTGCCACATCTGCGCAGAGTGCAAACCGCACTTTTTCAGGCCGGATAGAGCGCACCTGATCAAGGCTTCCCGCCCCTTTGAACGCCTCAGTTTGGATTTCAAAGGGTCCCTCCCCTCCACTGACCGCAACGCATACTTCCTGAACGTGGTGGACGAGTACTCTCGTTTCCCCTTCGCCATCCCCTGCCCCGACATGACAGCGGCCACAGTCATTAAAGCCCTTGGCACCATATTCACACTGTTCGGTTGCCCCGCGTATATCCATAGCGATAGGGGGTCCTCCTTCATGAGTGATGAGCTGCGCCAGTTCCTGCTCAGCAAGGGCATAGCCTCGAGCAGGACGACCAGTTACAACCCCCGGGGGAACGGGCAAGTAGAGAGTGAGAACGGCACGGTCTGGAAGACCGTCCTGCTGGCCCTACGGTCCAGGGATCTCCCAGTTTCCCGGTGGCAGGAGGTCCTCTCGGACGCTCTCCACTCCATCCGTTCGCTGCTGTGTACCACCACTAACCAAACGCCTCATGAGCGCCTCCTTGTCTTCCCTAGGAAGTCCTCCTCCGGAACGTCGCTGCCGACCTGGCTGGCGGCCCCAGGACCCATCTTGCTCCGGAAAGATGTGCGGGCGCACAAATCGGACCCGTTGGTTGAGAGGGTTCACCTTCTCCACGCGAACCCGCAGTACGCCTATGTGGCGTACCCCGACGGCCGACAGGACACGGTCTCCCTGCGGGACCTGGCGCTCGCTGGCAACACACACACCCCCCCGACATCGATCATCCCCTCCCTGCCACCGGCGCACCCCGCGACCGCCCTCTTCCCGGGGGGATCGGTCCTCCTTCCGTGCCCGCCCAGGAGTAAAAAAGGAACAAACACCGAAACGCTCCCGGAGACGACAACGCCCGAGCAAGCACCTGCACCACCACCGGGGCTGAGGCGATCGACGAGGAAGACCAGACCGCCCGCTCGACTCGTGGCATCCGCGTGACACCAAGAATGGTGTTGTATTGTACAAAACATTTTTCTTGCTAATATTGTAAATAGTTTTCACAAACTTGTACATAGCCCAGTGTAGGGCTAAAACTGTCGTAACATGTCCGAAATTTTCCTTCCAGGGCCAGCCTTGTAAACCCCTACCACCATGCGAACCACCACCCCGCCGGGTTCCTTTTTAACAAGGGGTGAATGTGGTGATATGTATTAGGGGTCATGTGGGACTGTGAAGCCGTGATGCTATTGGCTGACAGATCTCGGGTCCTGGTTGGCTGCTGACTCCTGGCTACGCCCTGAAGGCGGAGTATAAGAACCCGAGCTTCTCCCCGCCGCTTCATTCTGTTGCTGAACTGCTGGGGACAAGTCTCGCTTAATAAAGCCTGAATCGACTTTGTCACTTCTCGTCTCTCTCGTAAGTCATTGTGCGCTACAGCATGCTTACCTTCATTGGCCGGGGCATTGAGTATAAGAATTGGCAAGTCATGTTGCAGCTGTATAGAACCTTAGTTAGGCCACACTTGGAGTACAGTGTTCAATTTTGGTCGCCACACTACCAGAAGGATGTGGAGGCTTTGGAGAGGGTGCAGAAGAGATTTACCAGGATGTTGCCTGGTGTGGAGGGCATTAGCTATGAGGAGCGGTTGAATAAACTCGGTTTGTTCTCACTGGAATGAAGGAGGTTGAGGGGCGACCTGATAGAGGTCTACAAAATTATGAGGGGCATAGACAGAGTGGATAGTCAGAGGCTTTTCCCCAGGGTAGAGGGGTCAATTACTAGGGGGCATAGGTTTAAGGTGAGAGGGGCAAGGTTTAGAGTAGATGTACGAGGCAAGTGTTTTTACACAGAGGGTAGTGGGTGCCTGGAACTCGCTACCGGAGGAGGTGGTGGAAGCAGGGACGATAGTGACATTTAAGGGGCATCTTGACAAATACATGAATAGGATGGGAATAGAAGGATACGGACCCCGGAAGTGTAGAAAGATTTTAGTTTAGACGGGCAGCATTGTCGGCACGGGCTTGGAGGGCCGAAGGGCCTGTTCCTGTGCTGTACTTTTCTTTGTTCTTTGTTCTGCACCCAAACAGGTGCCGGAATGTGGCGACTAGGGGATTTTCGCTGTAACTTCATTGCAGTGTTAATGGAACCTACTTCTGACAGTAATAAAAAAAAGTTTATAAAAGAAACGCTTTTTGATAAGCTCCTTATTGCTCCTGCATAAATATATGCAGGACTTGGAGTTTTCGGCAGGAGCGGAGTGCAGGGGCTGCCGGTGGGTGAGTATTTAAGTTTGAAACACTTACCTGGTCCCGTTTCTGATCTTCTTTGCTGTTTTATTATTTTTTAAAAACTTTATTTTTTAAGGCGGGAACTGGAAGTTCGACCCAAGGACTTCTGGGAAGGTTCCCCCCCTCCCCAATAATTTCTGGTGGAGAGGAAACCCGAGACACTACACGTGTAGTGTCGCCCACCCGCCCTCCTCCTCTAACCTAATAATAAAACCCATTGGTGTGAGGTAAGTGCCATATTATATTATTATTTTTTCTTTTTTTAAATTTATTTATTAGCCAGATCTTGGTTGAAAGTTAGAGGGATGGCAGGGAAGGGAGTGCAATGTTCCTCCTGCAGGATGTTTGAGGTGAGGGATGCCGTTAGTGTCCCTGCTGATTTTACCTGCAGTAAGTGCTGCCATCTCCAGCTCCTCCAAGACCGAGTTAGGGAACTGGAGCTGGAGTTGGAAGAACTTCGAAGGGGGTCATAGCAGCTTCAGGGAATTAGTTACACCAAAGATTGGAGATAGATTGGTAACTGTAAGAGGGACTGGGAAGAAGCAGTCAGTGCAGGGATCCCCTGCGGTCGTTCCCCTGAGTAACAAGTATACCGCTTTGGATACTTGTGGGGGGGGGACATACCAGGGGTAAGCCATGGGGTACGGGCCTCTGGCACGGAGTCTGTCCCTGTTGCTCAGAAGGGAAGGGGGGAGAGGAGCAGAGCATTAGTAATTGGGGACTCGATAGTCAGGGGCACAGATAGGAGATTTTGTGGGAGCGTGAAAGACTCACGTTTGGTATGTTGCCTCCCAGGTGCAAGGGTACGCGATGTCTCGGATCGTGTTTTCCGGGTCCTGAAGGGGGAGGGGGAGCAGCCCTAAGTCGTGGTCCACATTGGCACTAACGACATAGGTAGGAAAGGGGACAAGGATGTCAGGCAGGCTTTCAGGGAGCTAGGATGGAAGCTCAGAACGAGAACAAACAGAGTTATTATCTCTGGGTTGTTGCCCGTGCCACGTGATAGTGAGATGAGGAATAGGGAGAGAGAGCAATTAAACACGTGGCTACAGGGATGGTGCAGGCGGGAGGGATTCAGATTTCTGGATAACTGGGCTCTTTCTGGGGAAGGTGGGACCTCTACAGACAGGATGGTCTACATCTGAACCTGAGGGGCACAAATATCCTGGGGGGGAGATTTGTTAGTGCTCTTTGGGGGGGGTTTAAACTAATGCAGCAGGGGCATGGGAACCTGGATTGTAGTTTTAGGGTACGGGAGAATGAGAGTATAGAGGTCAGGAGCACAGATTTGACGTCGCAGGAGGGGGCCAGCGTTCAGGTAGGTGGTTTGAAGTGTGTCTACTTCAATGCCAGGAGTATACGAAATAAGGTAGGGGAACTGGCAGCATGGGTTGGTACCTGGGACTTCGATGTTGTGGCCATTTCAGAGACATGGATAGAGCAGGGACAGGAAGGATGTTCCAGGTTCCGGGGTTTAGGTGTTTTAGTAAGCTCAGAGAAGGAGGCAAAAGAGGGGGAGGTGTGGCGCTGCTAGTCAAGAGCAGTATTACAGTGGCGGAGAGGATGCTAGATGGGGACTCATCTTCCGAGGTAGTATGGGCTGACGTTAGAAACAGGAAAGGAGAGGTCACCCTGTTGGGAGTTTTCTATAGGCCTCCAAATAGTTCTAGGGATGTAGAGGAAAGGATGGCGAAGGTGATTCTGGATATGAGCGAATGTAACAGGGTAGTTATTATGGGAGACTTTAACTTTCCAAACATTGACTGGAAAAGATATAGTTCGAGTACAATAGATGGGTCGTTTTTTGTACAGTGTGTGCAGGAGGGTTTCCTGAAACAATATGTTGACAGGCCAACAAGAGGCGAGGCCACTTTGGATTTGGTTTTGGGTAATGAACCAGGCCAGGTGTTGGATTTGGAGGTGGGAGAGCACTTTGGGGACAGTGACCACAATTCGGTGACGTTTACGTTAGTGATGGAAAGGGATAAGTATACACCGCAGGGCAAGAGTTATAGCTGGGGGAAGGGCAATTATGATGCCATTAGACATGACTTGGGGGGGATAGGTTGGAGAAGTAGGCTGCAAGTGTTGGGCACACTGGATAAGTGGAGCTTGTTCAAGGAACAGCTACTGCGTGTTCTTGATAGGTACGTACCGGTCAGGCAGGGAGGAAGGCGTTGAGCGAGGGAACCGTGGTTTACCAAAGAAGTGGAATCTCTTGTTAAGAGGAAGAAGGAGGCCTATGTGACGGTGAGGTGTGAAGTTTCAGTTGGGGCGAGGGATAGTTACAAGGTAGCGAGGAAGGATCTAAAGAGAGAGCTAAGACGAGCACGGAGGGGACATGAGAAGTATTTGGCAGGTAGGATCAAGGAAAACCCAAAAGCTTTCTATAGGTATGTCAGGAATAAAAGAATGACTAGGGTAAGAGTAGGGCCAGTCAAGGACAGGGATGGGAAGTTGTGTGTAGAGTCTGAAGAGATAGGCGAGATACTAAATGAATATTTTTCGTCAGTATTCACTCAGGAAAAAGATAATGTTGTGGAGGAGAATGCTGAGACCCAGGCTATTAGAATAGATGGCATTGAGGTACGTAGGGAAGAGGTGTTGGCAATTCTGGGCAGGCTTAAAATAGATAAGTCCCCGGGGCCTGATGGGATTTATCCTAGGATTCTCTGGGAAGCCAGGGAAGAGATTGCTGGACCTTTGGCTTTGATTTTTATGTCATCATTGGCTACAGGAATAGTGCCAGAGGACTGGAGGATAGCAAATGTGGTCCCTTTGTTCAAAAAGGGGAGCAGAGACAACCCCGGCAACTATAGACCGGTGAGCCTCACGTCTGTAGTGGGTAAAGTCTTGGAGGGGATTATAAGGGACAAGATTTATAATCATCTAGATAGGAATAATATGATCAGGGATAGTCAGCATGGCTTTGTGAAGGGTAGGTCATGCCTCACAAACCTTATCGAGTTCTTTGAGAAGGTGACTGAACAGGTAGACGAGGGTAGAGCAGTTGATGTGATGTATATGGATTTCAGTAAAGCGTTTGATAAGGTTCCCCACGGTAGGCTATTGCAGAAAATACGGAGGCTGTGGATTGAGGGTGATTTAGAGATGTGGATCAGAAATTGGCTAGCTGAAAGAAGACAGAGGGTGGTGGTTGATGGGAAATGTTCAGAATGGAGTTCAGTTACAAGTGGCGTACCACAAGGATCTGTTCTGGGGCCGTTGCTGTTAGTCATTTTTATCAATGACCTAGAGGAGGGCGCAGAAGGGTGGGTGAGTAAATTTGCAGACGACACTAAAGTCGGTGGTGTTGTCGACAGTGCGGAAGGATGTAGCAGGTTACAGAGGGACATAGATAAGCTGCAGAACTGGGCTGAGAGGTGGCAAATGGAGTTTAATGTAGAGAAGTGTGAGGTGATTCACTTTGGAAGGAATAACAGGAATGCGGAATATTTGGCTAATGGTAAAGTTCTTGGAAGTGTGGATGAGCAGAGGGATCTAGGTGTCCATGTACATAGATCCCTGAAAGTTGCCACCCAGGTTGATAGGGTTGTGAAGAAGGTCTATGGAGTGTTGGCCTTTATCGGTAGAGGGATTGAGTTCCGGAGTCGGGAGGTCATGTTGCAGCTGTACAAAACTCTGGTACGGCCGCATTTGGAGTATTGCGTACAGTTCTGGTCACCGCATTATAGGAAGGACGTGGAAGCTTTGGAGCGGGTGCAGAGGAGATTTACCAGGATGTTGCCTGGTATGGAGGGAAAATCTTATGAGGAAAGGCTGATGGACTTGAGGTTGTTTTCGTTAGAGAGAAGAAGGTTAAGAGGAGACTTAATAGAGGCATACAAAATGATCAGGGGGTTAGATAGGGTGGACAGTGAGAGCCTTCTCCCGCGGATGGAAGTGGCTGGCACGAGGGGACATAGCTTTAAACTGAGGGGTAATAGATATAGGACAGAGATCAGAGGTAGGTTCTTTACGCAAATAGTGGTGAGGCCGTGGAATGCCCTACCTGCTACAGTAGTGAACTCGCCAACATTGAGGGCATTTAAAAGTTTATTGGATAAGCATATGGATGATAATGGCATAGTGTAGGTTAGATGGCTTTTGTTTCGGTGCAACATCGTGGGCCGAAGGGCCTGTACTGCGCGGTATCGTTCTATGTTCTATGTTCTATATATTTTTTAATTAATTTACAGGATGTGGGCGTCGCTGTCGAGACCAGCATTTATTACCCATCCTTAGTTGCCCTTCAGGAGGTGATGGTGAGCTGCCTTCTTGAACCGTTGAAGTCCTTGAGGTGTAGGTACACCATAAGGAGGCTTATGTAAAGGTGAGACATGAAGGTTCAGTTAGGGCGCTCAAGAGTTACAAGTTAGCTAGGAAGGACCTAAAGAGAGAGCTAAAAGAGCCAGGAGGGGACATGAGAAGTCTTTGGCAGGTAGGATCAAGGAAAACCCTAAAGCTTTCTATAGATATGTCAGGAATAAAAGAATGACTAGGGTAAGAGTAGGGCCAGTCAAGGACAGTCGTGGGAAGTTGTGCTTGGAGTCCGAGGAGATAGGAGAGATGCTAAATGAATATTTTTTGTCAGTATTCACACAGGAAAAAGACAATGTTGTCGAGGAGAATACTGAGATTCAGGCTACTAGACTAGAAGGGCTTGAGGTTCATAAGGAGGAGGTGTTAGCAATTCTGGAAAGTGTGAAAATAGGGGCTGGTTTAGCACACTGAGCTAAATCGCTGGCTTTTAAAGCAGACCAAGGCAGACCAACAGCACGGTTCAATTCCCATACCAGCCTCCCTGAACAGGCGCCGGAATGTGGCGACTAGGGGCTTTTCACAGTAACTTCATTTGAAGCCTACTTGTGACAATAAGCGATTTTCATTTCATTCCATTTCAAATAGATAAGTCCCCTGGGCCGGATGGGATTTATCCTAGGATTCTCTGGGATGCTAGGGAGGAGATTGCTGAGCCTTTGGCTTTGATCTTTAAGTCATCTTTGTCTACAGGAATAGTGCCAGAAGACTGGAGGATAGCAAATGTTGTCCCCTTGTTCAAGAAGGGGAGTAGAGACAACCCCGGTAACTAAAGACCAGTGAGCCTTACTTCTGTTGTGGGCAAAATCTTGGAAAGGCATATAAGAGATAGGATGTATAATCATCTGGAAAGGAATAATTTGATTCGAGATAGTCAACACGGTTTTGTGAAGGGTAGGTCGTGCCTCACAAACCTTATTGAGTTCTTTGAGAAGGTGACTAAGCAGGTGGATGAGGGTAAAGCAGTTGATGCGGTGTATATGGATTTCAGTAAAGCGTTTGATAAGGTTCCCCATGGTAGCAAATATGGAGGCATGGGATTCAGGGTGATTTAGCAGTTTGGATCAGAAGTTGACTAGCTGGAAGAAGACAAAGGGTGGTGGTTGATGGGAAATGTTCAGACTGGAGTCCAGTTACTAGTGGTGTACCACAAGGATCTGTTTTGTGTCCACTGCTGTTTGTCATTTTTATAAATGACCTGGAGGAGGGCGTAGAAGGATTGGTGAGTAAATTTGCAGGTGACACTAAAGTCGGTGGAGTTGTGGACAGTGCGGAAGGATGTTATAAGTCACAGAGGGACATAGATAAGCTGCAGCACTGGGCTGAGAGGTGGCAAATGGAGTTTAATGCAGAAAAGTGTGAGGTGATTCATTTTGGAAGGAATAACAGGAAGACAGAGTACTGGGCTAATGGTAAGATTCTTGGCAGTGTGGATGAGCAGAGAGATCTCGGTGTCCATGTACATAGATCCCTGAAAGTTGCCACCCAGGTTGAGAGGGTTTTTAAGAAGGCGTACGGTGTGTTAGCTTTTATTGGTAGAGGGATTGAGTTTCGGAGCCATGAGATCATGTTGCAGCTGTACAAAACTCTGGTGCGGCCGCATTTGGAGTATTGCGTGCAATTCTGGTCGCCGCATTATAGGAAGGATGTGGAAGCATTGGAAAGGGTGCAGAGGAGATTTACCAGAATGTTGCCTGGTGTGGAGGGAAGATCTTATGAGGAAAGGCTGAGGGACTTGAGGCTGTTTTCGTTAGAGAGAAGGTCAAGAGGTGACTTAATTGAGACATACAAGATGATCAGAGGATTGGATAGGGTGGACAGTGAGAGCCTTTTTCCTCGGATGATGATGTCGAGCACGAGGGGACATAGCTTTAAATTGAGGGGAGATGGAAATAAGTCAGATGTCAGAGGAAGGTTCTTTACTCAGAGAGTAGTAAGGGCATGGAATGCCCTGCCTGCAACAGTAGTGGACTCGCCAACACTAAGGGCATTCAAATGGTCATTGGATAGACATATGGACGATAGGGGAATAGTGCAGATGGTCTTTAGAGTGGTTTCACAGGTCGTCGCAACATCGAGGGTCGAAGGGCCTGTACTGCGCTGTAATGTTCTATGTTCTATCTGTGATTAGCGGGGATGCTGCTGGCCTGCCTTGGCCTGCTTTAACAGCCAGCGATTTAGCCCAGTGTAATAATAATCCCTTTTGCTGTTATTCCTACCAAAATACATAACCTCACATTTGTCAACATTCTATTCCATCTGCCAGACCCTAGCCCATTCACTTAGCCTATCCAAATCCCTCTGCAGACTTCCGGTATCCTCTGCACTTTTTGCTTTACCACTCATCTTAGTGTCGTCTGCAAACGTGGACACATTGCACTTGGTCCTCAACGACAAATTATCGATATAAATTGTGAACAATTGTGGGCCCAACACTGATCCCCGAGGGACACCACTAGCTACTGATTGCCAACCAGAGAAACACCCATTAATCCCCATTCTTTGCTTTCTATTAATTAACCAATCCTCTATCCATGCTACTACTTTACCCTTAACAAAGAACAAAGAGCAAAGAAATGTACAGCACAGGAACAGGCCCTTCGGCCCTCCAAGCCCGTGCCGACCATGCTGCCCGACTAAACTACAATCTTCTACACTCCCTGGGTCCGTATCCCTCTATTCCCATCCTATTCATGTATTTGTCAAGATGCCCCTTAAATGTCACTATCGTCCCTGCTTCCACCACCTCCTCCGGCAGCGAGTTCCAGGCACCCACTACCCTCTGTGTGAAAAACTTGCCTCATACATCTACTCTAAACCTTGCCCCTCTCACCTTAAACCTATGCCCCCTAGTAATTGACTCCTCTACCCTGGGGAAAAGCCTCTGACTATCCACTCTGTCTATGCCCCTCATAATTTTGTAGACCTCTATCAGGTCGCCCCTCAACCTCCGTCGTTCCAGTGAGAACAAACCGAGTTTATTCAACCGCTCCTCATAGCTAATGCCCTCCATACCAGGCAACATTCTGGTAAATCTCTTCTGCACCCTCTCTAAAGCTTCTGGTAGTGTGGCGACCAGAATTGAACACTATACTCCAAGTGTGGCCTAACTAAGGTTCTATACAGCTGCAACATGAATTGCCAATTCTTATACTCAATGCCCCGGCCAATGAAGGCAAGCATGCCGAATGCCTTCTTGACTACCTTCTCCACCTGCGTTGCCCCTTTCAGCGACCTGTGGACCTGTACACCTAGATCTCTCTGAATTTCATGGATCGCCATGGATCATTATCTTATGCAGCAACCTTTTGTGAGGCACCTTGTCAAAAGCTTTCTGGAAATCCAGATATACCACATCCATTGGCTCCCCATTGTCTACCGCACTGGTAATGTCCTCAAAAAATTCCACTAAATTAGTTAGGCACGATCTGCCCTTTATGAACCTATGCTGCGTCTGCCCAATGGGACAATTTCCATCCAGATGCCTCGCTATTTCTTCCTTGATGATAGATTCCAGCATCTTCCCTACTACCGAAGTTAAGCTCACTGGCCTATAATTACCCATTTTCTGCCTACCTCCTTTTTTAAACAGTGGTGTCACGTTTGCTAATTTCCAATCCGCCGGGACCACCCCAGAGTCTAGTGAATTTTGGTAAATTATCACTAGTGCATTTACAATTTCCCTAGCCATCTCTTTTAGTACTCTGGGGTGCATTCCATCAGGGCCAGGAGACTTGTCTTTGTGTCTTCCACTGTGAAGACCAACCCAAAAAACCTGTTCAGTTCCTCAGCTATTTCCTCAGCTCTTTTTCATAACCTGGTTGCTTATCATTGGTTGGGGACTAATGACAATCCCACAATCCTGTGGGAGTATGAGCTTCCCCAATGAGGGGGGCAGAGAAATCATTAGTAAACTCTCTGTATAAATAAAGCTGGCCAGTTTGGAACTAGCAGGAAGGAGTGAGCAGCAAGCGAAATTGCTGCTGCTGTTGTAGATATATGTTATTGTAAATAAATGTTATTTCTTTGTATCCTTAAAACTCGTGCTGGATTCTTCGTGGCCCTCACAAAACTGGCGACGAGGGTTAAAATGAATAGCTGTCTACACTGCTGAAGCCACTTCCCTGGATTTTTGTTGGATACAGGTTGGAAGTTGATTTCTATTATACCATGCCTCTGTATGGTCGTTTGGATGTTTTTGATGCTGTGCTGCAAAGCTGGAACCAGTACACACAATGGATGCGTTACTATTTCCGGGCAAACAATATGACCGAAAATGAGCGCCAGGTGGTCATATTGCTCACCGCCTGCGGCCCGCATACGTTTGGGGTGATAGGAGCCTTATGTACCCAGCTGCGCCTGACACCAAAACGTTTGATGAACTTGTGAATTTAGTGGGGCAACATTTTAACCCAACCCCGTCCATGATAGTCCAGCGTTACCGGTTTAATACCACTGAGAGGACCTCTGGAGAATCCCTTGCCGACTTTCTATCCAAGCTACGCAGGATTGCGGAGTACTCTGACTATGGTGAGACCTTGGCAGAAATGTTACGCGACCGTTTGGTTTGCGGTATTAACAATGCAGCCACCCAGAGAAAGTTGTTAGCTGAGTCAACATTGACTTTTCAACAGGCCATTCAAATAGTTTTGTCCTGAGAGCGTGCAGAATGAGGAGTGCAGGGGCTACAGGGAATGGAGGTGCATGCCTTGGAGCGCAACCCCTTCCGTCCGAAAACATACCCCCGCACTCCTGCGGTACCTTGGGCGAGGCAACGTCCGGACCGACGCCAGTGGCCGTCGGACATTTCTCCCCGAAGGGAGCCTTCTCCAGAACCAATGGATGAGGAGCCATGTCCGTGTCAGACTTGGAGGCGCCGACCCCGTCGCGGACACCGGTCCTCGGGGCGCCAGAGGCGCCGTCATTCCGGCCGAAACTGGGACCAACCCAGGGGCTGTACCTTCCATGTGGATGGACCTGCGGCGACTACTCCTGAGGACATGGAGACTGAGGACGACTGCCTGCAGCTGCATTGTGTGGCAGCTCCCCGTGTGGCCCCCATTAAGGTGACAGTATGGGTCAATGGTCACCTGCTTGAGATGGAGTTGGACACTGGCGCAGCGGTCTCCGTGATCGCCCAGAGGACATTCGACCGCATCAAGCAGGGTATACAGACCCTTACATTAACCGACTCACAGGCCAGGTTGGCCACCTACACGGGGGAACCACTGGACATTGCAGGAACTACAATGACCCCTGTTGTTTATGGACGCCAGGAGGGGTGTTTCCCACTTATCGTGGTGTGCGGCCATGGGCCCAGCCTGTTGGGTCGGGACTGGTTGCACCATTTGAGGTTGCAGTGGCAGCACATCCTCCAAACAGTTTCTGTATTCCAGCCCGGTTTGGGGAAAATAAAAGGGCCGTAGCCCGAATCCAAGTCGAACCAGGAGCCACGCCGCGCTATTTCCGGATGCGTCCGGTGCCTTACGCCTTGCTTGAGAAGGTAGAAGGGGAGCTCACTCGTTTGGAGACTTTGCGTATTATCAGGCCCGTCTGTTTCGCTGACTGGGCAGCACCAATTGTACCTGTAATGAAGCCAGATGCCACAGTTCGCTTGTGCAGCGACTATAAACTTACAGTGAAAACGGCTTCCCGACTCGACCGATATCCAATGCCTCGCATAGAGGATCTCTACGCAAAGCTTGCAGGCGGACTCTCGTTCACAAAATTAGATATGAGTCACGCCTACCTACAGTTGGAGCTGGACCCTGCCTCCCGACCTATGTAACGATTAATACACACCGGGGTCTGTATGAATATACACGTTTGCCCTTTGGAGTATCCTCTGCCTGCGCTATTTTTCAACGCATTATGGAGGGCATTTTGAGAGGTTTACCACGTGTTGCTGACTACTTAGATGACGTTTTGATTACAGGGACGTCGGAGCAGGAACATTTGGAAAATCTGGAGGCTGTCCTTAGACGCTTTTCAGAGGCTGTAGTCTGTTTATGTCGCACAAAGTGCGTCATTCAGGCGAAGGAAGTAGTCTACCTGGGTTATCGGGTGGACTGCAAAGGTTTGCACCCCGTCGCAGAGAAGGTGCGCACGATTCAACAGGCCCCCGCCCCAACTGACACTTTGCATCTTTGTTCTTTCCTCTGCCTCGTAAGCTATTACGGGAAGTTCCTCCCCAATCTGGCAACTACGCTGGCCCCCTTACACCTTCTGTTAAAGAAAAATCACACCTGGGTCTTGGGTCAGCCGCAAGAAACCGGCAGGTAAAACAACAATTGTCGTCGTCTGGGTTACTAACCCACTATGATCCTGGAAAGCCTTTGCTCATCACATGTGATGCATCCCCGTATGGTATTGGGCCGTCCTGTCCCACAAGATGGAGAACGGGGCCGAGCGGCCGATAGCTTTCACCTCCCGCACATTGACTGCAGCGGAGAAAAAGTACGCGCAGATCGAGAAGGAGGGCCTGGCAGTGGTCTTTGCGGTGAAACGTTTCCACCAGTACGTGTATGGCTGCCACTTCACTATTGTGACTGATCATAAGCCCCTGCTGGGACTTTTCAGAGAGGATAAGCCAATACCGCCCATTGCTTCCGCACGGATCCAGCGCTGGGCTTTGTTGCTTGCTGCATACGAGTATTCTCTGGGGCACAAACCAGGTACGCAGATAGCAAATGCCGACGCACTGAGCCGATTGCCTTTATCGACCGGCCGCATGTCGACCCCCACGACTGATGAGGTGGTTGCAACCCTAACTTTTATGGACACCTTGCCTGTCACGGCATCACAGATCCGTGAGTGGACCCAGACGGAGCCAGTCCTGTCAAACGTTCGACACATAATCCTGTATAGTGGGCAGCACAGACAGCTCCCAGGCGAGTTGCGGGCATTTTCCTCCAAGCTGTCAGAGTTCAGCGTAGAAGACGGCATTCTCTTGTGGGGGACGCGTGTGATTGTCCCGGAAAAAGGCCAGGAGCTGATACTATCAGACTTGCGCAATGGGCATCCAGGTGTGACCAAAATGAAAATGTTGGCCCGGAGTTATGTCTGGTGGCCAGGCCTCGACACCGACATTGAGAAGGTGGCCCAAAACTGCTCCATTTGTCAGGAGCATCAGAAGCTTCCGCCGGCCGCGCCCCGACATCACTGGGAATGGCCAGGGCGGCCTTGGGCACGCTTACATGCAGATTTCGCAGGCCCTTTTCAAGGATCCATGTTCCTTCTATTAATCGACGCCCAGTCTAAATGGCTAGAGGTGCGTAAAATGCTAGGCACAACGTCCTGCGCAACAATTGAGAAGATGCATTTGTCTTTTAGTACGCATGGCCTCCCTGAGGTGCTGGTCACGGATAACGGCACTCCATTCACAAGTGAGGGGTTTGCGAGGTTCACGAAGATGAACGGCATACGCCATATCCGCACTGCCCCTTACCACCCGGCATTGTGACCCGGACAGTACTGCATTGAGACCCGGACAGTACTGCATTGTGACCCGGACAGTACTGCATTGTGAGCTAGACAGTACTGCATTGTGAGCTGCACAGTACTGCATTGTGACCTGGACAGTACTGCATTGTGAGCTGGACAGTACTGCATTGTGAGCTGGACAGTACTGCATTGTGAGCTGGACAGTACTGCATTGTGAGCTGGACAGTACTGCATTGTGACCTGGACAATACTGCATTGTGAGCTGGACAATACTGCATTGTGACCTGGACAGTACTGCATTGTGAGCTGGACAGTACTGCATTGTGACCCGGACAGTACTGCATTGTGAGCTGGACAGTACTGCATTGTGAGCTGGACAGTACTGCACTGTGACCCGGACAGTACTGCATTGTGACCTGGACAGTACTGCATTGTGAGCTGGACAGTACTGCACTGTGACCCGGACAGTACTGCATTGTGACCCGGACAGTACTGCATTGTGACCCGGACAGTACTGCATTGTGAGCTGGACAGTACTGCACTGTGACCCGGACAGTACTGCATTGTGAGCTGGACAGTACTGCATTGTGAGCTGGACAGTACTGCATTGTGAGCTGGACAGTACTGCACTGTGACCCGGACAGTACTGCATTGTGAGCTGGACAGTCATGCATTGTGAGCTGAACAGTACTGCATTGTGACCCGGACAGTACTGCATCGTGACCCGGACAGTACTGCATTGTGAGCTAGACAGTACTGCATTGTGAGCTGCACAGTACTGCATTGTGAGCTGGACAGTACTGCATTGTGAGCTGGACAGTACTGCATTGTGAGCTGGACAGTACTGCATTGTGAGCTGGACAGTACTGCATTGTGAGCTGGACAGTACTGCATTGTGAGCTGGACAGTACTGCACTGTGACCCGGACAGTACTGCATTGTGAGCTGCACAGTACTGCATTGTGACCCGGACAGTAGTGCATTGTGAGCTGGACAGTACTGCATTGTGAGCTGGACAGTACTCCATTGTGAGCTGGACAGTACTGCACGGTGACCTGGACAGTACTGCATTGTGACCTGGACAGTACTGCATTGTGACCCGGACAGTACTGCATTGTGAGCTGGACTGGACTCATTGTGAGCTGGACAGTACTGCACTGTGACCCGGACAGTACTGCATTGTGACCTGGACAGTACTGCATTGTGACCCGGACAGTACTGCACTGTGACCTGGACAGTACTGCATTGTGAGCTGGACAGTACTGCATTGTGAGCTGAACAGTACTGCATTGTGAGCTGGACAGTACTGCATTGTGACCCGGACAGTACTGCACTGTGACCTGGACAGTACTGCATTGTGAGCTGGACAGTACTGCATTGTGACCCGGACAGTACTGCATTGTGAGCTGGACAGTACTGCATTGTGAGCTGGACAGTACTGCACTGTGAGCTGGACAGTACTGCACTGTGACCTGGACAGTACTGCATTGTGAGCTGGACAGTACTGCATTGTGACCCGGACAGTACTGCATTGTGAACTGGACAGTACTGCATTGTGACCCGGACAGTACTGCATTGTGAGCTGGAGACTACTGCATTGTGACTTGGACAGTACTGCATTGTGAGCTGCACAGTACTGCATTGTGACCTGACAGTACTGCATTGTGACCCGGACAGTACTGCATTGTGAGCTGCACAGTACTGGATTGTGAGCTGGACAGTACTGCATTGTGAGCTGCACAGTACTGCATTGTGACCTGACAGTACTGCATTGTGAACCGGACAGTACTGCATTGTGAGCTGCACAGTACTGGATTGTGAGCTGGACAGTACTGCATTGTGAGCTGGACAGTACTGCATTGTGACCTGGCCAGTACTGCATTGTGAGCTGGACAGTACTGCATTGTGAGCTGGACAGTACTGCATTGTGACCCGGACAGTACTGCATTGTGACCTGGACAGTACTGCATTGTGACCCGGACAGTACTGCATTGTGAGCTGGACAGTACTGCATTGTGACCGCACAGTACTGCATTGTGAGCTGCATAGTACCACATTGTGCCCGCACAGTACTGCATTGTGCACTGCACCCTTTATGATTGTTAAAAGTGAACATGATTATGCACTTTTTATACAAAATCATTCGAACTGTCAAGCTGTCAAAGCACTGTCCAGCTGTCAAAGCACTGTCCAACTGTCAAGGAACTGTCCAGCTGTCACAGAACTGACCCGCTGCCATGGAACTGACCAGCTGTCGTGGAACTGACCAGCTGTGATCGAACTGACCCGCTGCCATTGAACTGACCAGCTGTCACGGAACTGACCAGCTGTCATGGAACTGGCCAGCTGCAATGGAACTGACCAGCTGCTATGGAACTGACCAGCTGTCATGGAACTGACTAGTACAGGCTTGAGGTCTGCAACTATTACTTTGTGCAATTTTGTACATTGCATTGTATTTCTGTTTTGCTCTTGATTTTAAGCCTATAGTAAATTCTTATAGTCCATTTGTATTTAACCTCACTTGATAGATCTTGGTCATAACCCAGCTATGATTGTGGTTTGAGTTTAGATTAATTAATCAATAATTATCAGTAGTGTTGCGTTTTTCTATGGGCTGGTTGGTTGGTAAAGAAAATATTCATACAAATAAAGGACCTTTGATGCACTGGGGGGACTTCTGGATTTTTCTGAGGTTTTGGTACTTCCTTATCGGCATGAGATGGTTTTCTCTGCGAAGGTTGTCTATTTTCTAGTAGATTCAAGATCATTTCAACTTGACAGCAAAGATGTGCCAAGCACTCACTGGTTTTGAACGATTATATTAGATTTGTTCCCATTCAGTAAGTGGGCATGTTCCGTGGCCAAGGAAAGGGTGTGTGAACCAGGGCAACATTCCATTTGGGGAAGCAAAAAAAAGACAGTCATCTGCTCCTAGAAATCTTCTTCGAACTACAAACAAAATGTCTGTACTGCAGTGATCAGGATCTATATGTAATAAGAACTAGGAGCAGAAGTAGGCCATCTGGCCCCTCGAGCCTGCTCCACCATTCAATGAGATCATGGCTGATCTTTTGTGGACTCAGCTCCACTTTCCGGCCCGAACACCATAACCCTTAATCCCTTTATTCTTCAAAAAACTATCTATCTTTATCTTAAAAACATTTAATGACGGATCCTCTACTGCTTCACTGAGCAAGGAATTCCATAGATTCACAACCCTTTGGGAGAAGAAGTTTCTCCTAAACTCAGTCCTAAATCTACTTCCCCTTATTTTGAGGCTATGCCCCCTAGTTCTGCTTTCACCCGCCAGTGGAAACAACCTGCCCGCATCTATCCTGTCTATTCCCTTCATAATCTTATATGTTTCTATAAGATCCCCCCTCATCCTTCTAGATTCCAACGAGTACAGTCCCAGTCTACTCAACCTCTCCTCATAATCCAACCCCTTCAGCTCTGGGATTAACCTAGTGAATCTCCTCTGCACACCCTCCAGTGCCAGTACGTCCTTTCTCAAGGAGACCAAAACTGAACACAATACTCCAGGTGTGGCCTCACTAACATCTTATACAATTGCAGCAGAACCTCCCTAGTCTTAAACTCCATCCCTCTAGCAATGAAGGACAAAATTCCATTTGCCTTCTTAATCACCTGTTGCACCTGTAAACCAACTTTTTGCGACTCATGCACTAGCACACCCAGGTCTCTCTGCACAGCAGCATGTTTTAATATTTTATCATTTAAATAATAATCCCTTTTGCTGTTATTCCTACCAAAATGGATAACCTCACATTTGTCAACATTGTATTCCATCTGCCAGACCCTAGCCCATTCACTTAGCCTATCCAAATCCCTCTGCAGACTTCCAGTATCCTCTGCACTTTTTGCTTTACCACTTATCTTAGTGTCGTCTGCAAACTTGGACACATTGCCCTTGGTCCCAAACTCCAAATCATCTATGTAAATTGTGAACAGTTGTGGGCCCAACACTGATCCCTGAAGGACACCACTAGCTACTGATTGCCAACCAGAGAAACACCCATTAATCCCCACTCTTTGCTTTCTATTAATTAACCAATCCTCTATCCATGCTACTACTTTCCCCTTAATGCCATGCATCTTTATCTTATGCAACAACCTTTTGTGTGGCACCTTGTCAAAGGCTTTCTGGAAATCCAGATATACCACATCCATTGGCTCCCCGTTATCTACCGCACTGTTAATGTCCTCAAAGAATTCCACTAAATTAGTTAGGCATGACCTGCCCTTTATGAACCCATGCTGCGTCTGCCCAATGGGACAATTTCCATCCAGGTGCCTCGCTATTTCTTCCTTGATGATAGATTCCAGCATCTTCCCTACTACCGAAGTTAAGCTCACTGGCCTATAATTACCCGCTTTCTGCCTACCTCCTTTTTTAAACAGTGGTGTCACGTTTGCTAATTTCCAATCCGCCGGGACCAACCCAGAGTCTAGTGAATTTTGGTAAATTATCACTAGTGCATTTGCAATTTCCCTAGCCATCTCTTTTAGCACTCTGGGGTGCATTCCATCAGGTCCAGGAGACTTGTCTACCTTTAGCCCCATTAGCTTGCCCATCACTACCTCCTTGGTGATAACTATCTTCTCAAGGTCCTCACCTGTCATAGCCACATTTCCATCAGTCACTGGCATGTTATTTGTGTCTTCCACTGTGAAGACCGACCCAAAAAACCTGTTCAGTTCCTCAGCCATTTCCTCATCTCCCATTATTAAATCTCCCCTCTCATCCTCTAAAGGACCAATATTTACCTTAGCCACTCTTTTTTGTTTTATGTATTTGTAGAAACGTTTACTATCTGTTTTTATATTCTGAGCAAGTTTACTCTCATAATCTATCTTACTCTTCCTTATAGCTTTTTTAGTAGCTTCCTGTTGCCCCCTAAAGATTTCCCAGTCCTCTAGTCTCCCACTGATCTTTGCTACTTTGTATGTTTTTTCCTTCAATTTGATACTCTCCCTTATTTCCTTAGATATTCACGGTCAATTTTCCCTCTTTTTACCGTCCTTCCTTTTTGTTTGTATAAACCTTTGCTGAGCACTGTGAAAAATCACTTGGAAGGTTCTCCACTGTTCCTCAATTGTTTCACTATAAAGTCTTTGCTCCCAGTCTACCTTAGCTAGTTCTTCTCTCATCCAATTGTAATCTCCTTTGTTTAAGCACAAAACACTAGTGCTTGATTTTACCTTCTCACCCTCCATCTGTAATTTAAATTCCACCATATTGTGATCGCTCCTTCCATAATCTATATGTAATAAGTAATTTAAATGCCCAGAGTTCTTTTGAAATGAAAAAAGATCTTCAGCAGACTTTTGCTAAAGAATAAAATAGTGCCAACTGCTCCTGGACTCTTTTGGTTGACGGGACATCTGGTGCAGCTTAGAAAAAAAACATCTGATATTCTTAAATTTTAATAAGCTCCATTATTTACATTTGCCAGGGTTTGTTCTTGTAGGTACACACATTATGAATGCTTGGCTGGGTTTCAGTGTGTCCAGAACCACTTAACTCAGCAAGGGGATGTGTTCACACTAGTCCTCTCACAAAAGACGTGCTGTTAGGTAATTTGGATATTCTGAATTCTCCCTCTGTGTACCCGAGTAGGCGGCGGAGTGTGGTGACTAGGGGATTTTCACAGTAACTTCATTGCAGTGTTAATGTAAGCCTACTTGTGACAATAAAGATTTTTTTTTTAAAAACTACAACAAACCTGGCCAACAAACACCTACCAGTCAGTGTGTGGATCATCAATCACCAAGAGGATCTTCGGTTTCCTTACGACAGGGATGGTGGGTCCAGCAGGGACTCCAGTAGGGGGTGCAGCTCCTGTTTGTTCCACTAACCCCGCAGCTGCTGCCGTTGTCTGCTTGACTGCGTTTGAAATGGAGCTGAGGAGGGTGGAGCCTGTGGAGGGAGCTGGCGGCTGGCGACGCTCCGTGGCTGGGGACACCGGCGAGCTGGTCGAAGTGTCCGGTCGCTGCAGGTCCATCATATAACCATTTGGTAAATTGGCCACAAAACTGCTGTCTGAGAGGCGCCTCCTCAAATAATTCATCTTCCTGAAAAACGGAAAGGGCTTTCTGAGGATCTGGGTTACAGGTTAAATGTTTAAAACGTTTAGAATGAAAAGCTGGAAGTTTTCAAACTCTGAAGTATCTTGATAGTGGTTCTTGATTTCTTTCCAGTGAGTTGGACACAGAGAGGTTGTAGTTAGCAGGTAGATCGATGGATCTGAAGGTCCCTGAAGAATGATCAGCTGTCGGATTGGAATCTTCTCTGTGACTCTCCCAGGTAGCTATCCTGTGGACAACAAGACATTTCATATCAATCAGAAAGACAGGATTCCCTGACATTGATCAACCAACCCAACAAATGTCTAAATGTTATTCAGTAATGTTGGTTCCAGCTCTGGATCCAATTAGGTTCAACTTCGATGTCAAGGGGAAATGTATCCAAATTGTAACCTTACCAGATTTAACTAATGCAGTAAACATTGCAAATGCCATAATTATATACGGTGCACACCTAGTGCTGACATCAGATATCCCATCATTGACAATGCGGTGTCGGGAAAGAAAAAAATGAAGCACCCCCTCCCTCCCTTCCTCCCCCTCTCCCTCCCTGCCCCTCTCCCGCCTTCCCTACCTCCCCCTCGCCCTCCCTCCCACCCCCTCTCCCTCCCTCTCTCCATCCCCCTCTCCCTCCTTCCCTCTCCCTCTCTCCCTCCCTCTCCCCCTCTCCTTCCCTCCCCCTCTACCTCCCCCCTCTCTCCCTCCCCCCTCTCACCCTCCCCCCCTCTCACCCTCCCCCCCTCTCACCCTCCCCCCCTCCCTCTCTTCTTCCCTCCCTCCCCTTCTCCCTCCCTTCCTCACCCTCTCGTCTCCCTCCCTCCTTCCCTCTCTCCCTCCCTCCCTAGGACCACTCTTATCCTTGTCCACCAGCACTTTCAAACTTACTGAATTGTGGTCACTGTTCCCGAAATGCTCTCCTCCTGAAACTACTACCACCTGGCCGGGCTCATTCCCCTTTACCAGGTCCAGTACACCTCGTTCCCTAGTTGAACTATCTACATATTGTTTTAAGAAGCCCTCCTGATGCTCCTTACAAACTCTGCCCCGTCTAAGCCCCTAGCACGAAGTGAGTCCCAGTCAATATTGGGGAAGTTGAAGTCTCCCATCACAACAACCCTGTTGTTATTACCCGTTTTCAAAATCTGTCTACCTATCTGCTCCTCTATCTCCCACTGGCTGTTGGGAGGCCTGTAGTGAACCCCCAACATTGTGACTGCACCCTTTTATTCCTGATCTCCACCCAGATAGCCTTGCTGCCCTCTGAGGTGTCCTGAAGAGACAGCGAAGCGAAGGAGTGAAGAGACAGCGGAGTGAAGGAGCGAAGAGACACGCGGAGCGAAGGAGCGAAGAGACAGCGGAGTTAAGGAGCGAAGAGACAGCGGAGCGAAGGAGCGAGGAGACAGCGGAGTGAAGGAGCGAAGAGACACACGGAGCGAAGGAGCGAAGAGACACACGGAGAGAAGGAGCGAAGAGACACACGGAGCGAAGGAGCGAAGAGACAGCGGAGTGAAGGAGCGAAGAGACACGCAGAGCGAAGGAGCGAAGAGACAGCGGAGTGAAGGAGCGAAGAGACACGCGGAGCGAAGGAGCGAAGAGACAGCGGAGTGAAGGAGCGAAGAGACACGCGGAGCGAAGGAGCGAAGAGACAGCGGAGTGAAGGAGCGAAGAGACAGCGGAGCGAAGGAGCGAGGAGACAGCGGAGTGAAGGAGTGAAGAGACACACGGAGCGAAGGAGCGAAGAGACACACGGAGCGAAGGAGCGAAGAGACAGCGGAGCGAAGGAGCGAGGAGACAGCGGAGTGAAGGAGCGAAGAGACACACAGAGCGAAGGAGCGAAGAGACAGCGGAGTGAAGGAGCAAAGAGACAGCGGAGCGAAGGAGCGAGGAGACAGCGGAGTGAAGGAGCGAAGAGACACAGGGAGCGAGGAGCGAAGAGACAGCGGAGTGAAGGAGCAAAGAGACAGCGGAGCGAAGGAGCGAGGAGACAGCGGAGTGAAGGAGCGAAGAGACACGCAGAGCGAAGGAGCAAAGAGACAGCGGAGTGAAGGAGCGAAGAGACACACCGAGCGAAGCGGCGAAGAGACAGCTAGTGAAGGAGCGAAGAGACAGCGGAGCGAAGGAGCGAGGAAACAGCGGAGTGAAGGAGCGAAGAGACACACGGAGTGAAGGAGCGAAGAGTCTGCGGAGTGATAGTACAGCTGTGATATTCTCCCTAACCAGTAGCGCAACTCCGCCACCCCTTTTAGACAAAGTCCATGAAGATTTGGTGGACAAAGGGTTACATGTTGTGGCCCAGACTGTGGCTGAAGGCACAGTATTGCTGTTTGGCTGTATAATTCCAGTGAGGTATCCAGTCTATTGGTTCAATTTGGTTTTAAACTGCCTTTTAATTAATGCAGGCAGATTCACAACTTTCTGACTAGCCTGTGTACGGTGTGATCATAAACCGGAGGCATCATAAGACCATAAGACATAGGAGCGGAAGTAAGGCCATTCGGCCCATCGAGTCCACTCCACCATTCAATCATGGCTGATTTCAACTCCATTTACCCGCTCTCGTGTCCTCTGACCCCATGAGTTCCTTATAGATGTCGGAGACCTTCCCTTCTCCCACCCACACTCTGGAAACTACCCTATCCTGAATCCCCCTTGGTGGTAGGAGCGGGAAGGTTGAGACCTGCCTACGTCGGAAGTCCCGCGCCTGCAGGTACCTGAATTTGTTTCCCCTCGCCAATCCAAATTTGTCCTCCAGCTCCCTCAAGCTAGGAAATCTCCCTTCTATGAACATATCCCCCATCCTCTCAATTCCTGCATCCTGCCATCTCCGAAACCCCCCCTCCATCCTTCCCGGGGCAAACCGATGGTTATTGCAGATTGGGGACCAGACCGATGCTTCCTCCGCTCCCACATGCTTCCTCCATTGCCCCCAGACTCTCAGGGCTGCCACCACCACGGGGCTGGTGGAGTACCGTGCCGGCGGGAACGGCAGAGGCGCCGATATCAGCGCCCCCAAACTGGTGCCCTTACATGAAGTCGCCTCCATACGCTCCCATGCCGACCACCGCCCCCCTCCCCCACCACCCACTTCCTGATCATGGCTGTATTCGCCGCCCAATAATAGTTACTGAAGTTTGGCAGCACCAGCCCGCCCTCTCCCCAACTCCCCCCAATCATCCCCTTTTTTACTCGCGGGGTTTTGTCCACCCATACAAAGCCCGTAATAACTTTGTTAACCCGTTTAAAAAAGGTCAGAGGAATAAAGATGGGGAGACACTGGAACACAACAGGAATCGCGGAAGGGCCGTCATCTTCACCGTCTGCACCCTCCCAGCCAGTGACAACGGGAGCGCGTCCCATCTCCGAAAATCGTCCTTCATTTGATCCAGCAGACAGGCCAGATTAAGTTTATGCAACCGTTCCCATTCCCGCGCCACTTGGATGCCTAGATACCCAAAGCTTCCCCCTACCACTCTAAACGGCAGTTCCCCCAGTCGCCTCTCCTGTCCCCTTGCCTGGATCGCAAACATCTCGCTTTTCCCCATATTTAGTTTGTACTCCGAAAACCGGCCAAATTCCCCCAGAATCCTCATGATTTCTTCCATCCCCTCCACTGGGTCCGATACATACAGAAGCAGGTCGTTTGCGTAAAGTGAGACTCTGTGTTCCACTCCCCCCCCTCCCCCCTCCTTTCCAGCCCCTTGAGGCTCTCCGCGCAATTGCCAGTGGCTCTGTAGCTAGTGCGAACAACAGTGGGGAGAGGGGGCACCTGTAGCCATGTAAAATGGCTGCTTTCCGATTAATCTGGCCAAAACCCTGTTTAAAACGGCTAACCCGAAAGACTGCTGGGAAAAGCAGCCAAGAAGACACAAGCAGGCAGCTGCAGACAGGTTTGCATATTCGGCTCTGGGAACGTAGCCCAGATCGATACACAGGGCTATCAACAGCCCATCAACCCAGGTATCCACAGTTGCATTCAGGACTGTTTACACCTAATCTACTCAGACATCCAGTGAAATCGGCTATCCCCGGGAACAAATGCAACATATCAGCAATTGAATAGACCTGTCGGCGCCTGCAGTGGCCGAAACAAAGACAGGTGAGCGACCACCCCCCGATCGAGGAATCGCCTCACCATTGGACACATCGACCCCAGAGATTGGGGACAGATCCAATCACTTGGGACTCAGGGTCAAGGGCCGCCCCGGGAGGCGGGAAGCCCCTGGGCCCTATAAAAGTGAGGGTCCAAGTTCAGATCTCTCTCTCTCTCCTCTTCGCCTGCTCGAGACCTTCGCAAGACCAGCCACCGGCAACTGTAAGTTTGAATCCAGCGACCGCTATCCGATAGAGACGCCTAGCCACCGACCTGTAGCAGCCTTTTGAATCCCGCGGGCCAGATTTGATTGGACAAGCCATTCGTTTCCCTGACCTGGTGGGCTCTTCCTAAGTTAAGTATTGGCCAGTAGTGATAGGTTTGTTATATAGAAAGTGGTATTAGGGTATTAATATTGCTTGTTGTATATAATAAATGACTGTTGTTTTAATCCTTACTAAGCGGTGTGCTGGGTTATTAATCATAACCTGAACTTGAACCACGTGGCGGTATCATAAAGATACCTGGCGACTCATGAGCAAAGGTGACCTAAACAGAGCAAATAGACTAAAGCTAAAAAGAGCAACACACCCCTGTCTCGTCCTCCGATGTAGCCTAAAATAGTCTGATGTCGTCCTATTCATCCGTACGCTCGCCACAAGAGCCTGATACAGCAACCTGTCCCAGTCAATAAAGCCCCGCCTGAATCCGAACCGTCCCAGTACCTCCCACAGATATTCCCATTCTACTCAATCCAAAGCCTTCTCTGCATCCATGCATCCACTACCTCCACCTCCCTACCTTCTGGGGGCATCATGATCGCATTTAGCAGCCGTCTTACATTGGACACCAACTGCCTTCCCTTAACGAACCCCGTCTGGTCCTCCGCAATCACGTCCGGAACACAGACTTCAAGCTGGAGCTGTTTGTCAACACACCACTTACCACACACTCACTGCAGCCAACAATACGGTTGAGGGAAGTCCTGCTCCCCGAGGTCGGGTGGTCCAAGGTGGGCCCACAGCCCCGTTCCACTGAGCAGCAGAGAGACACCCTCTTCCTCAGGATGGGCTGCAGACTCAAACCTGCCCTCCTGAACACCGCCTGGTGGTGGCAGAGGCAGTCAGCGCTGCCAGTCTCACCAGGAGACAGCTGATGATCCGTGATGGGGTCACTGATCGAGGGACAGAGAACCAGGGAGGGTTCTGTAGGCCGGGGAGTAGGTGTCCTCTGGTTGGGGTGAACTCTCTGATCCCCTGCTCCCTCTGCAATGGGGCAGCACCTCTGAGGAATGTCAACACCTGGTGGACTCAGACATAGAAACATAGAAAATAGAAGCAGGAGGAGGCCATTCGGCCCTTCGAGCCTGCCCCGCCATTCATTATGATCATGGCTGATCATCAAGTTCAATACCCTGATCCCACCTACCCCCATATCCCTTAACCCCTTTAGCCCCAAGAGTTGTATCTAATTCCTTCTTGAAATTACACAACGTTTTGGCCTCAGCTACTTTCTGTGGGAGTGAATTCCACAGATTCACCGCTCTCTGGGTGAAAAAATTTCTCCGCACCTCAGTCCTAAAAGGTTTACCCCTTATCCTCAAACTATGTCCCCCTAGTTCTGGATCTTCCACCATTGGGAACATTCTTTTTGAATCTACCCTGTCTAATCCTGTTGGGATTTTGTAAGTTTTTATGAGATCCCCTCTCAGTCTTCTAAACTCCAATGAATATAATCCTAACCGACTTCATCTCGCCTCATATGACAGTCCCGCCATCCCAGGAATCAGCCTGGTAAACCTTCGCTGCTCTCCCTCCATAACAAGAACATCCTTCCTCAGATAAGGACACCAAAACTGCCCACAATACTCCAGGTGTGGCCTCACCAATGCCCTATCCAATTGCAGCAACACATCCCTATTCCTATATCAAATCCCCTTACTACGAAGGCCAACATACCATTTGCCTTCTTTACTACCGGCTGTACCTGCGCGCTTACTTTCAGCGACTGATGCACGAGGACACCAAGGTCTCGCTGAGTGTCCACCTCTCTCAATTTACAACTATTCAAATAATAATCTGTCTTCCTATTTTTGCTACTGAAGTGGCTAACCTCACATTTATCCACATTATACTGTATCTGCCATGCATATACCCACCCACTCAGCCTGTCCAAATCCCACTGAAGCATCTCTGTATCCTCCTCACAGCTCACCCTCCCACCCAACTTTGTATCATCGACAAATTTAGAGATAACACATTTAGTTCCACCATCTAAATCATTAATATACAATGTGAACAGTTGAGGTACTATCACACATCCCTGCGGTACCCCACTAATCACTGCCTCCCAATCGGAAAAAGACCCTTTATTCCAACTTTTGCTTCCTATCTGCTAAACAGCTTTCTATCCATCTCAAGACACTACCTGCAACCCCATGAACTTTAACTTTACATAGTAATCTGCTATGTGAGACCCTGTCAAAAGCCTTCTGAAAGTCTAAATAAACCACATTTCATTTCATTTTCATTCATTTCATTTTCATTCACATTTACCGGTTCTCCCTGGTCAACTCTATTCGTTACACCTTCAAAGAATTCTAGTAGATTTGTCGAGCATGATTTCCCTTTCGTAAATCCATGCTGACTCTGTCTGATTACACCGCTGCTTTCCAAATGCTGTGCTATGAAATCCTTGATAATGGACTCCAGCAACTTCCCTACTACCAACGTTAGCCTCACTGGTCTATAGTTCCTATTTTCTTTCTCCTTCCCTTTTGAATAGTGGGGTTACATTCGCTACCCTCCAATCTGTAGGAACCATTCTGGAGTCCAAAGAATTTTGGAAAATGACCACCAAATGGATCTACTATTTTGAGGGCCACTTCCTTAAGTACTCTGGGATGAAGATTATCCGGCCCTGGAGATTTGGCCACTTTCAATCCCATTAATTTCCCCCAAACCATTTCTTTATTAATACTAATTTCCTACAGCTCCTCACTAAAACTTGTGTTTCTCAGAACTTCCAGTACATTATTTATGTCTTCCTTTGTGAAAACAGAAGTAAAGTACGAATTTAGTTCCTCAGCCATTTATTTGTTCCCTGTTAGTAGTTCCCCGGTTTCTGACTGTAAGGGGCCGATATTAGTTTTTATTAATCCCATCCCGATCCCTAGGGGGCGCCCCAAGTCCACGGACCTGGCACCAAGTCACGACCTGCTGGGCTCCCACCCCGGGCAGCCATCCGCCAGCAAACCCAAGAGTGTTTTGTTGCCTCCCGCTCCCCCTCCGCTGCCATGGTGCCCAGTCCACATTTGTAAATGCTTGTAGGGGACACGGTGGCGCAGTGGTTAACACTGGGACTACGTCGCTGAGGACCCCGGTTCGAATCCCGGCCCTGGGTCACTGTCCGTGTGGAGTTTGCACATTCTCCCCGTGTCTGCGTGGGTTTCGCCCCCACAACCCAAAGATGTGCAGGTTAGGTGGATTGGCCACGCTAAATTGTCCCTTAATTAGACAAAAAATAATTGGGGACACTAAATTTAATTGTAAAAAAGTAAATGCTTGTAGTAATTCTGTCCGATGAGACTTCCACCTGAGGGGAGGGAAGCATCGCGGAAGGCAGGAGTGCACTGTGCCCAACCCGCTAATCACATTTAAATGCGTGTAAATGCCGGGTTTGTGTGTTGCCACCAGCGAGGGACCGGATCCGGCATGGTGCCTGAATGAGCGCCGAGCGCCCGATTCTCCGCCCGATCTTGGTTCACATTTGTGGAGTTGCGAGGTGGAGCATTTCGGCCAATGTGGTTTTTTAAAAAGTTCTGTGAACAATTTTGTTTGCTACTTTTAAAAGTTTTGGATTTGGGAAATTTGCTGTTTGACTAAATCATTCAATTGGGTAGTGTCACTTTCTTTTTGACACAGAATGCCTCTAGGACATGACAGATAGTCCATGGTGAGAACATAGGTCAGGGCAGCGGAGACAGGCAGGGCAGCAGAGACAGGAGGGCAGCGGAGACAGGAGGGCAGCGGAAACAGGAGGGCAGCGGAAACAGGAGGGCAGCGGAGACAGGAGGGCAGCGGAGACAGGAGGGCAGCGGAGACAGGAGGGCAGCGGAGACAGGAGGGCAGCGGAGACAGGAGGGCAGTAGAGACAGGAGGGCAACAGAGACAGGAGGGCAGCGGAGACAGGAGGGCAGCGGAAACAGGAGGGCAGCGGAGACAGGAGGGCAGCGGAGACAGGAGGGCAGCGGAGACAGGAGGGCAGCGGAGACAGGAGGGCAGTAGAGACAGGAGGGCAACAGAGACAGGAGGGCAGCGGAGACAGGAGGGCAACAGAGACAGGAGGGCAGCGGAGACAGGAGGGCAGTAGAGACAGGAGGGCAACAGAGACAGGAGGGCAACAGAGACAGGAGAGCAGCGAAGACAGGAGGGCAGCGGAGACAGGAGGGCAGCAGAGACAGGAGGGCAGCGGAGACAGGAGGGCAGCGGAGACAGGAGGGCAGCAGAGACAGGAGGGCAGCAGAGACAGGAGGGCAGCGGAGACAGGAGGGCAGCGGAGACAGGAGGGCAGCGGAGACAGGAGGGCAGCGGAGACAGGAGGGCAACAGAGACAGGAGGGCAGCGGAAACAGGAGGGCAGCGGAGACAGGAGGGCAGCGGAGACAGGAGGGCAGCGGAGACAGGAGGGCAGCGGAGACAGGAGGGCAGCGGAGACAGGAGGGCAGCGGAGACAGGGGGGCAGCTGAGACAGGGGGGCAGCTGAGACAGGGGGGCAGCGGAGACAGGAGGGCAGCGGAGACAGGAGGGCAGCGGAGACAGGAGGGCAGCGGAAACAGGAGGGCAGCGGAGACAGGGGGGCAGCGGAGACAGGTGCTCATCTGATTGAGTTTTTTTGAAGAGGTGAAAAAGAAAATTGACTTTAGAAAAGCATTTGACAAGGTCCCACATGGCAGACTGGTACAAAACTAAAATCACATGGGATTCGGGGTGGGCTGGCTAGATGGATACAGACCTGGCTTGGTTATAGAGGACAAAGAGTAGTGGTGGAAGGGTATTTTTCAGAATGGAGATCTGTAGCTAGTGGTGTTCCGCAGGGATCAGTGCTGGGACCTCTGTTGTTTGTCGTATATATAAATGATCTGGAGGAAAATGTAAATGGTCTGATTAGCAAGTTTGCAGATGACACTAAGATTGGTGGAGTTGCAGGTAGTGAAGAGACTGTCAGAGAATACAGCAGAATATAGACAGATTGGAGAGTTGGGCAGAGAAATGGCAGATGGAGTTCAATCCGGAAAAATCCGAAGTGATGCATTTGAAAAGATCAAATTCAGGTGTGAATTATACAGCAAATGGCATTCACATACAGAGGGATCTGGGCGGTTAGGTCCACAGTTCCATGAAAGTGACAATACAGGTGGATAAGGTGATCAAGAAGGCATACGACATGTTTGACTTCATCGGCCAGGGCATTAAGTACAAGAGTTGGCAGATCATGTTACAGTTGTATAAAACTTTAGTTAGGCCAGAGTTGGAATATTGCGTGCAGTTCTGATCACCTCACTATCAGAAGGACGTGAAGGCTTTGGAGAGAATGCAATGAAGGTTCACCAGGATGTTGCCTGGTCATGAGGGTGATGGCTGTGAGCGGAGGTTGAATAAACTAGGATTGTTTTCACTGGAAAGACGGAGACTGAGGGCAGACCTGATTGAGGTCTACAAAATTATGAGAGGCATCGACAGGGTGGATAGTCAGAGGCTTTTTCCAAGGGTGGAATTGTCAATTACAAGGGGGCACAGGTTCAAGGTGAGAGGGGGAAAGTTTAAGGGAGATGTGTGGGTAGGTTTTTCACACAGAGAGTGGTGGGTGCCTGGAATGCGCTGCCAGAGGATGTGGTGGAAGCAGGCACATTAGCAACATTTAAGAGGCATCTGGATGGATACATGAATCGGGAGGAAATGGAGGGATACGGACCGAGTAAGGACAGAAGGTTTTTTTTAGTAAGGGTATCATGGTTGGCACAGGCTTGGAGGGCCGAAGGGCCTGTTCCTGTGCTGTACTGTTCTTTGCTCTTTGATGAAATGTCTCGGAATATCTCCAACCATACATACAATTACAGGCACCATGACAAGTTATGTAGGTGTCATTTGAAATGGCATCCACTGGGGATGTGATATATAAATATTTCAGAAAGTTTGCGTGGGTGAATTACAAGGAAGATAAAGCTATTTTCATAAGAGACTCATGAATTTGTTTTGAAGAGTTTTAATTGCCAAGTTTTTCATTCTGTGAAATTGCTGATCACACTAACACTTGCGGTAATGATGGACTCGCAGTATGGGACTGTTTACACTTTATAGATCATTTATCCTTCACTGCATTCCCAGAATAATCCCTGGTACACGACACACTTTGATAAGCCTATCAGTGTGAAGGATGGCAGATATTTCACAGGCTGTGCAATGAGCAGCAATTAATCAGCCGGGAAAGAAAACGAACATTTGTGTCGGAGTTAATAGAAGGTTGCTTTCCTGTCCATCTACAAACACACACAGGGTTACTGCTCTGTCTAAAACTTCTCATAACATTTCAAAATTGCTTTGCCATCCGGCCGATTCACCAGTGCTGCAACCTCCCCCCCCTACACTGCCCCCCACCCACACACACACTGCCCACCACCCACACACTGCCCCCCACCCACACACACACTGCCACCCACCCACACACACACTGCCACCCACACACACAATGCCCCCCACCCACACACACACTGCCCCCCACCCACACACACACTGCCCCCCACCCACACACACACTGCCACCCACACACACACTGCCCCCCACCCACACACTGCCCCCACCCACACACTGCACCCCCACAAACACACGGCCCCCACCCACACACTGCCCCCCACCCACACACACACTGCCACCCACACACACAATGCCCCCCACCCACACACACTGCCCCCCCACACACACACACTGCAACCCCCACACACACACTGCAACCCCCCACACACACTAAACCCCCCACACACACACTGCACCCCCACACACACACTGCACCCCCCCACACACACTGCACCCCCCACACGCACACTGCACGCCCACACGCACACTGCACCCCCCACACACTGCACACCCCACACACACACTGCATCCCCCCCACACACACTGCAACCCCCCCACCCACACACACACTGCCCCCCACCCACACACACACTGCCCCCCACCCACACACACACTGCCACCCACACACACACTGCCCCCCACCCACACACTGCCCCCCACCCACACACACTGCCCGCCACCCACACACACACTGCCCCCCACCCACACACTGCCCCCCCACACACACACACTGAGACCCCCACACACACACTGCGCCCCACACACACACTGCCCCCCCACACACACACACTGCGACCCCCACACACACACTGCACCCCAAACACACACTGCCACCCACACACACACTGCCCCCCACCCACACACTGCCCCCCACCCACACACACTGCCCCCCCACACACACACACTGCGACCCCCACACACACACTGCAACCCCCCCACACACACTAAACCCCCCACCCACACACTGCCCCCACACACACACACACTGCCACCCACACACACACTGCCCCCCACCCACACACTGCCCCCCACCCACACACACTGCCCCCGCACACACACACACTGCCCCCCACACACACTGCCCCCCACCCACACACACTGCCCCCCCACACACACACAGTGCAACCCCCACACACGCACTGCAACCCCCCCACACACGCACACTGCAACCCCCCCACACACACACACTGCACCCCCACACACACACTGCACACCCCACACACACACACACTGCACCCCCACACACACACTGCACACCCCACACACACACACACTGCACCCCCACACACACACTGCACACCCCACACACACACTGACCCCCCACCCACACACTGCACCCCCACCCACACACTGCACCTCCACCCACACACTGCCCCCATCCACACACTGCCCCCCACCCACACACACACTGCCACCCACACACACACCGCCCCCCACCCACACACACTGCCCCCCCACACACACACACTGCAACCCCCACACACACACTGCAACCCCCCCACACACACACACTGCACCCCCACACACACACACTGCACCCCCCACACACACACTGCACCCCCCACCCACACACTGCCCCCCACACACACTGCCCCCCACCCACACACTGCACCCCCACCCACACACTGCCCCCACCCACACACTGCACCCCCACACACACTGCACCCCCCACACACACACTGCACCCCCCACACAAACTGCACCCCCACACACACTGCACCCCCACCCACACACTGCACCCCCCCACACACACTGCACCCCCCACACACACTGCACACCCCCACACACTCTGCCCTCCCCACACACTCACTGCACCCCCCCACACACACTGCACCACCCACACAGACACTGCACACCCCACACAAACACTGCATCCCCCACACACACACTGCACCCCCCACACACACACTGCACCCCCCCACACACACTGCACCCCCCCACACGCACACTGCACACCCACACGCACACTGCACCCCCCACACACTGCAGCCCCCCACAAACACTGCACCCCCCACACACACACTGCACCCCCCCCCACACACACTGCAACCCCCACACACACACTCATCCCCCCACACACACACTGCACCCCCCCCACACACACACTGCAACTCCTACACACACTGCACCCCCTACACACACACTGCACGCCCCCCCCACACACACACTGCAACTCCTACACACACTGCACCCCCCACACACACACTGCACCCCCCACACACACTGCACCTCCTATACACACTGCACCCCCTATACACACACTGCACCTCCTACACACACTGCACCCCCCCACACACACACTGCACCCCCCACAAACACACACACTGCACCCCCACACACACACTGCACACCCCACACACACACACACTGCACCCCCACACACACACTGCACACCCCACACACACACACACTGCACCCCCACACACACACTGCACACCCCACACACACACTGCACCCCCCACCCACACACTGCACCCCCACCCACACACTGCACCTCCACCCACACACTGCCCCCATCCACACACTGCCCCCCACCCACACACACACTGCCACCCACACACACACCGCCCCCCACCCACACACACTGCCCCCCCACACACACACACTGCAACCCCCACACACACACTGCAACCCCCCCACACACACACACTGCACCCCCACACACACACACACTGCACCCCCCACACACACACTGCACCCCCCACCCACACACTGCCCCCCACACACACTGCCCCCCACCCACACACTGCACCCCCACCCACACACTGCCCCCACCCACACACTGCACCCCCACACACACTGCACCCCCCACACACACACTGCACCCCCCACACAAACTGCACCCCCACACACACTGCACCCCCACCCACACACTGCACCCCCCCACACACACTGCACCCCCCACACACACTGCACACCCCCACACACTCTGCCCTCCCCACACACTCACTGCACCCCCCCACACACACTGCACCACCCACACAGACACTGCACACCCCACACAAACACTGCATCCCCCACACACACACTGCACCCCCCACACACACACTGCACCCCCCCACACACACTGCACCCCCCCACACGCACACTGCACGCCCACACGCACACTGCACCCCCCACACACTGCAGCCCCCCACAAACACTGCACCCCCCACACACACACTGCACCCCCCCCACACACACTGCAACCCCCACACACACACTCATCCCCCCACACACACACTGCACCCCCCCCACACACACACTGCAACTCCTACACACACTGCACCCCCTACACACACACTGCACGCCCCCCCCACACACACACTGCAACTCCTACACACACTGCACCCCCCACACACACACTGCACCCCCCACACACACTGCACCTCCTATACACACTGCACCCCCTATACACACACTGCACCTCCTACACACACTGCACCCCCCAACACACACACTGCACCCCCCACAAACACACTGCCCCCCCCACCCACACACTGCACTCCCACCCACACACACTGCACCCCCACCCACATTGCACCCCCACATACACACTGCACCCCCCACCCACACACTGCACCCCCACCCACACACTGCACCCCCCACCCACACACTGCACCCCCCACCCACACACTGCACCACCCACACACACACACTGCACCCCCCCCACACACACACTGCACCTCCCACACACACTGCACCTCCTACATTCACTGCACCCCCCCACACACACACTGCACCCCCCACAAACACACTGCCCCCACACCCACACACTGCATCCCCACCCACACACACTGCACCTCCACCCACACTGCACCCCCACACACACTGCACCCCCCACCCTCACACTGCACCCCCACACACTGCACCCCACTCACACACACTGCACCCCCACACACACTGCACCCCCACACACACACTGCACCCCCTACACATACACTGCACCTCCACACACACTGCAACCACCCCACACACACTGCACCCCCACACACACTGCATCTCCCACACACTGCACCCCCACACAAACACACTGCCTCCCCCCACACACACACTGCACCACCACCCCCCACACAGTGCACCCCCAACACACACTGCACCCCCCATACACTGCCCCCCTACACACTGCAACCCACACACACTGCACCCCACACACACTGCACCCCCCCACACACTGCACCCCCCCACACACTGCACCCCCCACACACACACTGCAGCCCCCACACGCACACTGCACCCCACACACACACTGCACCCCCCCACACACACTGCATCTCCTACACACACTGCACCACACACACACTGCACCCCACACACACTGCACCCCCCACATACACTGCACCCCCTACACACACTGCACCCCCCACACACACTGCACCCCCTACACACACTGCACCCCCCACAAACTGCACCCCCCACACACACTGCACCTCCCACAAACACACTGCACCCCCCACACACACACTGCACCCCCCCACCCACACACTGCACCCTTCCACACACACACTGCACCCCCCCACACACACTGCACCCGCCCCACACACACTGCACCCCACCCACACACTGCCCCCCCCACCCACACACTGCACCCCACCCACTCACTGCACCCCCCCACACACTGCACCCCCCCCACACACACACTGCACCCCCCCCACACACACACTGCACCCCCTACACACACACTGCACCCCCCACCCACACATTCCACCCCCGCCCACACACTGCACCCCCCACACACTGCACCCCCCACACACACTGACCCCCCCACCCACACACTGCACCCCCCACACACACTGCACCCCTCACACACACTGCACCCCCCACACACACTGCACCCCCCACACACACTGCACCCCCCACCCACACACTGCACCCCCCACCCACACACTGCACCCCCCACCCACACACTGCACCCCCCACCCACACACTGCACCCCCCCACCCACGCACTGCACCACCCACACACACACTGCCCCCCGCCCACTCACTGCACCCCCACACACTGCATCCTCCACACACTGCATCTCCCACACACTGCATCCCCCACACACACACACTGCGCCCCCCCCACACACACACTGCACCCCCCACCGACACACTGCACCCCCCTCACACACACACTGCAACCCCTACACACAATGCACCCCCCACCCACACACTGCCCCCCACACACACACACTGCCACCCACACACACAATGCCCCCCACCCACACACACTGCCCCCCCACACACACACACTGCAACCCCCACACACACACTGCAACCCCCCCACACACACTAAACCCCCCACACACACACTGCACCCCCCCCACACACACTGCACCCCCCACACGCACACTGCACTTCCCACACACTGCACACCCCACACACACACTGCATCCCCCCCACACACACTGCAACCCCCCCACCCACACACACACTGCCCCCCACCCACACACACACTGCCCCCCACCCACACACACACTGCCACCCACACACACACTGCCCCCCACCCACACACTGCCCCATCACCCACACACACACTGCCCGCCACCCACACACACACTGCGCCCCACACACACACTGCCCCCCCACACACACACACTGCGACCCTCACACACACACTGCACCCCAAACACACACTGCCCCCCACCCACACACACTGCCCCCCCACACACACACACTGCGACCCCCACACACACACTGCAACCCCCCCACACACACTAAACCCCCCACCCACACACTGCCCCCCCACACACACACACTGCCCCCCACACACACTGCCCCCCACCCACACACACTGCCCCCCCACACACACACACTGCAACCCCCACACACGCACTGCAACCCCCCCACACACACACACTGCACCCCCACACACACACTGCACCCCCCACCCACACACTGCACCCCCACCCACACACTGCACCCCCACCCACACACTGCCCCCACCCACACACTGCCCCCCACCCACACACACACTGCCACCCACACACACACCGCTTCCATCCACACACTGCCCCCCCCACACACACACTGCAACCCCCACACACACACTGCAACCCCCCCACACTCACACACTGCACCCCCACACACACACACACTGCCCCCCCACACACACACTGCACCCCCCACCCACACACTGCCCCCCACACACACTGCCCCCCACCCACACACTGCCCCCACCCACACACTGCCCCCACCCACACACACTGCACCCCCCACACACACACTGCACCCCCCACACAAACTGCACCCCCACACACACTGCACCCCCACACACACTGCACCCCCACCCACACACTGCACCCCCCACACACACTGCACCCCCCACACACACTGCACCCCCCCACACACACTGCACCACCCACACAGACACTGCACACCCCACACAAACACTGCATCCCCCACACACACACTGCACCCCCCACACACACATTGCACCCCCCCACACACACTGCACCCCCCCACACGCACACTGCACGCCCACACGCACACTGCACCCCCCACACACTGCAGCCCCCCACAAACACTGCACCCCCCACACACTGCAGCCCCCCACAAACACTGCACCCACCACACACACACTGCACCCCCCCCACACACACTGCAACCCCCACACACACACTCATCCCCCCACACACACACTGCACCCCCCACACACACACACTGCAACTCCTACACACACTGCACCCCCTACACACACACTGCACCCCCCCCACACACACACTGCAACTCCTACACACACTGCACCCCCCACACACACACTGCACCCCCCACACACACTGCACCTCCTATACACACTGCACCCCCCCCCACACACTGCACCCCCCACACACACTGCACCCCCCCACACACTGCACCCCCTACACACACACTGCACCCCCCCCCACACACTGTACCCCCACACACTGCACCCCCCCACACACTGCACCCCCCCCACACACACAGCACCCCCCCACACACTGCACCCCCCACACACTGCACCCCCTACACACACACTGCACCCCCCCACACACTGCACCCCCACACACTGCACCCCCTACACACTGCACCCCCCCACACACTGCACCCCACCCACACACTGCACCCCCCACCCACACACTGCACCCCCCGCACACAAAGCACCCCCCACATACACTGCACACCCTACACACTGCCCCCACCCACCCACACACTGCACCCCCTACACACACTGCACCCCCTACACACTGCCCCCACCCACACACACACTGCACCCCCCACCCACACACTGCACCCCCCACACTCTGCACCCCCCACCCACACACTGCACCCCCCCACCCACACACTGCACCCCCCACACACTGCACCCCCCCACACACACTGCACCCCCCCACACACACACTGCACCCCCCACACACACACTGCACACCCCACACACACACTGCACCCCCTACACACACACTGCACTCCCCACACACACTGCACTCCCCCACACACTGCACCCACCCCACACACTGCACCCCCCCACACACACTGCACCCCTCACACACACACTGCCCCCCCACCCACACACTGCACCCCCCACCCACACACTGCACCCCCCCACACACTGCACCCCCCACACACTGCACCCCCCACACACACTGCACCCCCCACACACACACTGCACCCCCCCACACACACTGCACCCCCCCACACACACTGCACCCCCCACACACACACTGCACCCCCCACACACGCTGCACCCCCCACACACACACTGCACACCCCCCACACACACTGCACACCCCCCACACACTGCCCCCACCCACACACTACACCCCCTACACACACACTGCATCCCCTACACACACACTGCACCCCCCACACACACACTGCTCCCCCCACCCACACACTGCACCCCCTACACACATACTGCCCGTCGCACCCACACACATACACAGATTATCCCAGTCACAATGAGCACTGAATCAGCTTTTCTTGCATTGTGTGATTGCAGTGCCAAGCATCAGAGGGAACAGAGCAGGGACGTTGTGGTGATGTGCATCGCTGTAAAGACACAAGGGGTTAACGTAAATACATGTAGACTAGCTAGAGTCTAGAGGGAGCACCAGAGGCATGACACAGAGACACTCAACCAATAGAACAGTTAGATAGGACACGACCAATGGGCATTCACGATACACACAGAGGTGACATGACCACAGGGGGGCATTACACCAACCCATATATAAAGGACACAACACACATGATCAGCCTCTTTCCAGTGGAGACAGTCAGTGAGTAGAGACACAGGGTTGATTCAATATTACACCCACCATGTGGATTGTAGCAACTGGTTCGCCAGTCTGAGTAGCTATAGAAGGATTAACAGTAGTGGCGAACCCGAGTAGGAGAAGTGTAAATAGTTTAATAAACGTGTTGAAGTTATCTCCACGCCTGAACCTTCCTAGAGCATAACAAGACATGGTACCAGAGTGAACTGTTTCAATCCATATAGCTAAAACTCAGCGTACAGAGACAACCAGCAACGATACCCAGGCAAGATGTTCGAGATCCGGGTTCCGCAGCAGCTCCAGTGCCACGGCGATCTCCGCGAAAACTGGCGGGCATTCCGGCAAAAGTTTGAAATCTTCCTGGTAGCAGCCGAACTCCAAGACTTGGCCGGAGCTGAAAAGACAGAGCTTCTCCTCACCATCGCCGGTGCCAGAGCAGAAGAAATCTTTTAAAAATTCAAGTTCTCCAAAGGGAGCGACGTCCAGGCAGTCCTGGGCAAATTCGGTAAATACTGTGAGGAAAACACACTCCAACCAGCAAGAAAAGGTAAGAGAAGCGCCAGTACTCACCTCGAGGCCGAAATCCCAGAGCAGATTTTGATTGGCGGCCATCTTTGTAAAGGTACGGCACTTGCGCAGTTGCGCGAGAAGCGCACAGGCGGGGGAATGTCCGTGTGCGCATGCGCGAGAAACTGCACATGCGCAATTGCGAAAATGGCCCCAGTACAGGAACAGCGATATGCGCATGCGCAAACGCTTCCTACGTTCGCGCCACGTGCGTCATGACGTCAGAGGCCCCGGACCACGCCCATTTAGAGGGGAAATGACCCAAATCATGAAAGAAATCTCTTAAAGCCGTAAAACAAGCTTCTTTCACCTGGAATGACAGCACAATGCCCCAAATTCAACCAGGAACTGAAAGTAAACTCCGCAAAATCCTGCAACAAGCAGTTAGTACCGCCCAAAGCGATGACACAGACCTTGAACACTACGACACTGACCTTTACATTTTCTCTGGACATCGCGAGCCCCATGCCAACTCCGACACAAACAGTGATGATGTGGTCCTAGAAGACTACGACTCGGCCAAAGGTTTTTTCATTAGAAATGGCGACCCCCGTACTGAATCCGACGCAGACGCGGATTCATTCTTCGGATTTGAGGATCTTCAGCCCAGCATATACGACATCCCGACTCGTGAGTGCAGGATTGCCATTACAGAGACCTGGTTGAGGGAAGGGCAGGATTGGCAGCTAAACGTTCCAGGTTTTAGATGTTTCAGGCGGGATAGAGGGGGATGTAAAAGGGGAGGCGGAGTTGCGCTACTTGTTCAGGAGAGTATCACAGCTATACAGCGAGAGGACACCTCAGAGGGCAGTGAGGCTATATGGGTAGAGATCAGGAATAAGAAGGGTGCAGTCACAATGTTGGGGGTATACTACAGGCCTCCCAACAGCCAGCGGGAGATAGAGGAGCAGATAGATAGACAGATTTTGGAAAAGAGTAAAAACAACAGGGTTGTGGTGATGGGAGACTTCAACTTCCCCAATATTGACTGGGACTCACTTAGTGCCAGGGGCTTAGACGGGGCAGAGTTTGTAAGGAGCATCCAGGAGGGCTTCTTAAAACAATATGTAAACAGTCCAACTAGGGAAGAGGCGGTACTGGACCTGGTATTGGGGAATGAGCCCGGCCAGGTGGTAGATGTTTCAGTAGGGGAGCATTTCGGTAACAGTGACCACAATTCAGTAAGTTTTAAAGTACTGGTGGACAAGGATAAGAGTGGTCCGAGGATGAATGTGCTAAATTGGGGGAAGGCTAATTATAACAATATTAGGCGGGAACTGAAGAGCATAGATTGGGGGCGGATGTTTGAGGGCAAATCAACATCTGACATGTGGGAGGCTTTCAAGTGTCAGTTGATAGGAATACAGGACAGGCATGTTCCTGTGAGGAAGAAAGACAAATACGGCAATTTTCGGGAACCTTGGATGACGAATGATATTGTAGGCCTCGTCAAAAAGAAAAAGGAGGCATTTGTCAGGGCTAAAAGGCTGGGAACAGACGAAGCCTGTGTGGCATATAAGGAAAGTAGGAAGGAACTTAAGCAGGGAGTCAGGAGGGCTAGAAGGGGTCATGAAAAGTCATTGGCAAATAGGGTTAAGGAAAATCCCAAGGCTTTTTACACTTACATAAAAAGCAAGAGGGTAGCCAGGGAAAGGGTTGGCCCACTGAAGGATAGGCAAGGGAATCTATGTGTGGAGCCAGAGGAAATGGGCGAGGTACTAAATGAATACTTTGCATCAGTATTCACCAAAGAGAAGGAATTGGTAGATGTTGAGTCTGGAGAAGGGGGTGTAGATAGCCTGGGTCACATTGTGATCCAAAAAGACGAGGTGTTGGGTGTCTTAAAAAATATTAAGGTAGATAAGTCCCCAGGGCCGGATGGGATCTACCCCAGAATACTGAAGGAGGCTGGAGACGAAATTGCTGAGGCCTTGACAGAAATCTTTGGATCCTCGCTGTCTTCAGGGGATGTCCCGGAGGACTGGAGAATAGCCAATGTTGTTCCTCTGTTTAAGAAGGGTGGCAGGGATAATCCCGGGAACTACAGGCCGGTGAGCCTTACTTCAGTGGTAGGGAAATTACTGGAGAGAATTCTTCGAGACAGGATCTACTCCCATTTGGAAGCAAATGGACGTATTAGTGAGAGGCAGCACGGTTTTGTGAAGGGGAGGTCGTGTCTCACTAACTTGATAGAGTTTTTCGAGGAGGTCACTAAGATGATTGATGCAGGTAGGGCAGTAGATGTTGTCTATATGGACTTCAGTAAGGCCTTTGACAAGGTCCCTCATGGTAGACTAGTACAAAAGGTGAAGTCACACGGGATCAGGGGTGAACTGGCAAGGTGGATACAGAACTGGCTAGGCCATAGAAGGCAGAGGGTAGCAATGGAGGGATGCTTTTCTAATTGGAGGGCTGTGACCAGTGGTGTTCCACAGGGATCAGTGCTGGGACCTTTGCTCTTTGTAGTATATATAAATGATTTGGAGGAAAATGTAACTGGTCTGATTAGTAAGTTTGCAGACGACACAAAGGTTGGTGGAATTGCGGATAGCGATGAGGACTGTCTGAGGATACAGCAGGATTTAGATTGTCTGGAGACTTGGGCGGAGAGATGGCAGATGGAGTTTAACCTGGACAAATGTGAGGTAATGCATTTTGGAAGGGCTAATGCAGGTAGGGAATATACAGTGAATGGTAGAACCCTCAAGAGTATTGAAAGTCAAAGAGATCTAGGAGTACAGGTCCACAGATCACTGAAAGGGGCTACACAGGTGGAGAAGGTAGTCAAGAAGGCATACGGCATGCTTGCCTTCATTGGCCGGGGCATTGAGTATAAGAATTGGCAAGTCATGTTGCAGCTGTATAGAACCTTAGTTAGGCCACACTTGGAGTATAGTGTTCAATTCTGGTCGCCACACTACCAGAAGGATGTGGAGGCTTTAGAGAGGGTGCAGAAGAGATTTACCAGAATGTTGCCTGGTATGGAGGGCATAAGCTATGAGGAGCGATTGAATAAACTCGGTTTGTTCTCACTGGAACGAAGGAGGTTGAGGGGCGACCTGATAGAGGTATACAAAATTATGAGGGGCATAGACAGAGTGGATAGTCAGAGGCTTTTCCCCAGGGTAGAGGGGTCAATTACTAGGGGGCATAGGTTTAAGGTGAGAGGGGCAAAGTTTAGAGTAGATGTACGAGGCAAGTTTTTTACGCAGAGGGTAGTGGGTGCCTGGAACTCGCTACCGGAGGAGGTAGTGGAGGCAGGGACGATAGGGACATTTAAGGGGCATCTTGACAAATATATGAATAGGATGGGAATAGAAGGATACGGACCCAGGAAGTGTAGAAGATTGTAGTTTAGTCGGGCAGTATGGTCGGCACGGGCTTGGAGGGCCGAAGGGCCTGTTCCTGTGCTGTACATTTCTTTGTTCTTTGTTCTTTGTTCTTTGTTCTTTGATTATGCTACGGCCTGACACCAAGAGGCAGAGAGCGGTACAAGCCCACAGAGAGCAGCCTGCTGCCACACAGAGCGTGGTCCACGCACCGCTCAGGGTTCCCAACTCCATGATAGAAGACACGCAAGACTCCAGAGCGCAGTCCTTGCAGGAACAAGACCATGAGGGTCTAGCAACCTCCTCTGACCAACTAACGGCAGACGATGCAAGTCTGCCATGCTCAAGTAAACAGCGAGAAGACTATGACAGTATACCACGCTCCAGTGCACAGCAGGACGACCATGACGGTCTAGCATGCTCCAGTGAAGAACAAAGCGGCTATGACAGTCCAAGCCCAAATGAACAACACAGCGACTATGACGGTCCACCCACATTGTCTGAGCAACAAGGAGAAGACTCTGACAGTATACCCAGGCCAAGTGAACAACAAGAAGCTACTGAGGCTCTATGCTCTGTATGTGAGACAAATGACGACAGCATCCCACTTCCCACGCAAGATGTGCAATGTGACAGACCTCAGCTAGTGTGTACAGAGGCACTCGACGATCACTGTGAGTCCACTGGTGACTCCGGTGACACCATGTTACTTCCACCCTCATTTGCTCGAACCTCTCCACAAGTCAATGCATTCCTGCATGTTCGGACTCCAGACGTGCAGCTTCAAGAAATCTCAGCGGACTCCAGTGAACCTGCTAAGACTCTGGACGGGGAGTACCAACAAACCAACGCTGACTCAGGTGAAACAGACCAGACTCCAGATGGGAGCAACCAAACGCCGACTCTGATTCACGTAAGCCGGACTTTACTCCAGACAGGGAGTGCTGCAAACTCAGTGATGGCACGCTCAGGGTGACGACGATGACAGGAGATGGATCACTTGACAATTACACTGGGTCAGTAATATCAAGTAGTGGCTACAGTCCAAGAGGAATACACCGATATTCACCACAGCTATATCCTTCCAAGCCCATATCCACACATCATTTTTTCCACACCGACAGTGCAGCCAATGACAGCTTATGCTGGACAAACCCAGTATTCAGGCATGCAGCAGCCAGCAGTCTATGCAGCATATTCTCAAACAGGCCAGCACTACGGATTGCCCACTAATGGAATCAAGACCGAAGGAGGACTACCGCAAGCGCAACCTGCACTACAGACTGGATGCCTTAGTTACAGCCCAGGATTTGCTGCACCCCAGCCTGGCCAGACGGCATATTCCTATCAGATGCTAGTTTCACACCATCACCAGACATTGATGCGAGCAGCAATTCTGTTTCCAATTCGACAAGCTTCAACGCTTCTCAGCAGGATCACCCTTCCAGCACAGCACGTGGCCAGAACCAGTATGTACAGTCTTATCCAACTTCCACATATGGCACATACATGACCTCGAATGATACTGTTGATGGTATCTCTTCAACGTCAACGACTTATCAGCTACAAAATTACCATCCAACATCACCATCACAAACATCGAAAAAAAGACTCCAAATCAGACAGCGAAGTGATTGGACCGCTTCTTGGTTCCTGATACACAGGGACACCGATGGCGTTCACAAGGACATGCCACCATCAAACTCACCACCCCATCAAGAGAGACATTTGACCATGATGATTGAAGGGTTTTGGACTCGCACATTTGATTTGGACTTATTGGTTAATCACTGTTCTCATGACTTGTAAATACCATAACTTATCTACCTGTTTTTTGTTCAATTTTCTTTAAGTGTACAGAAAATATGTAACATGTAAAAAGGGGGGATGTGGTGATGTGCATCACTGTAAAGACACAAGGGGTTAATGTAAATACATGTAGACTAGCTAGACATTAGAGGGAGCACCAGAGACATGACACAGAGACACTCAACCAATAGAACAGTTAGATAGGACACGACCAATAGGCATTCACGATACACACAGAGGTGACACGACCACGGTGGGGTATTACACCAACCCATAGAAAACGGACACAACACACATGATCTTCCTATTTCCAGTGGAGACAGTCAGTGAGTAGAGACACAGGGTTGATTCAATATTACACCCACCACGTGGATTGTAGCAGACTGGTTAGTCAGTCTGAGTAGCGATAGAAGGATTAACAGTAGTGGCGAACCCGAGTAGGAGAAGTGAAAATAGTTTAAAAACCGTGTTGACGTTATCTCCACGTCTGAACTTTCCTTTGTCAAGTGCACCACAAGGAAGCCGCTTATGTTACGCCTAGAGCATAACAAGACAGACGTTACTGACAATTTATCTAGGGGATGTGGCTGGTGGGTGGTGGGGGGGGGGGGGTGTTTCTGGGTGGGGCAGTGTGTGTGTGGGTGGGGGGGGGTGGGACACAGTTACTGCCGCCCTGCATTGTTCACTAACACAGCAGTGGACACAGTTACTGTCACCCTGCATTGTTCACTATCACAGCAGTGGACACAGTTACTGCCGCCCTGCATTATTCACTAACACAGCAGCGGACACAGTTACTGTCACCCTGCATTGTTCACTAACACAGCAGCGGACACAGTTACTTCCTCCGTGCATTGTCCAAAGAACAAAGAACAAAGAAAAGTACTGCACAGGAACAGGCCCTTCAGCCCTCCAAGCCTGCGCCAACCATGCTACCCGTCTAAACTAAGGTCCAGATGGGATCTATCCCAGGTTACTGAGCGAAGCGAGGGACGAAATAGCTGGGGCTTTAACAGATATCTTTGCAGCATCCTTGAGCACAGTGAGGTCTCGGAGGACTGGAGAATTGCTAATGTTGTCCCTTTGTTTAAGAAGGGTAGCAGGGATAATCCAGGGAATTATAGACTTGTGAGCTTGACATCAGTGGTAGGCAAACTGTTGGAGAAGATACTGAGGGATAGGATCTATTCACATTTGGAAGAAAATAGACTTATCAGTGATAGGCTTATCATAGATGGTTTTGTGCAGGGAAGGTCATGTCTTACAAACCTAATAGAATTCTTTGAGGAAGTGACAAAGTTAATTGATGAGGGAAGGGCTGTAGATGTCATATACATGGACTTCAGTAAGGCGTTTGATAAAGTTTCCCATGGCAGGTTGATGGAAAAAGTGAAGTTGTATGGGGTTCAGGGTGTACAAGCTAGATGGATAAAGAACTGGCTGGGCAACAGGAGACACAGAGTAGTGGTGGAAGGGAGTGTCTCAAAATGGAGAAAGGTGACCAGTGGAGTTCCACAGGGATCCGTGCTCGGACCACTGTTGTTTGTGATATACATAAATGATCTGGACGAAGGTATAGGTGGGCTGATTAGCAAGTTTGCAGATGATACTAAGATTGGTGGAGTTGCAGATAGCGAAGGGGACTGTCAGAGAATACAGCAAAATATAGATAGATTGGAGAGTTGGGCAGAAAAATGGCAGATGGAGTTCATCCAGGCAAATGCGAGGTGATGCATTTTTTAAGATCCAATTCAAGAGCGGACTATACGTTCAATGGAAGAGTCCTGGGGAAAATTGATGTACAGAGAGATCTGGGAGTTCAGGTCTATTGTACCCTGAAAGTGGCAACGCAGGTCGATAGTGGTCAAGAAGGCATACAGCATGCTTGCCTTCATCGGACGGGGGATTGAGTACAAGAGTCGGCAGGTCATGTTACAGTTGTATAGGACTCTGGTTGGGCCACATTTGGAATACTGCGTGCAGTTCTGGTCGCCACATTACCAGAAGGATGTGGATGCTTTAGAGAGGGTGCAGAGGAGGTTCACCAGGATGTTGCCTGGTATGGAGGGTACTAGCTATGAAGAAAGGTTGAGTAGATTAGGATTGTTTTCATTGGAAAGACGGAGGTTGAGGGGGGACCTGATTGAGGTCTACAAAATTATTAGAGTTATGGACAGGGTGGATAGCAACAAGCTTTTTCCAAGAGTGGGGGTGTCAATTACAAGGGGGTCACGATTTCAAGGTGACCGAGAGGGAAAGTTTAAGGGAGATGTTCGTGGAAAGCTTTTTACGCAGAGGGTGGTGGGTGCCTGGAACGCTTTGCCAGCGGAGGTGGTAGAGGCGGGCACGATAGCATCATTTAAGATGCATCTAGACAGATATATGAACGGGCGGGGAACAGAGGGAAGTAGATCTTTGGAAAATAGGCGACAGATTTAGATAAAGGATCTGGATCGGCGCAGGCTGGGAGGGCCGAAGGGCCTGTTCCTGTGCTGTAATTTTCTTTGTTCTTCATTCTACACTAAAATCTTCTACACAGAGTCTGTATCCCTCTATTCCCATCCTATTCATGTATTTGTCAAGATGCCCCTTAAATGTCACTATCGTCCCTGCTTCCACCACCTCCTCTACCAGCGAGTTCCAGGCACCCACTACCCTCTGTGTAAAAAACCTTGCCTCGTACATCTCCTCTAAGCCTTGCCCCTCGCACCTTAAACCTATGCCCCCTAGTAATTGACCCCTCCACCCTGGGAAAAAGTCTCTGACTATCCACTCTCTCTATGCCCCTCATAATTTTGTAGACCTCTATCAGGTTGCCCCTCAACCTCCGTCGTTCCAGTGAGAACAAACCAAGTTTATTCAACCTCTCCTCATAGCTAATGCCCTCCATACCAGGCAACATCCTGGTAAATCTCTTCTGCGCCCTCTCGAAAGCTTCCACAGCCTTCTGGTAATGTGGCGACCAGAATTGAACACTATACTCCAAGTGTGGCCTAACTAAGGTTCTATACAGCTGCAACATGACTTGTCAATTTATATACTCAATGCCCCGGCCAATGAAGGCAAGCATGCCGTATGCCTTCTTGACTACCTTCTCCACCTGTGTTGCCCCTTTCAGTGACCTGTGGACCTGTACACCTAGATCTCTTTGACTGTCAATACACTTGAGGTTCTACCATTCACTGTATATTCCCTACCTGCATTAGACCTTCCAAAATGCATGACCTCACATTTGTCCGGATTAAACTCCATCTGCCATCTCTCCGCCCAAGTCTCCAAACGATCTAAATCCTGCTGTATCCTCCGACAGTCCTCATCTTGATCCGCAATTCCACCAACCTTTGTGTCGTCCGCAAACTTACTAATCAGACCAGTTACATTTTCCTCCAAATCATTTATATATACTACAAACAGCAAAGGCCCCAGCACTGATCCCTGTGGAACACCACTAGTCACAGCCCACCAATCAGAAAAGCACCCTTCCATTGCTACTCTCTGCTTTCTATGACCTAGCCAGTTCTGTATCCACCTTGCCAGTTCATCTCTGATCCCGTGTGACTTCACCTTTTGTACCAGTCTGCCATAAGGGACCTTGTCAAAGGCCTTACTGAAGTCCATATAGACAAGATCCACTGCCATTCCTGCATCAATCATCTTTGTGACCTCCTCGAAAAACTCTATCAAGTTAGTGAGACACGACCTCCCCTTCACAAAACTGTGCTGCCTCTGCATTGTTCACTAACACAGCAGTGGACACAGTTACTGCCACCCTGCATTGTTCACTAACACAGCAGTGGACACAGTTACTGCCACCCTGCATTGTTCACTAACATAAGAACATAAGAACTAGGAGCAGGAGTCGGCCATCTGGCCCCTCGAGCCTGCTCCGCCATTCAATGAGACCATGGCTGATCTTTTGTGGATGCAGCTCCACTTTCCAGCCCGAACACCATAACCCTCAATCCCTTTATTCTTCTTGGGGGGGGTTGGGGTTGGGAGCGTTTGGGTTGGGGGGGTTGGTTCTGGTTGGGGGGGGTTGGTTCTGGTTGGGGGGGGTTGGTTCTGGTTGGGGGGGGTTGGTTCTGGTTGGGGGGGTTGGTTCTGGTTGGGGGGGTTGGTTCGGGTTGGGGGGGTTGGTTCGGGTTGGGGGGGTTGGTTCGGGTTGGGGGGGTTGGTTCGGGTTGGGGGGGTTGGTTCGGGTTGGTTCGGATTGGGGGGGTCGGGTTGGGTGTTTCGGGATGGGGGGTTGGTTCAGGTTGGGGGCGTTGGTTCAGATTGGGGGGGTCGGGTTGGGAGTTTGGATTGAGGGGGTTCGTGTTGGGGGGTTCGGGTTGGGGGGGTTCGGCTTGGTTCGGCTCGGGGGTGGTTCTGGTTGGGGGGTGTTGGGGTTGGGGGGTTTGGTTCTGGTTGGGGCGGTTGGTTCTGGTTGGGGGGGTTGGTTCTGGTTGGGGGGTTGGTTTGGCTTGGAGGGTTGGTTCGACTTGGGGGGTGTTGGGGTTGGGGGTGTTGGTTCTGGTTGGGGGGGTTGGTTCTGGTTGGGGGGGTTGGTTCTGGTTGGGGGGGTTGATTTGGCTTGGGGGGGTTGGTTTGACTTGGGGGTGTTGAGATTGGGGGGTTCAGGGAGGGGGGGTCGTTTCGGGTTGGGGGTTCAGGTTGGGGGGGTTGGTTCGGGTTGGGGGTGTTCGGGTTGGGGGGGTTCAGGTTGAGGGAGATTGGTTCAGGTTGGGGGTTCGGGTTGGGCAGTTCGAATTGGGGGGGGTTCGGGTTGGGGGAAGAAACAATTAGTTAATTAAATGTCAGCCAATATTGGCAACTCCCACATTCTGTTAAGTGTATTGAGTTGACAGGAGAGCCAAAAGGTCACAGTGCAGAACTCAAACCTAACTTTCCACATTAGATAAATTGCTTTTAATGCTTGTTCCCGACCACAGGCTCTTTTACCTTGTGAAGCATATTGACTTTAACAAAGACATTTTTTGATCAGGTCTGGCAAGAGACACTATCAGACCAAGCTAGAGTCACAGACTAACAACACGGACTCTCGTCGGCTGTGGCAAGGCTTAAACAACAGAATGGGCTACAAAGTGGAGCCGACCAGAATCTCCGATAGCAGGGCACCCCTCCCCGAGGAACTCAATGCATCGAGTAGGAAACCATTAATCCGCTGTCGAGTGTACCAGCAGCCCTGGACACACCCATACCCACCGTCACAGCTTCTGAAGTCCGATCAGCCTTCCTAAAAGTGAACCCTCGGAAGGCGACAGGTCCCGACAGGATCCCTGGTCGTGCACTTGGAGCTTGCGCGGACCAGCTGGCAGAGGTGTTCGCAGACACCTTTAACCTCTCCCTGACGTGCTGTTAGGTGAATTGGACATTCTGAATTCTCCCTCTGTGTATCAGAACAGGTGCCGGAATGTGGCGACTAGGGGCTTTTCACAGGAACTTCATTGCAGTGTTAATGTAAGCCTACTTAGGACAATAAAGATTAAAGATTATTACTCTGTTCTGAGGTCCCCACCTGCTTCAAGAAAACCCTGGCAATGTGCCTCAACGACTATTAGAACATAGAACATAGAACATGGAACATAGAACATTACAGCACGGTACAGGCTCTTCGGCCCTCGATGTTGCGCCGACCTGTGAAACCACTCTAAAGCCCATCTACACTATTCCCTTATCGTCCATATGTCTATCCAATGACCATTTGAATGCCCTTAGTGTTGGCGAGTCCACTACTGTTGCAGGCAGGGCATTCCACGCCCTTACTACTCTCTGAGTAAAGAACCTACCTCTGACATCTGTCTTGTATCTATCTCCCCTCAATTTAAAGCTATGTCCCCTCATGCTAGTCATCACCATCCGAGGAAAAAGGCTCTCACTGTCCACCCTATCCAATCCTCTGATCATCTTGTATGCCTCAATTAAGTCACCTCTTAACCTTCTTCTCTCGAACGAAAACAGCCTCAAGTCCCTCAGCTTTTCCTCATAAGATCGTCCCTCCATACCAGGCAACATTCTGGTAAATCTCCTCTGCACCCTTTCCAATGCTTCCACATCCTTCCTATAATGCGGCAACCAGAATTGCACGCAATACTCCAAATGCGGCCGCACCAGAGTGTTGTAAAGCTGCAACATGACCTCATGGCTCCTAAACTCAATCCCTATACCAATAAAAGCTAACACACAGTACGCCTTCTTAACAACCCTCTCAACCTGGGTGGCAACTTTCAGGGATCTATGTACATGGACACCGAGATCTCTCTGCTCATCCACACTGCCAAGAATCTTACCATTAGCCCAGTACTCAGTCTTCCTGTTATTCCTTCCAAAATGAATCACCTCACACTTTTCTGCATTAAACTCCATTTGCCACCTCTCAGCCCAGCGCTGCAGCTTATCCATGTCCCTCTGTAACTGGTAACATCCTTCCGCACTGTCCACAACTCCACCGACTTTAGTGTCATCTGCAAATTTACTCATCCTTCTACGCCCTCCTCCAGGTCATTTATAAAAATGACAAACAGTAGTGGCCCCAAAACAGATCCTTGTGGTACACCACTAGTAACTGGACTCCAGTCTGAATATTTCCCATCAACCACCACCTTTGTCTTCTTCCATTTAGCCAATTTCTGATCCAAACTGCTAAATCACCCTGAATCCCATGCCTCCGTATTTTCTGCAGTAGCCTACCATGGGGAACCTTATCAAACGCTTTACTGAAATCCATATACACCACATCAACTGCTTTACCCTCATCCACCTGTTTGGTCACCTTCTCAAAGAACTCAATAAGGTTTGTGAGGCACAACCTACCCTTCACAAAACCATGTTGACTATCTCTAATCAAATTATTCCTTTCCAGATGATTATGCATCCTAACTCTTATAAACCTTTCCAAGATTTTTCCCACAACAGAAGTAAGGCTCACTGGTCTAGTTACCGGGGTTATCTCTACTCCCCTTCTTGAACAAGGGGACAACATTTGCTATCCTCCAGTCTTCTGGCACTATTCCTGTAGACAAAGATGACTTAAACATCAAGGCCAAAGGCTCAGCAATCTCCTCCCTAGCTTCCCAGAGAATCCTAGGATAAACCCCATCCAGCCCAGGTGACTTATCTATTTTAACACTTTCCAGAATTGCTAACACCTCCTCCTTATGAACCTCAAGCCCTTCTAGTCTTGTAGCCTGAATCTCAGTATTCTCCTCGACAACATTGTCTTGTCTTTTTCCTGTGTGAATACTAACGAAAAATATTCATTTAGCACCTCTCCTATCTCCTCGGACTCCAAGCACAACTTCCCACTACTGTCCTTGACTGGCCCTACTCTTACCCTAGTCATTCTTTTATTCCTGACATATCTATAGAAAGCTTTAGGGTTATAGAACATAGAACATAGAACAATACAGCGCAGTACAGGCCCTTCGGCCCACGATGTTGCACCGAAACAAAAGCCATCTAACCTACACTATACCATTATCATCCATATGTTTATCCAATAAACTTTTAAATGCCCTTAATGTTGGCGAGTTCACTACTGTAGCAGGTAGGGCATTCCACGGCCTCACTACTCTTTGCGTAAAGAACCTACCCCTGACCTCTGTCCTATATCTATTACCCCTCAGTTTAAGGCTATGTCCCCTCGTGCTAGCCATTTCCATCCGCGGGAGAAGGCTCTCACTGTCCACCCTATCTAACCCTCTGATCATTTTGTATGCCTCTATTAAGTCTCCTCTTAACCTTCTTCTCTCTAACGAAAACAACCTCAAGTCCATCAGCCTTTCCTCATAAGATTTTCCCTCCATACCAGGCAACATCCTGGTAAATCTCCTCTGCACCCGTTCCAAAGCCTCCACGTCCTTCCTATAATGCGGTGACCAGAACTGTACGCAATACTCCAAATGCGGCCGTACCAGAGTTCTGTACAGCTGCAACATGACCTCCTGACTCCGGAACTCAATCCCTCTACCAATAAAGGCCAACACTCCATAGGCCTTCTTCACCACCCTATCAACCTGGGTGGCAACTTTCAGGGATCTATGTACATGGACACCTAGATCCCTCTGCTCATCCACACTTTCAAGAACTTTTCCATTAGCCACATATTCCACATTCCTGTTTTTCCTTCCAAAGTGAATCACCTCACACTTCTCTACATTAAACTCCATTTGCCACCTCTCAGCCCAGCACTGCAGCTTATCTATATCCCTCTGTAACCTGCTACTTCCTTCCTCACTATCGACAACACCACCGACTTTAGTATCGTCTGCAAATTTACTCACCCACCCTTCTGCGCCTTCCTCTAGGTCATTGATAAAAATGACAAACAGCAACGGCCCCAGAACAGATCCTTGATCCTACTTGCCAAAGACTTCTCATGTCCCCTCCTGGCTCTTCTTAGCTCTCTCTTTAGGTCCTTCCTAGCTAACTTGTAACTCTTGAGCGTCCTAACTGAACCTTCATGTCTCATCTTTACATAAGCCTCCTTCTGCCTCTTGACAAGTGTTTCGACTGCTTTAGTAAACCACGGTTCTCTCACTCGACCACTTCCTCCCTGCCTGACAGGTACATACTTATCAAGGACAGGCAGTAGCTATTCCTTGAACAAGCTCCACATTTCCATTGTGCCCATCCCCTGCAGATTTCCTCTCCATCCGATGTATCCTAAGTCTTGCCTCATCGCATCATAATTGCCTTTCCCCCAGATATAACTCTTGCCCTGCGGTATATACCTATCCCTTTCCATCACTAAAGTAAACATAATCGAATTGTGGTCACTATCACCAAAGTGCTCACCTACCTCCAAATCTAACACCTGTCCTGGTTCATTACCCAGTACCAAATCCAATATAGCCTCGCCTCTCGTTCTCCTATCTACATACTGTGTCAGGAAACCCTCCTGCACACATTGGACAAAAACGGACCCATCTAATGTACTCGAACTATAGCGTTTCCAGTCAATATTTGGAAAGTTAAAGTCCCCCATAACAACTACCCTGTTGCTTTCGCTCCTATCCAGAACCATCTTTGCAATCCTCTCCTCTACATCTCTGGAACTTTTCGGAGGCCTATAGAAAACCCCTAACAGGGTGACCTTTCCTTTCCTGTTTCTAACCTCAGCGCATACTACCTCAGTAGACGAGTCCTCATCAAACGTCCTTTCTGCCACCGTAATACTGTCCTTGACTAACAATGCCACCCGTCCCCCTCTTTTACCACCTTCCCTGAGCTTACTGAAATATCTAAATCCTGGCACCTGCAACAACCATTCCTGTCCCTGCTCTATCCATGTCTCCAAAATGGCCACAACATCGAAGTCCCAGGTACCAACCCATGCCGCAAGTTCACCCACCTTATTCCGGATGCTCCTGGCATTGAAGAAGACACACTTTAAACCATCTTCCTGCCTTCCGGTACACTCCTGCAACTTTGAAACCTTACTCATGACCTCACTACTCTCAACCTCCTGTATACTGGAGCTACAATTCAGGTTCCCAATCCCCTGCTGAACTAGTTTTAAACCCTCCCGAAGAGCATTAGCAAATTTCCCCCGCAGAATATTGGTACCCCTCTAGTCCAGGTGCAGACCATCCCGTTTGTAGAGGTCCCAACGACCCCAGAATGAGCCCCAATTATCCAGAAATCTGAAACCCTCCCTCCTGCACCATCCCTGTGGCCACGTGTTCAACTCCTCTCTCCCTATTCCTCGTCTCGCTAGCACGTGGCACGGGTAACAACCCAGAGATAATAACTCTGTTTGTCCTAGATCTAAGTTTCCACCCTAGCTCCCTGAATTCCTGTCTTACATCCATATCCCTTTTCCTACCTATGTCGTTGGTACCTATGTGGACCACGACTTGGGGCTGCTCCCCCTCCCCCTTAAGGATCCCGAAAACACGATCCGAGACATCACGCACCCTGGCACCTGGGAGGCAACACACCAACCGTGAGTCTCTCTCGTTCCCACAGAATCTCCTATCTATCCCCCTAACTATGGAGTCTCCAATGACTAATGCTCTACTCTTCTCCCCTCTTCCCTTCTGAGCAACAGGGACAGTCTCTGTGCCAGAGACCTGTACCCCATGGCTTAACGCTGGTAAGTCTCCCCCCCCCAACAGTATACAAAGCAGTATACTTGTTACTAAGGGGACCGGCCACAGGGGATCCCTGTACTGACTGCTTCCTCCCAGCCCCTCTCACCGTCACCCATCTATCTTTATTCTTCGGAGTAACTACATCCCTGAAGCTCCTATCTGTGACCAACTCTGCCTCCCGAATGATCCGAAGTTCATCCAACTCCAGCTCCAGTTCCCAAACGCGGTTTCTGAGGAGCTGGAGATGGGTGCACTTCCCACAGATGAAATCAGCAGGGACACTGACGGCGTCCCTTACCTCAAACATTCTGCAGGAGGAACATTGCACTACCTTCCCTGTCATCCCCTCTAGATAAAAAAAAAGAAAGAGCTTACCTGTTGTTCACTCCCCTTCTCAGCAAGCACTCACTCGGCAATCTCTGCGCCATGCACAATAACACCCGAGGGAAAATAAATAAAAACTACTTCCCAGTCACCAGCCAATCCCTTACCTGCAGGCTGTGACGTCACGGTTCAACTTTCCACTTTACCTGCCTTCGAGCCTTCCTCTTGATCCTTACAGCAGTTGGGTTTTTTTGGTTAGAGGAGGGGTTAGGGAGGGAAACACTGAAGAAGTGTTTTGGGTTCCAGTGTCACTTGACAAGAGCTCCTCCACAAACCACCTCCAAGTTAGGGTGAGCACACGGATGTATGCAAATTTACCCAGCAACGGCCAATCAGCAGCTCCGCTCTACTGCCCTCTGCTGGATATTGTCCGGTGGCCTTGACATCGATCATAATGAAGTGTTCGAGAGGTGGGTCATGAGGCACATCACCTCCATACTCCCAAAATGCCTAGGTCCACAGCAATTCCCATACCGCCGCAACCGGTCCACAGACGCCATCTCCCTGGCCCTACACACATCCCTAGAGCATCTCAACAACAAGGATTCCAATGTCAGAATCCTATTTATTGACTACAACTCCACCTTCAACACCATAATCCCAGCTAAGCTCATATCAAAGCTCTAAAACGTGGGGCTTGGCTCCTCCCTCTGCAACTGGATCCTCGACTTTCTGACCCATAGGCCACAATCAATAAGAATAAACAATAACACCTCCTCCATGATAGTCCTCAATCCCGGGACCACGCAATGCTGTGTACTTAGCCCCCTACTATACTCTCAGTAAACCCACGACTGTGTGGTAAAATTTGGCTCCAACTCCATCTACAAGTTTGCAGATGGCACGACTAGAGTGGGTCGGATCTCAAACAACGATGAGTCGGAGTACAGGAGGGAGATAGAGAACCTCGTGGAGTAGTGTAACAACAACAATCTCTCCCTCAACATCAGCAAAACTAAGGAACTGGTCATTGACTTCAGGAATCAAAGTATTGTACACACCCCTGTCTGCATCAACGGGGCAGAGGTGGAGATGGTTGACAACTTCAAATTGCTTGGTGTACACATTGCCAAAATTCCGTCAAATCTACGACCAAGAAAGCACAACAGCACCTATACTTTCTCAGGAAACTACGAATCCGACTCCCATCCATTGACTCTGTCTACACCTCCCGCTGCCTGGGGAAAGCGGGCAGCATAATCAAAGACCCCTCCCACCCGGCTTACTCACTCTTCCAACTGTTTTGTTACCTGTCTGACAGGTAACGTGCTACTCAATTCAGTTACAGCAAAGGCTTTCGGAAGAAGGCTCGAAGTCATCCAGAAGTTTTACATAAAGTTTATTGAGTAAAACAACTTAAATAACTGCATGAGTTCTTACTTTAAGAACTGTGCTAGTAGAAAGGTTACAACTTTTCTATAGACTACAGCTAGGCCTGACCACAATAGCAGCCCTGAGCTAAATCTCTGCCTTGTTCTCCTCACAGTCTTCTCAGCCAACGAGCCTTGAGGGCTGCTTGCTTCCCCCTTTATACCTGCCAGTGCTGCTCCCTAGTGGTCTTTCCATTTCCCATCAGCCCCTTCTGTACATACCCATGTAAAGATCACTACATCACCATTTTTCACTTTTCTTTTTAGTTGCAGAGCTGTAACTACAATGGAACAAACACAGTTAGTTTCATGCACAAATACAGAACAGAGAGCAATAATTGTATCAGTCCCATGTTCACAAGTTCAGACGGTTGGGTGCACGTCTGATTCTGGTAGACCTCCTGAGTGGGCATGGAGACCCTGAGGTTTTTACATCCAGCTGGGCACCAGCTGCTGGTGTCCTGGGATGTTGCATGATAGCGTCCTGCAGATCCAAAGTCGGAAACACAGGTTGATGAGGTGGAACCTTCAGCAGGTCTCGTTGATTGCGTCGAAACACCATACCATCATCAGACTTCACAATGTACGATTGTGGCAATACTTGTCGGAGCACCATTGCCATGTTAGACCATCCTCCACCAGGGTGTCGTTGATCGCTAACAGATGCAGCACTTTCGCATGTCGGTCAAAATGCTGCTTTTGTATGTGACGTTGGTGACACAGCATGTCTAGCACTTGCGAGTGATCTGGATCGGTGACGTGTAACGCTGGTAGCACTGTCCTCATATCTCGATTGAAGAGCATTTGAGCCGGTGACAGCCCTGACCTCAATGGTGATGAACGATATAATAGAGCCAAGTGTATGTCGGAATTCGAGTCAGTGGCCTTACTGAGCAGTTGCTTAATAATGTGTACACCTTTCTCCACCCTGCCGTTCAATTGAGGAAAGTGTCACGTGCTTGAAGTTATATATTTTTTTTGAGAATTCCATCCACTCCCCGCTTGCAAAGCAAGGATCATTGTCGGACATGACCGTTTATGGGATGCCATGCCTCGAGAAGGTTTCCTTGCAGGCTTTGATAACTCTCGCCGATGTGAGATTCGGGAGTTTCATTACTTCTGGAAAGTTGGAGTAATAATCGATGAGAAGAACATAGTGTCGACCCATGGAATGAAACAAGTCAATACCAACTTTGTCCCACGGTGACGTAGCCATCTCATGCTGTCGGAGTGGCTCATTGCATTGTGCCGGCCGATGTTTTTGACACGTGTCACATGTGAGCACAATGTTTGTTACGTCCTCGTTTATCCCAGGCCAGTACACGGATTGCTGTGCTCTTCTTTTGCACTTCTCGACACCAAGGTGCCCCTCATGAGTCCTGCGGAGCATGTCCGCCCGGGGCGCCAGTGGAATGACGATTCTGTCATTTCGCAGTACGATGCCATCCACCACGGACAGTTCAGTTTTGACATTTTGGAACTGTGGGCACCGCCCTCTTGGCCAGCCATGCTGAAGGTTGTGCATGACCTGGAGTAGGGTTGCATCTTCTTGTGTTGCCTGACGAATTTGCTGCAGCCTCTCGTCCGTTGCCGAGAGTGTCTCTCTGCACAACTGTGCATGAGCTTCTACGTCATTAATGGATGCCGGAGGTGGACTGTCAGCATCAATGGCTTGGGACAAGGTGTCAGTGATTATTAGGTCCTTCCCTGGAGTGTAGACCAGCGTGAAGTCGTACCTCCTCAACTTCATCATCATGCGTTGTAGGTGCGGCGTCATGTCATTGAGATTTTTGTTGATAATGTTTTTCTTTTTTTTTTAAATTTAGAGTGCCCAATTCTTTTTTATTTCCAATTAAGGGGCAATTTAGCGTGGCCAATCCACCTAACCTGCACATCTTTGGGTTGTGGGGGCGAAACCCACGCAAACAAGTGAGAATGTGCAAACTCCACACAGAGTGACCCAGAGCCGGGATCGAACCTGGGACCTCGGCGCCGTGAGGCAGCAGGGCTAACCCACTGCGCCACCGTGCTGCCCTTTGTTGATAATGTTGACCAGTGGCCTATGATCAGTCTCCACCAGAAATGTGGGAAGGCCATACACATAGTGGTGGAATTTTGTTATACCCGTGATCAATCCCAGGCACTCCTTCCCTATCTGTGCATACCTGCACTCGGTGGCGGTCATTACTCTAGAAGCGTATGCCACTGGGACCCAGCCCGACTGGTCATTCTGTTGAAGTAGCACCGCACCACTTCCATGTTGTGGGTTTTGTAGGGTCGAAGAATGCCAGTGTTGGAGCTGCCATCAATTGGTGCTTCAGATCCACCCACTCGTCTTGGTGGCGTGGAGTCCAGTCAAACTCCGTATCCTTCCTTATCACATTTCGGAATGCTGTCATCCGTGCTCCTAGGTTCGATATGAACTTGCCGAGGAAGTTGATGAATCCAAGAAACCTGAGCATTACTTTCTTGTCACGTGGCCGCTGCATGTTCTGAATTGCCGCAATCTTCTCAGTGTCCGGCTTCACCCCGTGCTCTGATATCGTGTCACCCAGGAAGGTCAGAGATGAACGTGCGAAGGTGCACTTGGATTGGTTAAGCTACAGCCCAAATTGGTGGATTCTTTTGAAGACTTGTTTTAATTGAGCAATGTGGTCTTCCTCTGTCGTTGACCATATTATGATGTCATCAACATATACACGGACGCCTTCAATGCCCTCCGTCATCTGCTCCATAATTCTGTGAAATATTTCGGATGCAGAGATAATCCCGAAAGGCATACGATTATAGCAGTATCGTCCAAATGGTGTGTTGAAGGCACACAACAGTCGGCTGGAATCATCGAGCTGCATCTGCCAGAAGCCTTCTGAAGCATCAGGTTTGGTGAATATGCGAGCCTTCGCCATTTCGCTCGTAATCTCCTCTCGCTTGGGGATGGGGTAGTGCTCCCTGCGAATGTTTTTGTTCAAATCTTTGGGATCTAAACAGATTCTGAGTTCACCGGACGGCTTCTTGACACATACCAACGAGCTGACCCAGTCAGTCGGCTGTGTGGCCTGTGATATGATGCCTTGAGATTGAGGCGTTGGGAGTTCTGCTTTTAGCCTGTCCCGCAACGGAGCTGGTACCCTCCTTGGTGCATGAATGACCGGCATTGCATCGTCTCTGAGCAGGATTTTGTACTTGTAGGCTAACGTACCCATGCCACAAAAGACGTCAGGATACTCACTGAGAAGCAGCTGGATGGCATCAGCCAGTCGTGATGAATCAATCGTGTTCATGAAAATCCTTTGTATCAGCCGCAAATCCTTGCAGGCTTGAGCACCTAACAGCGACATTCGTTTGTCGTCCACGATCTCAAAGCATAGTCCTTTCGTGACTTTCTTATTGACTACTTGTAGGTGGCATAATCTCCTCGAGGTGATCTGGTTGCCATTGTAGTCTGTTAACTTGCAGGCAGATCATCATTGCAGGTATCATCTCGTGTGTCCCTGGGATGGATGCGAGATCTCTGCCATCAAGTTCGCGGATGCTCCCGTGTCGAGCTTGAACGTAATTGGGGAGTTGTTCACTTGCACCATGACACTCCATTCGCTTGTGGAGTCAATGGCGTGCACGTATTGAGGCTGTGTGGTCAGCTCGTGCGGCTCCTCTGTGGCGTTTATGATTCCAACGCCGTATGTGTTCTCCCAGGAGTGGAAATCTTCACGGTCGGAAAAATTTTCTTCGAGTGTCTGAGTGTCCATTGCATCTACTGTGCAAACCCCATGTCTTTGCGTTGGAAATTAATATTTTGCTGTGGACTGACACTGGGAGGCAAAATGCTTCATTTTGGAGCACGTTAGACATCTTTTCCATAGTGCAGGACATTTCATTTTTAAGTGGGTGTTGCCACAACGGTAACACGTCATGACGTTCGTGACGTCACACGTCGGCATCGATCGAGCATGCGCGACTCCCTCTTCTGGCTGGGTTCGGAACTTTGAAAGAATGGCCGTGAGTAGAGGCCACCATTTTAACGTCTTCCACCTCGTGGAGGATTTTCTCCGCGTTTTCTTTTTCTAGAAACTCTAGGTACTGCTGTTTTTTCGATTTCGGCCAATAAAGGGGCGGGTGCCTTGGTGGCTGGGCGGGTCCTTAGCGGTCATTGACCTTGGCAGTTGTGCTTTCTGAGTAAGGGGAGAGGCGCCGATCAGTCTGTGGCTGTACCGGTTGCTTGATTGGAGTTCTATTGTCCTGGGAAAATGGGCCATTAAAATGCAAACGAACGGGGGTTTCGATCAGGTCTGGTTACCTGTGTTTTAGATACACAGAGGCTTTGTATCTGTCTGAGTCCTGGGTTGGCCATAATTCCCATGGTCCTTTTCAGGTGGCCATCTTAGATGGCTGTAGGCTCCAGCTATTTCCTCTCTTGCCTCCCACAGTAACCTGGGATAGATCCTATCCGGCCTAGTGGGATACCTGTCCATACCTGTGTTATTTCGTTCCAACTTCCATAAAGTAGCTGATGGACAGAAGGTGTGGTTGCACCCATACTGTGGCCAGGAGAATGTGTTTTGGTGCTCACTATACTTCCTGGGCGACGAGAGGAAGTTCAATTGTCAGTTATGTAACTGCCAATTTTGTAACTATCCTCCATGGAGAAGGATAAGAAAGAACTTGGCCGGGATTCACCGACCCGGCGCCGTTTTTCGGGCGCCCGAGGGATCGCTGCCATGCCGATCGGGGGCCGTTGACAACGGCCTCCCCCCCCCGGCGATTCTCCGGACCCCGATGAGCCAAGTGGCCGAGCAGTTTGGCAGAGTCCCAACGGCGTGGATTACTCACTTCCCACACGGCGGTACCTGGAAGGTGAGTGTGCGAGGGCCGTCCTGGAGTGGGGTGCGGGGGGATCCGACCCCGGGGGGGCCCCCACGGCAGCCTGGCCCACGATCGGGGCCTACCGATCGGTGGGCGGGCTGGTTCCATGGGGGCCTACATTACTCCACGCCGGGCCCCTGTGGGGCTCCACCATATTGCCCAAGGGCCTGCCCGGAGAAGGGAACCGCCGTGCAGGCGCGGAAATACGCCGGCCGTTCTGCGTATGCGCGGGAATACACCGGCCATTCCACGCATGCACGGACTCGCGTGGGGCTGTTCCCCGCCGGCTGGAGCTACGGGGACCACTCCAGCGGCAACCTAGCCCCCTAGAAAGGTGAGAATTCTTCACTTTCGGGAACCGTTGACGCCGGAGTGGTGGTGCCGGTTTTCAGGCCGGCGTGGGGACATGGGGACATAGCCCCGCTATTGGAGAATCCCGCTCCTTGCATTTAAAAGTGTCTTTTCACATCCTGGGGATGTGCTGAAATGCCTCTCAGAATTAGTTTGAACACAGTCATTTGTTATGCAGGCAAAAGGCAAAATCAGTGAGTATTCACACAGGAAAGTCCGATAAACAGCAAATGAATGAATTATGTTAGTCTGTTGTTGTTTCTGGGATAAATATAAGCCAGGACATTGGGAGAATTTGCACACTTGTTTTTTCAAATGGAGCTGTGGGATCAATTTCCAGCCAGTAGACAGTTTAATTTGTTATCTGAAAGATGGACTTCCTTTGCACTGAAATGCCAGTTTGAAATGTTAAAAGTGCTGATTTAAGCTCGGATTTTCACCACAACAGAGGTGAATATAGCGGAAATGGCTGAAAATCCCGTTCCACCCCAAACATGGGATTTCCTATTTTCATGGGAGCAAGACTGGAGACGGGCCAGGTTCACGTATGCACGGTTTAGAGCTGGAGATTTAAATCATCAATGTCTCCACGGAAATGGGCTATTGGTAGAACAGGTACGCCAAACCCGGCAGGTGCAGATTGGACTAGGTTAGAGCTGGTTTGAACCTGGTGGATTTATTTGGATAGCGAGGGTACACTTTTGGAGAGAAAACTCATTGGAACTTCCAGCGCTCATTGGAACTGTCAAAACTGTCAAGGTATTTAGCTCTGTTGCACATTACATTTTAAGGTGGTGTTTAGAAATAAATCAGCACTTTCACTCTGTCTGTAGACCTCAGCCTGAGCTGTGTCATTGTAGGATTTGTACAATTGGAGGATTTGTGCTTCATGACTGATTTTACAACCTAACAATCTCAGTGGGAGTGAGTTAGCAGTTTGATTGACAGCTCAGAGTGGTTACCGAATGGAAATGATTGTTTTCATAAGAGATCAGTTGAAGGAATTTCAATGTATTGAATAATTTTATGAATCAATGAGTGCATTTTTAAAAATAGTGACATCATCAATACACACAACTGTATTTTAGGTCAGCGTAGCCCCTGAGGTTTGCCCATGATCAATACTAGGCGAGTTGGCATGCAGGGGGTAAGGACAAAGGGTAGTGGCTGGGGTCACGGATGGCCTAAGTTAACACTAGGTCAGCATAGGAGCTGTAAAGGACCATGGCGATGTGTGAGGGGCATGGGTTGGTGCAATGAATGTAGCAATTGTTATATGTTATATTTGATATTCTGCTGCAGTAATGTTATTAAAAACCCTGGTTTAAAATAGATATAGGCGCTCCCAACCCAGGGACAAAAAACCCGGCGATCAGGCACTTTGGTAAGAAATGTTAGAACATTGGGAGGAATTTAATTAAACAGGAACAAAGTGCTGTGCTGTGTCATTGTTTGCACTGAGTGCTGAATTTGGTGCATTTGAGTGCTATAGTGAGAGTTTGGTGACTGAGGGAGTGCTGAATTGGTGCATTTGAGTGCTACAGTGAAAGTTTGGTGACTGAGGGAGTATAAGGGTTATTTTTTATCTAAAGTCTGGTCTTTCTTTAATTTAGTTAATTAACTTAAAAGTTGCTGTTTGGTTTAGAAGAAGGTGAGTTTTCAATCAGCTTTAAACAAAGGTTCTACTTGTAGGTACCTGCAGCTGGGGCTTGTTAATTAGTTAATTGGATTTGGCCAGTTTTCAGAGGCTAGATTCACAGTATAAAAGTGATCCCCTACAGTGCAGACTTTGTTTGCACTGAGTGCTGAATTTGGTGCATTTGAGTGCTATAGTGAGAGTTTGGTGACTGAGGGAGTGCTGAATTTGGTGCATTTGAGTGCTATAGTGAGAGTTTGGTGACTGAGGGAGTGCTGAATTTGGTGCATTTGAGTGCTATAGTGAGAGTTTGGTGACTGAGGGAGTTAGGTGAGGAGGGAGTAAGGTGCTCCTTTCATTTTGTTTCCTACATTTCCACAAAGCACGAGAAGGGAGCCAGGAATTTACAGAGAGTGCAGCTGACTAGGCGCAGAGTCGGAGTGCGGTGGTCCAGTTGGTCCACAGGGCAGCTATATTCTGTAAGGTAAGAGGGGATGGAGGCTAGGCCAGTTGCATGCTCCTCCTGTAGGATGTGGGTGGTGAGGGATACCACTGGTGTCCCCGCTGACAATACCTGCGGGAAGTGCACCCAACTCTAGCTCCTCCGAGACCGTGTTAGGGAACTGGAGGTGGAGCTGGATGAACTTCGGATCATCCGGGAGGCAGAGGGGGTGATAGAGAAGAATTACAGGGAGGTAACCACACCCAAGGTACAGGACAAGAGTAGCTGGGTTACAATCAGGGGAAAGAAAACAAACAGGCAGACAGTGCAGGGATCCCTCGTGGCCATTCCCCTTCAAAACAAGTATACCGTTTTGGATGCAGTTGGGGGGGATGACCTACCGGGGGAAGGCCCTAGCGGCCAGGTCTCTGGCACTGAGTCTGGCTCTGGGGCTCAGAAGGGAAGGGGGGAGAATAGAAAAGCAATAGTAATAGGAGATTCAATGGTTAGGAGATTCTGTGGTCGCGAACGAGACTCCCGGACGGTATGTTGCCTCCCGGTTACCAGGGCCAGGGCTGTCTCGGATCGTGTCTTCAGGATCCTTAAAGGGGAGGATGAGCAGCCAGAAGTCGTGGTGCACATTGGTACCAACGACGTAGGCAGGAAAAGGGGTGTGGAGGTAATAAATGTGTTTAGGGAGTTAGGCTGGAAGTTAAAAGCCAGGACAGACAGAGTTGTCATCTCTGGTTTGTTGCCGGTGCCACGTGACAGCGAGGCTAGGAATAGGAAGAGAGTGCAGCTGAACACGTGGCTGCAGAAATGGAGGGCTTCAGGTATTTGGATAATTGGAGTGCATTCTGGGGAAGGTGGGACCTGTACAAGCAGGACGGGTTGCATCTGAGCCAGAGGGGCACCAATATCCTGGGAGGGAGGTTTTCTAGTACTCTTCGGGAGGGTTTAAACTAATTTGGCAGGGGAATGGGAACCGGATTTGTAGTCCAGCAACTAAGGTAGCCGATATTCAGGACGCCAAAGCGTGTAGTGAGGCAGTGGGGAAGGGAACACTGACAAAGGAGAGTACTTGCAGGCACGGAGATGGGTTGAAGTGTGTATACTTCAATGCAAGAAGCATCAGGAATAAGGTTGGTGAACTTAAGGCATGGATCGGTACTTGGGACTATGAAGTGGTGGCCATCACGGAAACTTGGATAGAAGAGGGGCAGAAATGGTTGTTGGAGCTCCCTGGTTATAGATGTTTCAATAAGATTAGGGAGGGTGGTAAAAGAGGGGGGGGGGTGGCATTGTCAATTAGAGATATTATAACAGCTGCAGAAAGGCAGTTCGAGGAGTATCTGCCTACTGAGATAGTATGGGTTGAAGTCAGAAATAGCAAAGGAGCAGTCACCTTCTTGGGAGTTTTCTATAGGTCCCCCAACAGTAGCAGAGATGTGGAGGAACAGATTGGGAAACAGATTTTGGAAAGGTGCAGAAGTCACAGGGTAGTAGTCATGGGTGACTTTAACTTCCCAAACTTTGAGTGGAAACTCTTTAGATCAAATAGTTTGGATGGGGTGGTGTTTGTGCAGTGTGTCCAGGAAGCTTTTCTAACACAGTATGTAGATTGTCCGACCAGAGGGGAGGCCATATTGGATTTGGTACTTGGTAATGAACCAGGGCAAGTGATAGGTTTGTTCGTGGGGGAGCATTTTGTAGATAGTGACCACAATTCTGTGACTTTCACTTTAGTAATGGAGAAAAATGAAATGAAAATCGCTTATTGTCACAAGTAGGCTTCAATGAAGTTACTGTGAAAAGCCCCGAGTCGCCACATTCCGGCACCTGTTCGGGGAGGCTGGTACGGGAATCGAACCGTGCTGTTGGCCTGTCTTGGTCTGCTTTCAAAGCCAGCGATTTAGCCCAGTGTGCTAAACCAGCCCCTAGGGTAAGGTTTACAATTGGGGGAAGGGTAAATACGATGTTGTCAGACAAGAATTGAAGTGCATAAGTTGGGAACATAAGCTGTCAGGGAAGAACACAAGTGAAATGTGGAACTTGTTCAAGGAACAGGTACTATGTGTCCTTGATATGTTTGTCCCTGTCAGGCAGGGAAGAGATGGTCGAGTGAGGGAACCATGGTTGACAAGAGAGGTTGAATGATAGGAGAGGTCTTGAATGAGTACTTTTCTTCAGTATTTACAAATGAGAGGGGCCATATTGTTGGAGAGGACAGTGTGAAACAGACTGGTAAGCTCGAGGAAATACTTGTTAGGAAGGAAGATGTGTTGGGCATTTTGAAAAACTTGAGGATAGACAAGTCCCCCGGGCCTGACGGGATATATCCAAGGATTCCATGGGAAGCAAGAGATGAAATTGCAGAGCCGTTGGCAATGATCTTTTCGTCCTCACTGTCAACAGGGGTGGTACCAGAGGATTGGAGAGTGACGAATACAAAGAACAAAGAACAAAGAAATGTACAGCACAGGAACAGGCCCTTCGGCCCTCCAAGCCCATGCCGACCATACTGCCCGACTAAACTACAATCTTCTACACTTCCTGGGTCCGTATCCTTCTATTCCCATCCTATTCATATATTTGTCAAGATGCCCCTTAAATGTCCCTATCGTCCCTGCTTCCACTACCTCCTCCGGTAGTGAGTTCCAGGCACCCACTACCCTCTGCGTAAAAAACTTGCCTCGTACATCTACTCTAAACTTTGCCCCTCTCACCTTAAACCTATGCCCCCTAGTAATTGACCCCTCTAACCTGGGGAAAAGCCTGGGGAAAATGTCGTGCTCCTGTTCAAAAAAGGGAATAGGGATAACCCTGGGAATTACAGGCCAGTTAGTCTTACTTTGGTGGTAGGCAAAATAATGGAAAGGGTACTGAGGGATAGGATTTCTGAGCATCTGGAAAGACACTGCTTGATTAGGGATAGTCAGCACGGATTTGTGAGGGGTAGGTCTTGCCTTACAAGTCTGATTGAATTCTTTGAGGAGGTGACCAAGCATGTGGATGAAGGTAAAGCAGTGGATGTAGTGTACATGGATTTTAGTAAGGCATTTGATAAGGTTCCCCATGGTAGGCTTATGCAGAAAGTAAGGAGGCATTGGATAGTGGGAAATTTGGCCAGTTGGATAACGAACTGGCTAACCGATAGAAGTCAGAGAGTGGTGGTGGATGACAAACATTCAGCCTGGAGCCCAGTTACCAGTGGCGTACCGCAGGGATCAGTTCTGAGTCCTCTACTGTTTGTGATTTTCATTAATGACTTGGATGATGGAGTTGAAGGGTGGGTCAGTAAATTTGCAGACGATAAGAAGATTGGTGGAGTTGTGGATAGTGAGGAGGGCTGTTGTCGGCTGCAAAGAGACATAGATCGGATGCAGAGCTGGGCTGAGAAGTGGCAGATGGAGTTTAACCCTGAAAAGTGTGAGGTTGTCCATTTTGGAAGGACAAATATGAATGCGGAATACAGGGTTAACAGTAGGGTTCTTGGCAATGTGGAGGAGCAGAGAGATCTTGGGGTCTATGTTCATACATCTTTGAAAGTTGCCACTCTAGGCCTTTTCTCATTAGAACGGAGAAGGGTGAGGGGCGACGTGATAGAGGTTTATAAGATGATCAGGGGAATAGATAGAGTAGACAGTCAGAGACTTTTTCCCCAGGTGGAACAAACCATTACAAGGGGACATAAATTTAAGGTGAAAGGTGGAAGATATAGGAGGGATATCAGAGGTAGGTTCTTTACCCAGAGAGTAGTGGGGGCATGGAATGCACTGCCTGTGGATGTAGTTGAGTCGGAAACATTAGGGACCTTCAAGCAGCTATTGGATAGGTACATGGATTATGGTAGAATGATATAGTGCAGATTAATTTGTTCTTAAGGGCAGCATGGTAGCATTGTGGATAGCACAATTGCTTCACAACTCCAGGGTCCCAGGTTCGATTCTGGCTTGGGTCACTGTCTGTGCGGTGTCTGCACGTCCTCCCCGTGTCTGCGTGGGTTTCCTCCGGGTGCTCCGGTTTCCTCCCAGAGACCAAAGATGTGCAGGTAGGTGGATTGGCCATGATAAATTGCCCTTAGTGTCCAAAATTGCCCTTAGTGTTGGGTGGGGTTACCGGGTTATGGGGATAAGGTGGAGGTGTTGACCTTTGGTGGGGTGCTCTTTCCAAGATGGGACGAATGGCCTCCTTCTGCACTGTAAATTCTATGATAATCTATGATTAATCCAAGACAAAGGTTCGGCACAACATCGTGATGTATTTCTGTGCTGTATTGTTCTATGTTCTAAAGTCTGATACTGAGTGCATTTAGCTGCATGTTTCCCAGCGCTCGCTGTGCCAAGAAACAGAATGCCATAATACGGCACCCAGGTTATGTCGGGGGCCCCAGCAGGGAACGCGTGGTCGAGACCGCACTCAGCCTCGTTTTGTTCACTCAGGTGCTCCACTTGCTGGAACTCCTCAGTGTAGCCAGAGATCGCTATTTTCAAACAGCATCTCAATCTCTGCCGCCCCCGAAGCGACCCCCCAGCCCAAGCCTCAACTCAATATGGGAGGGTCCCCGGCCCTCAGAGACTCGTGTGGAGACTAGTACTGAACGGCACTCGCCCGAGGGATAGATCCAATACCTCAGGTGCCTCGAGAATCTGCATTCAAGTGAGGCTGCTGTCTCGCTTTAATATGCAGATTTGCCAAAATAGATCCCTCCCACAACGGGCAGGATTTACTTTGCAACATCTCGCGAGATGGTGTTAGATATTGTGAGCTGGGAATATCCTGGGAGTGTGTTCTCCTGGCTGCTATTGGCCACACTGGGCCGCAGAGAGCTGCTTTCGGGCAGATTGGCCATTCGATCACGCAGATTGAGCTGGATTCTCCCATTTGACACTAATTGCTGAGGCCGGCGTGGGAACAGTGGCATTTTATGCCAGAAAAAATAGCGCATACGATGCACCGATCATCGGTCTGATGGGGGGCTAGCAGGCACGCAGCGTAAACCCCCCGGAGTATTTCCGGGTGCATGGCCGCGCTTGCGCATGGCGTCAGCCGTGCAAAATGGTGCCAGCCGCGCGCAGACCCGGTCTGCCAAATAATGCCTACCTTTGAGCAGGCTCACCACCCCCGGGCCACCCCCCACCAGTGCCCCCAGCCAAAGCCCCCCCTGCCAGCGGAACGGCTCCCACCCGACTGTGGTGTCGCTGGACTCAGTCTGCAGCCGCCACGCTGGGTTCACAAAATAAAAAGAGTGAGTGTTCCACGCCGCCGGGAACTCGGCCCATCGGGAGGCAGAGCATCGGGGGAGAGCCTCAGGTGATGTCCTGAGGCGGTCGCGACAGAGTGTGGCGAGGGGGCAGAGGATCGCAAAAGCGGCGCCGTCCCCAATTTCCAAACAGGGATTCTTCAGCCGAACGCAATTTCGGCATCGGCGACCGGAGAATCTCGCCCATAATGTCTCAGAAAGTAAGAAACATAATGGTGTAGATGAGAAAAGGGACCTTGGCATCGCGAACTGTCATTGGTTGGTAATACGACTTAAAATTCTAACGAGGAACAGGGATTTATTTTTAGGGGCGAGAATTCACAAGGAGTGAACTTATGGGCAGAATGTTACAGCCTGTCCTATCGGGGAATCGTCCTGCAACATCAAAGTCAATGGACTTTTGAACAACTCCGCACCCATCCCCTTGTTCACCTGTATCGAACCCTAGCCAGGCTGTATCCTGTACAGTTCTGGCCTCTAACTACAAAAAGGACATAGAAATACTGGAAAACATTAAGTAAAAACTTTCCAAAGATTGCACCAGAACAGGTTGGGGCTATATTCTTTCGAAAAGAGAGAAGTTACATGATAGAGGTCTTGGCAATTGTGAATGGATTCGTGGTGGCTGTGGAGAGGATGTCTGGGCTTGAGAGGTTTCATAGCAGGGACAATAAATTCAAGATAGTTTCTAATAAATCCATTGGGAAATAAGGAGACATAGAAAGCTAAACTCACTAACAAAGGAAATGGCTGAGGCAAATAACTTAGGTGCTTTCAAAGGAAACTACGCAAGTGCGCTGAAAGATTGAGACGAGGCAAATCGACTGCCTTGTGCGGAGTATAACCACCAATAACAGATTAGTTTAGCCAAATAGCTTGTTTCTGTACTATATATTTTAAGTAAAAGTTTCCCTTTTTTTAAAAAAAAGGACACAAACAATAAACACTAAAATCCTAAGAAACAAAAGAAACTTACCAAGTTAAATAAGAATATTATGTTCAATATTGATTTTGTACTCCAGTGTCTATGGTCTTCACCGACCCCGAAAGAGCTCTAGTACCAGTGGGCACCATGTCGTGCTTTTCCAGGGACACAGAAACCAGAGTGAACATCCCATTGGCCACATTTAACCTGGACATGTGAATGCACCACCTTGGCCAGGAACAGGAGCAGATCCACGAGGTGGTAATCCATCCGAGGGGCAGACCCCAAACCACTCACTCACCAAGGGATCAAACAGCATCGGGGCACTCGTGTTTCATTGCAGGCTAAGCAGAGGTACCTCTGAAATGCTGCAGTAAATGGCAGTTCATGTGACCCTTAGGTGAACTATAAAGGCTCACAATAAATATAATTGTTCAGAGTGAGACTCGAGAATGAAAGCTAGTGTCAGTTTACTTGCAGTCCACAATCAGTTTTGTCTGGAATCGTTTAAAATGACTTAAACGGTTGTTGCCTCAGCATTTCTATTGTTTAAAAACTGGTTTGGTTCACTTTAAAAAGTAATTTCCTGTATCTGTACATTCCCATTTTCACACCTGGGGCGGGATTCTCCGCCCCCCCCGCCCCCCCACCCCCGTCGGGGAGGGGAGAATCCCGGCCCTGGTGTCACAAGAGGATGTGAAGTAAACGGCCAATTTCGTGCAAGATGGCTCCCCTCAATTAATTCAAAATTAACTGTGAGCTGCTATTAAGGGTCACCAGAAAATTATTGGGAGCACATGTGACAAGGTGGGAGAGGCCCAAAGGTTTACCAGTGATTTCCCTCGCCACTTCCTCATGCACCATCAGTGCAGTAAAAATGACCTGGGCCGAGATTCTCCGACCCCCCGCCAGGTCGGAGAATCGCCGGGGGCTGACGTGAATCCCCCCCCGCCGGTTGCCGAATTCTCCGGCACCGGATATTCGGCGGGGGCGGGAATCGCGCATGTGACAAGGTGGGAGAGGCCCAAAGGTTTACCAGTGATTTCCCCTCGCCACTTCCTCATGCACCATCAGTGCAGTAAAAATGACCTGGGCCGAGATTCTCCGACCCCCCGCCAGGTCGGAGAATCGCCGGGGGCTGACGTGAATCCCCCCCCGCCGGTTGCCGAATTCTCCGGCACCGGATATTCGGCGGGGGCGGGAATCGCGCATGTGACAAGGTGGGAGAGGCCCAAAGGTTTACCAGTGATTCCCCTCGCCACTTCCTCATGCACCATCAGTGCAGTAAAAATGACTTGACCAGGAGAGGCAGGAAAAATATTCAACAGACAAAAAAAAGACAAAACATTTCAAATTCTCCTTTCTTTGCTTCAGAAGATTTGCGGATTGTTTCTAAATTGTTCTGTTTCAGGCTCTTTAAAAAGGACACAAAGCAACAATAAATTGGTCACAACAGCAGCAACCTAATATGCATTAGCTTTTTACAGACATTTGAAATGCTCCTTTGAGCAGGACATAAACCAGGAACGCCAGATGTGTCTGTTTACTCAGGAAGGCACCTGACAGTAAGTGTGTTGACAAACACCTTCTATCTCTGTTGCTCGGGGAGACAGGCTTTTACAGGTTGAGCAGCATAAAATCAGTCAGGCAAGAGCACTCTGCAATGGAGGCAGTCCTCTGCCTGAAATGCTCGTTCAAAGTATCAGACGTTTCAATCAAAGTGGCACAGGCACCTGCACCTCTTAAACATCGAGCCAGTGTTCTTTGAAATATTCTTTCCTCTCTGCAAAGCAAATTGATGTGAGTGAAAGGTGATAGGGTAGAGGACCCCTTCACAAAGTGACAAGAAGTCCCACAGGTACTGGGCAGTCTGGTGCTCTGCTGAGTTCTCCCACTCAGAGGTATTAGACCTTTGCAAGGAGGATTATAAAAATCTCCTATTTCTCCCATGGCAACAATCCACCTCAAGTCTGTATCTGAGCAAGGACATGCTCCACCTTCGGGTTTCCCATCCTACAAGGGAACAGGTGATGTGGGTAAATGGAGAAGGTGGAAGATCAAAGAGGAGGATGTTAGCAAGATTGAAGAGGCAGAGAATCCCCAGTGGGAAGCGAGGGGAAGGGGTCTGTTTGCCAAGTCCATCTTCAGTAAGGCAACCCTCCAGGACCCTAAGTGTCTACAGAATTACAGATCAATGCCCTGGGCACTGCTCTGAGCAACACGGGTGAAAAACTTGGCAGCGTTATAAAAATGGTGTGCCTATAAAAAACACCTTGTTTATTTGGCAAAACATCGAAGCTGGGGGGGAAAGTCTGACTGGTCGGAAAGGAAGGTGGTGATGTAATGAAACCTCCAGGATACTGTCAACTACAGATGGCAACAGTCATCCAGTTCCTCCTATTTCACACTGGTTTCTTTTGCACTTTAAATCTCAGTATGTTGCTATTCCGCGTATAAAGTTATGGAAAATTGCTTGTTTGAAAAAAAAGTATTCATGTTAAATATATATTTAAAATGTCTTGCATAAATAGTTTCCCAACTATGCAATACTTTCTATAATTTGATGTTTAACACAGGGTCACTAATATTGGCCTTCTAGTCCGTGATAATATCCTTGTTGCAGTCCACAAAGAAATAATGCTCCATTGACAATTAACATACTGCCAGGATTGCCTGGACTTCTGAAATGAAATGAAAATCGCTTATTGTCACAAGTAGGCTTCAAATGAAGTTACTGTGAAAAGCCCCTAGTCGCCACATTCCGCGCCTGTTCGGGGAGGCTGAAACGTGAATTGAACCGTGCTGCTGGCCTGCCTTGGTCTGCTTTAAAAGCCAGCTCTTTAGCCCTGTGCTAAACCAGCCCCCCCTGCTCCTTCACTTTGTTGTCCAGCAAGACTGCTTTATGTCAAGAACTTTTTATAGTTCAGTCTCCCTGTGCACTGTTGATATTACATTGTCCACATGACGTCACCTGTGCCATAGGTGGGACAAGGTGAGGTTGTTCTCCATGGAGGAGAACTTTTACAACAGTATTTTAAACCATGAGGAATTTGGACACAGTAGATGGGAAGAAACTGTTCCTATTGGCAGAAAGGTCAAGAACCTGAGGGCGGCACGGTGGCACAGTGGTAGCACAGTTGCTTCACATCTCCAGGGTCCCAGGTTCGATTCCCAGCTTGGGTCACTGTCTGTGCGGAGTCTGCACGTTCTCCCCGTGTCTGCGTGGGTTTCCTCCGGGTGCTCCGGTTTCCTCCCACAGTCCAAAGATGTGCAGGTTAGGTGGATTGGCCATGCTAAATTGCCCTTAGTGTTCAAAAGGATGGGTGGGGTTACTGGGTAACGGGGATGGGGTGGAAGTGTGGGCTTAAGTGGGGTGCTCTTTCCGAGAGCCGGTGAAGACTCGATGGGCCGAATGGCCTCCTTCTGCACTGTAAATTCTATGATTCTATGATTCTGAGGCCACAGACTGAAGATGAATGGTGTACCACTGGTGACATGAGCGAAAAGGTTTTAATGCAGCGAGTGGTTAGATCTGAATTGCACTGCCTGAGAGTGCAACTGATTCAATTATAGATTTCAAAAGGGAACAGGATAATTCACTAAAGAGAAAAAAATGACAAGGGAAAAGGTGGAGGAGTGGGACCAGCTTAGTTGCTCTTACAAAGCACAGCATGAACATGACAGGCCAAATGGCTTCTGTGCTAGAACTATTCTTTGCATCTATGAATGCAGCACTGCTTGTTGAATGGAAGTCTTTATGAATATTGCTTGCTGATTTAAGTTTAATTGTTGATTATTGAATGAATTGTTTATTTTTTAAATGAGGAGCGGGATCTACCGCCCATGTTACGCCTGAAAGTCAGTGCACCACGTTGCCATGCCAGGAGACCCCGCTCCCAGGATCTACACAGCTCGCTATGCCGCGTGAGATCTCGAGATGTTGCAATGTGAATCCTGCCCATAGTGAGCTATGAGCACCAGGAAACTCGCGGCTAATCGCGCTCACTGTGGGACTCTGTTCCCATCCGGTTAGATCGGGCCCGAGATTAACTCAGCTGATCACATCTCCTTGTCCTCTCCACTGAATAAGTTATGGATGGTGGAATATCAAAGGGTTAAGTAATGACTGCTTCTCCAGTGCTCAGAGTTTACTGGCTGGATCCTTTGCTCATTAGCGAATGATGCCTCTTTCCATTGATGATTATGACAAGGTTGTCCTGTGACGCTAAGAGTCAGGTAAGCTCCATCGATTGGCGCCTGGTTGTGGACGTTGGTGATCTTGCTGCACTAAGGAACCATGTCATATTTGTTGATCTGATAAATCCGACTGAACAGAGCATCTGTCACTTGTAGACTGCAGACCCTCACAGCTATTAGCTGGTATGAGAGCTCCAGTAGATGAATGGATAGCTCCGGCATCACAAACATTCAGGGTTGTGGTCACCTTTATTTCTGGGCCTTGCAAGGTGTAAACACAAAGACTTACCTTCCTGCAACATTTTGTACAGATTACTAAAGCCTTTCTGGTGAAGTGCAGTTTACTCTCACATAGTTGGCTGCTGCTGGGTGAGTATTTAAGTAAACACTTACCTGGTCCCGTTTCTGTTCCTCTTTGCTGCTGTTGTATTGTTTTTTTAATTTTATATTTTTTAAGGCGGGAACAGGAAGTTCGACCCGCGGACTTCTGGGAAGTCCCTCACCAATAAATTCTGGTGGAGAGGAAACGCGAGACACTACACGTGTAGTGTCTCCCACCCGCCCTCCTCCTCTAACCTAATAATAAAACCCATTGGTCTGAGGTAAATACCATATTGTATGATTATTATTTTTTTTTTTTTTTTAATTTAGTTGTTAGCCAGATCTTGGTAGAAAGTTAGAGGGATGGCAGGGAAGGGAGTGCAATGTTCCTCCTGCAGGATGTTTGAGGTGAGGGATGCCATTAGTGTCCCTGCTGATTTTACCTGCAGGAAGTGCTGCCATCTCCAGCTCCTCCAAGACCGAGTTAGGGAACTGGAGCTGGAGTTGGAAGAACTTCGGATCATTCGGGAGGCAGAGGGGGTCATAGATAGCAGCTTCAGGGAATTAGTTACACCAAAGATTGGAGATAGATGGGTAACTGTAAGAGGGACTGGGAAGAAGCAGTCAGTGCAGGGATCCCCTGCGGCCGTTCCCCTGAGAAACAAGTATACCGCTTTGGATACTTGTGGGGGGGGGGACTTACCAGGGGTAAGCCAAGGGGTATGGGCCTCTGGCACGGAGTCTGTCCCTGTTGCTCAGAAGGGAAGGGGGGAGAGAAGCAGAGCATTAGTAATTGGGGACTCGATAGTCAGGGGCACAGATAGGAGATTTTGTGGGAGCGTGAGAGACTCACGTTTGGTATGTTGCCTCCCAGGTGCAAGGGTACGTGATGTCTCGGATTGTGTTTTCCGGGTCCTTAAGGGGAGGGGGAGCAGCCCCAAGTCATGGTCCACATTGGCACTAACGACATAGGTAGGAAAGGGGACAAGGATGTCAGGCAGGCTTTCAGGGAGCTAGGATGGAAGCTCAGAACTAGAACAAAGAGAGTTGTTATCTCTGGGTTGTTGCCCGTGCCAAGTGATAATGAGATGAGGAATAGGGAGAGAGAGCAATTAAACACGTGGCTACAGGGATGGTGCAGGCGGGAGGGATTCAGGTTTCTGGATAACTGGGGCTCTTTCTGGGGAAGGTGGGACCTCTACAGACAGGATGGTCTACATCTGAACCTGAGGGGCACAAATATCCTGGGGGGGAGATTTGTTAGTGCTCTTTGGAGGGGTTTAAACTAATGCAGCAGGGGCATGGGAACCTGGATTGTAGTTTTAAGGTACGAGAGATTGAGAGATAAGAGGTCAGGAGCACAGATTTGACGTCGCAGGAGGGGGCCAGTGTGCAGGTAGGTGGTTTGAAGTGTGTCTACTTCAATGCCAGGAGTATACGAAATAAGGTAGGGGAACTGGCAGCATGGGTTGGTACCTGGGACTTCGATGTTGTGGCCATTTCAGAGACATGGATAGAGCAGGGACAGGAATGGATGTTGCAGGTTCCGGGGTTTAGGTGTTTTAGTAAGCTCAGAGAAGGAGGCAAAAGAGGGGGAGGTGTGGCGCTGCGAGTCAAGAGCAGTATTACGGTGGCGGAGAGGATGCTAGATGGGGACTCTTCTTCCGAGGTAGTATGGGCTGAAGTTAGAAACAGGAAAGGAGAGGTCACCCTGTTGGGAGTTTTCTATAGGTCTCCAAATAGTTCTAGGGATGTAGAGGAAAGGATGGCGAAGATGATTCTGGATATGAGCGAAAGTAACAGGGTAGTTATTATGGGAGACTTTAACTTTCCAAATATTGACTGGACAAGATATAGTTCGAGTACATTAGATGGGTCGTTTTTTGTACAGTGTGTGCAGGAGGGTTTCCTGACACAATATGTTAACAGGCCAACAAGAGGCGAGGCCACGTTGAACTTGGTTTTGGGTAATGAACCTGGCCAGGTGTTGGATTTGGAGGTAGGAGAGCACTTTGGGGACAGTGACCACAATTCGGTGACGTTTACGCTAGTGATGGAAAGGGATAAGTATACACCGCAGGGCAAGAGTTATAGCTGGGGGAAGGGCAATTATGATGCCATTAGACGTGACTTGGGGGGGGGTAGGTTGGAGAAGTAGACTGAAAGTGTTGGGCACACTGGATAAGTGGAGCTTGTTCAAGGATCAGCTACTGCGTGTTCTTGATAAGTACGCACCGGTCAGGCAGGGAGGAAGGCGTCGAGCGAGGGAACCGTGGTTTACCAAAGAAGTGGAATCTCTTGTTAAGAGGAAGAAGGAGGCCTATGTGAAGATGAGGTGTGAAGTTTCAGTTGGGGCGATGGATAGTTACAAGGTAGCGAGGAAGGATCTAAAGAGAGAGCTAAGACGAGCAAGGAGGGGACATGAGAAGTATTTGGCAGGTAGGATCAGGGAAAACACAAAAGCTTTCTCTCGGTATGTCAGGAATAAGCGAATGACTAGGGTAAGAGTAGGACCAGTCAAGGACAGGGATGGGAAGTTGTGTGTGGAGTCTGAAGAGATAGGCGAGATACTAAATGAATATTTTTTGTCAGTATTCACTCAGGAAAAAGATAATGTTGTGGAGGAGAATGCTGAGCCCCAGGCTAATAGAATAGATGGCATTGAGGTACGTAGGGAAGAGGTGTTGGCAATTCTGGACAGGCTGAAAATAGATAAGTCCCGGGGCCTGATGGGATTTATCCTAGGATTCTCTGGGAGGCCAGGGAAGAGATTGCTGGACCTTTGGCTTTGATTTTTATGTCATCATTGGCTACAGGAATAGTGCCAGAGGACTGGAGGATAGCAAATGTGGTCCCTTTGTTCAAAAAGGAAAGCAGAGACAACCCCGGCAACTATAGACCAGTGAGCCTCACGTCTGTTGTGGGTAAAGTCTTGGAGGGGATTATAAGAGACAAGATTTACAATCATCTAAATAGGAATAATATGATCAGGGATAGTCAGCATGGCTTTGTAAAGGGTAGGTCATGCCTCACAAACCTTATCGAGTTCTTTGAGAAGGTAACTGAACAGGTAGACGAGGGTAGAGCAGTTGATGTGGTGTATATGGATTTCAGTAAAGCGTTTGACAAGGTTCCCCACGGTAGGCTATTGCAGAAAATACGGAGGCTGGGGATTGAGGGTGATTTAGAGATGTGGATCAGAAATTGGCTAGCTGAAAGAAGACAGAGGGTGGTGGTTGATGGGAAATGTTCAGAATGGAGTACAGTCACAAGTGGAGTACCACAAAGATCTGTTCTGGGGCCGTTGCTGTTTGTCATTTTTATCAATGACCTAGAGGAAGGCGCAGAAGGGTGGGTGAGTAAATTTGCAGACGATACTAAAGTCGGTGGTGTTGTCGATAGTGTGGAAGGATGTAGCAGGTTACAGAGGGATATAGATAAGCTGCAGAGCTGGGCTGAGAGGTGGCAAATGGAGTTTAATGTAGAGAAGTGTGAGGTGATTCACTTTGGAAGGAATAACAGGAATGCGGAATATTTGGCTAATGGTAAAGTTCTTGAAAGTGTGGATGAGCAGAGGGATCTAGGTGTCCATGTACATAGATCCCTGAAAGTTGCCACCCAGGTTGATAGGGTTGTGAAGAAGGCCTATGGAGTGTTGGCCTTTATTGGTAGAGGGATTGAGTTCCGGAGTCGGGAGGTCATGTTGCAGCTGTACAGAACTCTGGTTCGGCCGCATTTGGAGTATTGCGTACAGTTCTGGTCACCGCATTATAGGAAGGACGTGGAGGCTTTGGAGCGGGTGCAGAGGAGATTTACCAGGATGTTGCCTGGTATGGAGGGAAAATCTTATGAGGAAAGGCTGATGGACTTGAGGTTGTTTTCGTTGGAGAGAAGAAGGTTAAGAGGAGACTTAATAGAGGCATACAAAATGATCAGTGGGTTAGATAGGGTGGACAGTGAGAGCCTTCTCCCGCGGATGGAAATGGCTGGCACGAGAGGACATAGCTTTAAACTGAGGGGTAATAGATATAGGACAGAGGTCAGAGGTAGGTTCTTTACGCAAAGAGTAGTGAGGCCGTGGAATGCCCTACCTGCTACAGTAGTGAATTCGCCAACATTGAGGGCATTTAAAAGTTTATTGGATAAGCATATGGATGATAATGGCATAGTGTAGGTTAGATGGCTTTTGTTTCGGTGCAACATCGTGGGCCGAAGGGCCTGTACTGCGCTGTATCGTTCTATGTTCTATGTTCTATAGTTACTCAATACTCAAGCCTCAGTAACAGAAGCTAAAAGAAATGGAGAAAGTAATTCAAACTGTAAAAAAGCTGTAAAGCCTGAATGGCTAAGAATCATTCCAGAGCCATTGCTACCAGGTAGCAAAGCCAAAAAGGTTCACCACATTTTCTCAGCATCACTGGATATGCTCAGTTAGTCAGCGGCAATCCCAGAAATTTGCAATTGTGGCTATTTTGACTGAAGGCTGAGCTTTGATAACGGTTTTTGCAGGATTTGGTGGAACAGTGCAAAAGTCCCGGGAAATTGGGGCACACTTGGTGTGATGTTCTTTGCTTTATGGATGAGGATGGCTTTGAAGTGTAGTGTCTCACAAAGAACATCAAGCTCTGTTTTTAATAAAGCTAATTTATTAACACTACAATTAAATAGATTCAAATTGTTAACTAGAATTTACAAGACTATAGCTAAACTAAACTATGATTCTATCTACAGCGCTTCTGAAAACACGACTACTCTCTAACCCGCCTAATCACCTACTCCCCGAATCAAGGGTATTACCTGTATGCTCTGGTGGTTGGATGCATTCACATTAAATTGTTAACCCTTCATTTACCATACAATATACATATTGTCACACTTGGTACCATAATTTCTTCAGCTTTTTCACCAAAAAAGCCTTAAGATACAGAAACACATGCTTTAGACTGATACAACACATCAAGAGGTTATTTGGTTATCTTACCTGGCTGACAATTCGGTAGCACTGTCCAAATAGTCCCATTTTACTGCTCTCTTCATACAGTCCGTCACTTTATTTCTCTTTCAAGTATTTATCCAATTATCTTTGAAATCTTACTATTGAATCTGCTTTCAGCAACCTCGTATTCACTGGGCTGAAAACACAATGATCGAGAAAAATTACAGGATTTCTTTTATTCGTCCAGGGGATGTGGGTGTCGCTGGGCCAGAATTTATTGCTCGCTGCTGTGGGTCTGGAGTCACATGTAAACCAGACTGGGTTAGGGCGGCAGATTTCCTTCCTTAAAGGACATGAGTGAACCAGATGGGTTTTTACGACAATCGACAATGGTTTCATGGCCATTATTAGACTTTTTTTTAAATTTTAAATTTTTTTATAGAGTGCCCAATTCATTTTATCCAATTAAGGGACAATTTAGCGTGGCCAATCCACCTACCCTGCGCATCTTTGGGTTGTGAAGGCGAAACCAACACAAACACGGGAAGAATGTGCAAACTCCACACGGACAGTGACCCAGAGCCGGGATTTAACTCGGGACCTCGGCGCCGTGAGGCAGCAGTGCTAACCACTGTGCCACCGTGCTGCCATCATTAGATTTTTAATTCCAGTTATTTATTGAATTCAAATTTAACCATCTGCCGTGATGGGATTCGAACCCGGGTCTCCAGAGAATGACTCCGAGTCTCTGAATTACTAGTCAAAGGACAATACCACGACGCTACTACCTCCCCTGTCCTCACTCTATTTTCCCTTGTCACAGTCCAAATTGAAGTTGGCCTCATTTCACTGCTTTGTAATTCTTGCCTTAAAATGTTCTCCTCCAACTGTGTCTCATTATTTTTTCTTTTTCTTAGCCAGTCCCTCAGTACCGACTCGCTTCCTCATCAAAAATCAGTTCTCAGGTGGCTGAACAGTCCAATGTGTGACCCCCAGTTCCTGTTGCTGGAGGGGCAGACAATGCTTGGAGCAGTGGGTGGGTGGGATGCCGGGGTTGCCATGTGAGTGGGTGGGCACCTGTGGAGGGAGGTGGGCACAGCCGTCAGTGCCATCGCGGTGCTACCCAGGACTGGCGAGCAGTGCCGCAAAAAGGTGAATGATCTACTGAGGGCAGCCAGGGTGAGTTCCCAGCAATGTTCCCATGGCACCAAACCCTCTACCCCCCATACATGTGACACCCACCCCCTCCCCCGGGGGACGGTACAACCACAGCCGTGACCCACATGGCTGCAGCCACCCGTGCGAACTGCGTTGGCCGCGTGTCCTGTGCAGCCCCATGCCAACATAGACCCAACTGCCGGGCTGTATGCATAGGACCGCCTAACAATGCTGTTATTTGTGTGCCCCCCCCAGGAGAAGAGCGCCCATAACCAACGAGAGCGGGCCCAAACCGGAGGGGGTGAACCGGACTTGCGGCCCTCACCGTGCACGAGCAGAGGGCACTGGGCAGAGCCGGTGCACCCGAGGACCGGGAGATTGCCCATGCCGAGATCGGAGGCGCGCCACCAAGTGAGATCCCCCCTGCCTGGCCCCATTCCCCTCAGCACTCTGCACTCTCCACTCTCCCCTCTGCACTCTCCCCTCTGCACTCTCCCCTCTGCACTCTCCCCTCTGCACTCTCCCCTCTGCACTCCCCCCTCACCGTGGTGTATTGTGTCTTGCAGGCCCACGTGGCGACCGACCTGGCCCTTCTGGCAGACCCCGCCCATGCCCAGCGCCTGGCCGGCCAGCCAACGCAAGTCGACCGGGCGCATCAGGCTTACACCGCCCCGTCCAGCCCACAGGGACTCTCGCAGCGACAGGGAGGGCAGCTCCAACAACAGCCCTCCGGCCCAGTCCAGTGACGACACGACGACCCAGGACACCAGCACACGGGACAGACAGACATGAAAGAACACAACACGACACCAACACGGAGGGGACGGACAAACAGGACATGGCACCCCAGGGGACCCCCGACCGCAGGTCCGATGAAAACACTGAGGTTGCGTCACAGCTATCTCCTCCACCCCCGCCATCGCAGAGACACTCACCTCGGTTGGCCATTTTAGTTATGAGGCTTCTGGGACACTAACTGGTGCGCACCACACAGCCGCTCCGGTACAGCAGGTGGAGGTAAGAGCAGCCGAGGGGCCGGACGGTCGGAGGGCAACCCGGCCCCAGCAAACACCTGCCGCCCAGGCGGGTTCGGGTCCCTGGAGTTCCCCCGCCCACCCATAGACCCGATGCAGTCAGGGACAAGAGGGACGATCGAAGGGGGTGACGGCTGGTTTCCAGCACTTGCAGACGCAGGTGGAGGAGTGCATCCACATGCAGGAGCAGGAAATGGTGCCGGACAGGAGTGCCACACAGGCCAACACCGCACGGGTGCCGTCCGCGGTGGAGACAATGATGGCGATGGTATCGGGCCTAGGACTGAGTTTGCAAGGCCTGGGGCTATCCGGGCACGCGGCCTCCGCGGCCCAGGACAGGGCTGCCATCTCACAGGCAGCCATGAGCCAGGGCCAGCTGAACATTGCAGAGGCGCTCAACAACCTGGCGTGGTCTCAGCAGGCCACGGCCCAGTCCCAGCAGGCCACGGCCCAGTCCCAGCAGGCCACGGCCCAGTCCCAGCAGGCCACGGCCCAGTCCCAGCAGGCCACGGCCCAGTCCCAGCAGGCCACGGCCCAGTCCCAGCAGGCCACGGCCCAGTCTCATCAGTCCATGGCCCAGTCCAAGCAGGCCACGGCCTAGTCCCAGCAGGCCATCGCTGAGAGCATCAGTGCAATTGCCCAGGTGCTGGCCGGCGTAGTACGGAGCCAGACAGGGATGGCGAACTCCGAGCTCCATGGCTGCGAACGTTCAGACCCTGGTCGATACCAGCGCGGGCCTCCAGGACTGGCAGCACCAGGTGACGGGGGTGCCTCGGGGATTGCCTCTGCTCGCACCCCCATCCCAAGGAGAACCCCGCGGATCACCGGGCACCCTGAGTGCCACCGGGCACCCCGAGGGAGGAGGCGGTGATGCGGCCCGTTCCGGGTCCCCCTGCAGTGGAGGTCCCGGAACTCCCTGCCACCACGGACTCCCCCCACCCCCCTACCGTCCCTGGTGCATCTGGTGGGCAGCGGGCAGAAGAGGATGGCACCATGCCATCCCAATTGCCCGAGGTGCAGCCTGGCCCATCCAGGCCGGGCCCCCCCAGCAAACAGCCGCCAACGGGGACTCCAGTCACAGGGCAGGGGTCACTCTCCAGTTCTGCTGTACCGTCGTAGACCATAGTAGACGTAGCAATAGGGCCCGTAAGGCCACTGAGTAAGTTGGCACGGGCGCAGGGCACAGAATAGTGAAAAGGGCTCGAGCACATGTACAGGACGTCCGTCATTAAACACATTCCACACCTACGTGAGCTGCCTCTGTGCTCTGTCCGATGCGTGCGGGGGTGGGGCAGGGACTGGGTGCCAGTGTGTGAGGGGTGCTGTGATAGAGGTTGAGCTCCGGTGAATGTGACGTGCGCCCCCCCCCCCCATGCCAACCCACCCCCAGCCATACGACAGGGCCATGGGATGCAGTATCTGGGCCGTGTGCAGGGTCCACCCAGGTGGAGGGTCTGGATGTGGCCATGAGTCAGACACTGTCGAACGATGTATGGCTCGGTGCCCATCGCAGGGCGGGCGGTCATCATCCTCCATGCCTTGTACCAGACCCGCTTACACCATCGACCGTGCCCCCATCCCGTTGTGCCGCAGGCGGATGTGTGAAGGAGGGGTGGTATGCATGCGGGTGATGTGGTGGTGGGGGAGGTGCTGAACTCTGCTCCTGTGTCCATGCCCATCAATCCTGCCACCCACCGTGATTGCTGAAACTTGAGGCTATCCTGTGCTTGATGGCCCAGCGGGCAGCATCCCGTTGCCGTCCATCCCCCATGTCCCGTGCATCGGCCCCCCCCTCACCATCCCACTAATCTGGAGAGGAGTGCCCTTTGTCCTGATCCTCCCCCTCCTCCTCCTCCAGCACATCGCCCTCTGCTGGGCTATGTTGTGCAGGACGCAGCAGACCACAACGATGCGACCGACCCTCACCGACGGGTACTGGGGGCCCCTCTAGAGCGGTCCAGGCAGATGAAGCACATCTTCAGCAGCCCAAAGCACCTCTCGGCAACACCTGGGACAGTATAAAGGAGTCATGCACACTGCCAGGGTACCCGGCGCAGATGAGCAGGATCATCATCCTTTGGTCACAGACCACCTGCACGTTTGTTGAGTACGTTACCCTTTCTGTTCAGGCACATGGCCCTTTCCTCCGAGGTGGGCCACATGGCGATGTGCACTCAATCGATCGCCCCCTGCACCATGGGTATCTGTGCAACAGCGGCGAAACCCGCTGCATGGGCATCCTGGTGGACGCGGACCACAGGGAACTGTATGTATCGGTCCGCGTTGTCGTACAGGGTGTCGGTGACGGCCCGGATACACCTGTGCACCGATGGCTGGGAGATGTTGGACATGTCCCCACTCAGTGACTGGAACGACCCTGTCGCGAAGTTGAGGGCGCCCGTCACCTTGGCGACCACCGGGAGGGCATGTCTACTCCCGGTCCCACGTGGTGCCAGGTGTGCCATCAGGTGGCAGATGTGGGCGACAGTCTCCCGGCTCATCCGGAGTCTCCTCCTGCACGCTCTGTCCGGGAGGTCCTCGAAGGACATGCGGGGCCAGTTCACACATTGTCGCACTAGACGCCTCCGTGGCCGTGACACACCCTCCTCCTCCTCCCCTCCCCATCCCCGTGCTGTGGCTCCCGCACGGCGTAGTGCTGCTCCTGCGCCTCTCGGGCGTGTGACCCTGCGGCCTGGCTTGCACATGCCCCACTGCAGCCCGCTGCTCTACAACACGCCCCTGCTCCAGCTCCCACTGGCACACGTGAGGATGGCCGGGACGCCTGAGCAGCGACAGCGAACGAGTTGGGTGGACATCCGCGTGTCCGCCATCATGGCGTCTGGGCCGTTGGATCCGCCCTACCAAGGCGGCCCGTGGTCGCCTGCAGCCTTTGTCTCCCCCACCGCTCCTTCAACAACCATCCTCCCCCCGGCAGCGTCTTTGTGGAAACACCCCCACCAAACCCTTGGGGGGCCTCCCCCACACCGCCCGCAACAATGGCCGTGCTGCTCCCCCTCCCGAGGTCCCCAGCCCCAATGCCGTCAACCACCTCCTCCCGCAGTGTCAGCCAGCACGACTGGTTTACGCTTTTTTATCTCATCGGAGAATCACGTTCCGGCGGCGTGGCGGACTTCGCGCGGCACCCCGGAGATTCTCCGACCCCACGCGGGCTGAGAGAATCCCGCCCAGAGTACCCTGGATGACTAAGAATATGTGATGACAAAATAAGGAAGAAAAAGAGGTGCATGATACATGCCGGAATAATAGCAAAAGAAATCAGGAATAGTATCTCCAAAAGTAACTACTGTACTTCACCCGATGCATGTGTCCCTGTATTTACATTGTGTGTTTATGTTTGCCCTATGTTTATTTTTCCTGTGTAGAATGATCTGTCTGAGCTGCACGCAAAACAATACTTTCCACTGTATCTCGGTACACGTGACAATAAAACGAAATCAATTTATTCAAATTATACGGCACCTGCCATTTATCTCTGCATCCTCCTCACAGCTCACCCTCCCACTCAACTTTTTGTCATCTACAAATTTAGAGTTATTAGATTTTGTTCCCTCATCTAAATCATTAATATATATTGTGAATAGTTGGGGTCCCAGCACCGGTCCCCATGGTACCCCACGAGTCACCGCCTGCCAATTTGCTCAGCTATTTTATTTGGTGCTTCCACAACCATCACTGACCCCCTGATGTGCTGGTTCCTGATTTTATCTGACCTCATTATTCACAGAAACACAGTTTTGTTACAATGCAAAAGGAGGCCATTTGGCCCATTGGCATTCCCCTGCCTTTTCCCGTACCCCTGCACATTGCTTGAATAGAAATAATTCCTATTGTCCTCTTGAATGCCTCCATCAGACTCCCAGGCCGTGCATTCCAGACAAACCACTGGCTGTGTGAAAACTTTTTTTCTCAGATCACATTTGCTTGTTTTACAAATCACTTGAAAACTGTGCCCTCTCGCTCTCGGTCCTCTTACGAGCAGGAACAGTTTCTCCTTGTCCATTCTGTCCAGCCCCCTCATGGTTTTGAACATTTCTATCAAATCTCCTCGTTGACTTCTTCTCTCGAAGGAGACAGTCACTGGGCGCGATTCTCCGAAATGGAGACAGAGTGTTTGCGCCGTCGCGTTTCATGACGGCGCAAAACGGGCGCAGGGACTACCGATTCCGGACCCCACAGGGGACCAGCACGGCGATGGAGCGGCTCACGCACTCCAGCCTCCCTTCCCGGCGCCAGATGGGCGCCGCGCCAGCCCGGCATGCGCAGGGGACTTCCTTAGCGCGCCGGCCCCGACGCAACATGGCGTAGGGGTTCAGGGGCCGGCCGCGTAATAAAGTAGGCCCGCCGATCGATGGGCCCCGATCACAGGCCAGACCCCATCGGAGGCCCCCCCCCCCCCCCCCCCGGGTGAAAGAGCGCTTTTCCCCACCCAACAGGCCGCACCTGACCCTTCGCGCAGAGTTCCCGCCGGCAGCGACCAGGTGTGAACGGCGCCAGCGGGACTCTGCCGTTTCCGCGCGGCCACTCGGCGCATCCAAGAATCGGTGCCTCGCCGCGGACAGTGGCCCGCGACCAGCACTGCGCCAACGCAAATGGCGCCGATTCGCCGCTCCTCGGAGAATCGCCTGCCGCCTCGGGCCGGCACCACGGAAAAGAATGGCGCGAACGCCGATTCTCCCAACGGCGCGGTGTGGGAGAATCCCACCCCCAACCTCTGCAATCAATCCTCAGAACCAAAGTTTCTCATCCCTGGAACCATTCTTGTATAAACATCTTCTGCCCTCTCTCCAACATGTTCACATCCTTCCTGCCCAGAACTGTGCACAATATTCCAGCTGAGGTCTAACTAGTGTCTTGTATAAGTTCAGTATAACCTCCTCTTGTGCTCTTTGCTTTCTGCCCCTATTAATAAATCCCAGAATATTATTTGTTTTATTAACTGCTCTCTCCACCTGTCCTGCGACCTTCAATGATCTCTGCACAGATACACCCAGGTCACAGAAACATAGCAAAAAGGAGCAGGAGGAGGCCATTCGGCCCTTCGAGCCTGCTCCGCCTTTCATTATGCTCTTGGCTGATCTCCAACTCAATAGTCTAATCCCGCCTTTCCCCCAATAGCCTTTGATCCCCTTCGCCCTAAGTGCGATATCTAACTGCTTCTTGGAACCATACAATGTTTTTGCCTCAACTACTTCCTGTGGTAACGTATTCCACAGGCTCAACACTCTCTGGGTGAAGGAATCTCTCCTCATCTCTGTCCTAAATGGTCTACCCCGTATCCTCAGACTGTGACCCCTGGTTCTGGACACCCCCACCATCGGGAACATCCTTCCTGCATCTACCCTGTCCAGTCCTGTTAGAATTTTATAGTTTTCTATGAGATCCGCCCTCATCCAACGAATACAATTCTAACCGACCTAATCTCTCCTCTTGTGTCACTCTCGCCATCCCAGGAATCAGTCTGGTAAACCTTCGTTGCACTCCCTCCATAGCAAGAACATCCTTCCTCAGATAAGGAGACTAAAACTGTACACAATACTCAAACTATGGCCTCACCAAGGCCCCTGTATAATTGCAACAACACATCCCTGCTCCTGCACTTGAATCCTCTCGCAATGAAGGCCAACATACCATTTGCCTTCTTTACCGCCTGCTACACCTACCTGCTTATCTTCAGCGACTGGTGTACGAGGACACCCAGGTCTCGTTGCACATTCCTCTCTCCTAATTTAAGGCCATTCAGATAATGGTCTGCCTTCCCATTTTTGCTACCAAAATGGATAACATCATGGCCGGGGGCTTCAACGAGACCAACCTCAAGAGTGTACTGTCAAAATTCCACCAACATATCTCCTGCCCCACTAGGGGCGCCAACATTCTCGACCACTGCTACACAAAAATCAAGGGCACTACCATTCCATCCCCCAACCTCACTTTGGGAAATCAGACCATATGACAGTGCTCCTTCTCCCGGCATACAAGCAGAATCTCAAGCGGGAGAATCCAGCTAAGAAGGTCGTGCAGTTCTGGTCCAAGGAAACAGAAGAGCTCTTACGTGACTGCTTGGAGTCTGTGGACTGGTCCATATTTAAGAACTCAGCAACCAACCTAAATGAATATGCCACCACCGTCAGAGACTTCAGCAAGTGTGTAGAAGACTGCGTGCCAATGAAGGTAGTCCGTACGTTTCCCAACTGGAAACCATGGCTTATTCGGGAGATTGACTACTTACTGAAGGACAGGTCTGAGGCATTCAAGTCAGGCGACCCAGACCTATACAAGAAATCCAGGTACGACCTCCGCAAAGTCATCAGGGATGCCAAGAGACCAAGCTAGAGTTGCAGACTAACAACACGGACTCTTGCCGGTTGTGGCAAGGCTTAAACAATGGGCAACAAAGCGAAGCCGAGTAAAATCTCCGGCAACAGAGCACCCCTCCCCGATGAACTCATTGCATTCTATGTTCGGTTCGAGCAGGAAGCCATCAAACCACTGTCAACTACCTCAGCAGCCCAAAACACACCCATGTCTACAGTCACAGCTTCTGAAGTCAGATCGGCCTTCTTGAAAGTGAACCCTCGGAAGGCGATGGATCCTAATGGGGTCCCTGGTCGTGCACTCAGATCCTGCGTCGACCAGCTGGTAGATCTGTTCGCAGACATCTTCAACCTCTCCCCACTCTGTTCCAAGGTCCCCACCTGCTTGAAGAAGACCACCATCATACCAAAGCCAAAGAGGAACCAGGTAACATTCCTCAATGTCTTGATCCACTGCAATTTGCACACCGCCACAACCGGTCCACATCAGACGCCATCTCCCTGGTCCTACCCTCATCCCAGGAGCATCTCAACAACAAGGACTCCTTCAACACCATAATCCCAGCCAAGCTCATATCAAAGCTCTTAAACCTAAGACTTGGCTCCTCACTCCGCAACTGGATCCTTGACTTTCTGACCCACAGACCACAATCAGTAAGGATAAACAACACCTCCTCCACAATATTCCTCAATACCGGGGCCCCGCAGGGCTGCGTACTTAGCCCCCTACTACACTCCCTGTACACACACGACCGCATGGCAAAATGTGGCTCCAACTCCATCTACAAGTTTGCTGATGACACATCTGTAGTGGGTCGGATCTCGAACAACGATGAGTCAGAATACAGGAGCGAGATAGAGAACCTAGTGGAGTGGTGCAGCGACAACAATCTCTCCCTCAGTGCCAGCAAAACTAAAGAGCTGGTCATTGACTTCAGGAAGCAAAGTATTGTACACACCCCTGTCAGCATCAACGGCGCCGAGGTGGAGATGATTGACAGCTTCAAATTCCTGGGTGTGCACATCACCAGCAATCTGTCCTGGTCCACCCATGTCAACGCTACAACCAAGAAAGCACAACAGCGCCTATACTTCCTCAGGAATCTGAGAAATTTGGCATGTCCACATTAACCCTTACCATCGTTTACAGATGCACCATAGAAAGCATCCTATCAGGCTGCATCACAGCCTGGTATGGCAACTGCTCGGCCCAGGACCGCAAGAAACTTCAGAGAGTCGTGAACACAGCCCAGTCCATCACACAAACCTGCCTCCCATCCACTGACTCCATCTACACCTCCCGCTGCCTGGGGAAAGCGGGCAGCATAATCAAAGACCCCTCCCACCCGGCTTACTCACTCTTCCAACTTCTTCTATCGGGCAGGAGATACAAAGGTCTGAGAACACGCACAAACAGATTCAAAACAGCTTCTTCCCCGCTGTTACCAGACTCCTAAAAGACTCTCTTATGGACTGAACTGATCTCTTCACACATCTTCTCTACTGAGTAGTACTACACCCGATGCCTGTGTCTACTGTTATAGGTCCGGGTTTACAGAACCCCAAAGTGTTTCATGGAGTTCAACCGACCCACAACTTTTAATAGATTGTGGTGTGGGAAGCACACGGCGTACTCTCCAGGTGTGGTACAGCAATTATGGACAAATGGTTTTTAAAATAAAACCATGTTTATTCTATGAACTCAAGTTAACCTTTTAAAAACAAACATTGAATCTCTTAACACCCATTACTTCAAAGATAACCCCAAAAGACTACAACACTAAATAAACCTTCAAACTGTTCCTTTAAACATCAAAAAGACTTCAAACCTTCAAAAACAGACATGAAGTTACATTCAATATATTTATAGTCTTTGGATTTGCAGAAATCAACAGACCAGCTCTGTGTTCCTGCAGCTCTCAGCAAAACACACAGACACTCCCAGCTGCCTCCTCAAACTGAAACCAAAAGCAGAAGTGAGCTCAGCTCCCCCCCAACCCTCTGACATCCCTTCAGTAATATGATCAGCTCCATTTCTTAAAGGTACATTGCTTAAACATCCATTTCTTAAAAGTACTCTCACATGACACCCCCCCCCCCCCAAGAAAAAAAAATAAACCATCAACTTCAAGATGGTTTCATTGTGCACCTTTGCACCATCAATTAAGAAATGCACACAGTAAAAACACTTCACCGGTTCAAAAAAAACAACACACGCCAACAGGTATAATAATATAGTCCATTTTTTGTTTCCGTTCTTCTTCCTCCAACCTTCTTGATTGAGACTCTTTGAACAAGAAGGTCTCTGCACGATCCATCCATTTCTCTACGCCTCGGCATTTCTCTTTAAAGTTAGATACTTCAGTTCAATCTGATCACAGAATCCCTTGCGATTCTCCAATACAGGAGCTTCGGTTACCACAGCTTTCAGGCAGTCAAATGCATGTTGAAACTCCGCTGTCCACTGAAATTTGTCAGTCCGTCAGTGGAGTAATCACGCTACAAAACCCTTGCACAAACGTTCGATCAAATCCACTCATGCCAAGAAATCGCATTATTTCCCTTTGTCTTGAGGGCATCGGAAACTCCTCAAGGAAAGTGATTCGGGCTTCTCCAAATTCACTTTCGGCTAGGTTCATCACCAAACCCGTCGCCTGAAGTCGATCAAGTAACTCCATCAGATGTTTTAAACGCTCTTTCCATGTCTGGCTGAAAACTACCAGATCGTCGATATATACCGCACAATGGGGTAATCCTGAAATGACTGTATTAGTTAACCGTTGAAATGTGGCTGGGGTGTTTTTCATGCCAAATGGCATAACTTTGAATTGGTATATACCATCTGGAGTCACAAAAGCTGAAATCTCCTTCGCCCTTTCGGATAAAGGTACCTGCCAGTAACCTCTAAGTAAATCCAATTTAGAAATAAAAGCGGATTGTCCCACTTTCTCAATGCAATCCTCCAAACGTGGGATAGGATAAGAGTCTGTTCTTGTAACTGCGTTCACCTTTCTATAGACCACACACAACCATTTGGTACCGTCTGGTTTAGGTACCATCACTATGGGTGAGCTCCATTGGCTGCAACCCACTTCAATTATGCCATTTTTAAGCATACTCTCAATCTCTTTGTTAACCTGTGCCAATTTTAAAGGATTACGTCTATATGGATGTTGTTTGATAGAAACAGCATTTCCCACATCGACATCATGTATAGCCATTTTAGTACTTCCCAATTTATCTCTACAAACTTGCCCATGTGATATCAATAACTCTTTCAGGTCAGTTTGTTTTTCCTCTGGAAGGTAGCTCAACAATTCATCCCAATTTTTAAGAACATCGTCATTTTCCAATTTAATTTGAGGTATGTCAAATTCAGTCATCTGGATTTGGTTCGTCACTTTGAGTCAGAGTCATTAAAACCTCCTTTTTCTCTCCTTCCCTTTCAAAGTACCTTTTAAGCATATTCACATGACACACTTGGTGAGTCTTCCGTCTATCTGGTGTTTTCACCACATAATTCACCTCACTCAATTTCCTTTCAATCTGATAAGGTCCACACAACCTAGCTTTTAAAGGTTCACCTACCACTGGTAACAACACTAAAACTTTATCTCCACTGGCAAAACTACGAACTTTGGATTTCTTGTCCGCTACCTGTTTCATCACATTTTGTGCAACTTTCAAATGCTGTCGAGCCAATTCACCTGCTCTATTTAATCGTTCCCTAAAATTTGACACGTAATCCGAAAGTGTAACATCTGATTTCTCACCCAATTTTTCTTTAATCAATTTAAGTGGTCCTCTTACCTCATGACCAAACATTAGTTCAAAAGGACTAAATTTGGTTGACTCATTAGGTGCATCCCTAATTGCAAACAGTACGAATGGAATTCCTTTATCCCAATCCTTTTACCCCAAGGGCAGCACGGTAGCATTGTGGATAGCACAATTGCTTCACAGCTCCAGGGTCCCAGGTTCGATTCCGGCTTGGGTCACTGTCTGTGCGGAGACTGCACATCCTCCCCGTGGTGCGTGGGTTTCCTCCGGGTGCTCAGTTTCCTCCCACGGTCCAAAGATGTGCAGGTTAGGTAGATTGGCCATGATAAATTGCCCTTAGTGTCCAAAATTGCCCTTAGTATTGGGTGCGGTTACTGGGTTATGGGGATAGGGTGGAGGTGTTGACCTTGGGTAGGGTGCTCTTTCCAAGAGCCAGTGCTGACTCGATGGGCTGAATGGCCTCCTTCTGCACTGTTAATTCTATGAATCCTCTGGATAATCTTGACAATAAGCCCTCAACATTGTCTTTAATGTCTGATGCCACCTTACTAACACTCCCTGCGATTCTGAATGGCACGCAGTTGATTTAAATGTTTTTATTCCTAAGCTATCCATAACTTCTTTGAATAACTTTGAAGTAAAATTTGATCCTTGATCAGATTGAATTTCTGTGGGTAGTCCATATCTAGTAAAGAATTTAAGTAACTCCTCCACAATCCTTTTAGCTGTAATATTACGTACTGGAATGGCCTCTGGAAACCTAGTAGACACATCCATTATCGTCAAAAGATATTGATTCCCACTTTTTGTTTTAGGAAGCGGTCCTACACAATCAATTAGGACCCTTGTAAAAGGTTCTTCAAATGCTGGAATGGGTATTAAGGGCACTGGTTTTAGCACTGCTTGAGGTTTCCCTATCACTTGACATGTGTGACATGATTGACAAAATCTAACTACATCTTTATGTAGTCCAGGCCAATAAAAATGTTTCTGGATTTTAGCTTGAGTTTTCCTTATCCCCAAATGACCTCCCACTGGTACCTCATGTGCCACTCGCAACACCTCCTTTCTATACCCTACCGGCAATACTACTTGATGAACTTCTGCCCACTTTTCATCCGCCTGCATATGTACAGGTCTCCATTTTCTCATCAAGACATCACTTTTACGGTAATAACACTCTGGTATACACTCAGATTCCTCTTCCGTATATGCTTTCTGATACATCCGTTTTATTTCTACATCTTTCTGTTGTCACTCCGCCACTTTTCCTGAACTAAAAATATCCGCCTCATCCTCCACCTGATCTTGTTCTTTTTCAACCATCTGATCAAAAATTGTTTCTGATAATTGCACTTCAACTTCATCTTCACTCTTTGATTTATGTAGTCCAGGCCAATAAAAATGTTTCTGGATTTTAACCTGTGACTTTGCGACCTTGTTACTACACAACCTGGAAAAATCTCAGGATATTCGTCCTTCAACCCTTCAGTTGTCTGATTTTCCACTGGCTTATCAACCACAGTAGGCATCACTCCCACCTGCGATCCAGCTATTTTATTACCCAAGATAAACTGTATTCCTGGACAAGATAGTTTCTCTATTACTCCTACTACCACGTCACCACTCTTCACTGGACTTTCCAACCTTATCTTATATAATGGAACGCAACTCCTCTTACCCTGAATTCCACATATTACCACCTTTTCTGGCAACATTCTTCCCAAACTACATAATTCCTTATCTCTTGCCATTAAAGATTGATTAGCTCCTGTATCTCTTAAAATTGTGACTTCTTTACCTGCCCCTCCTGATACACATGAGTAAACTTTACCCACACAAGTAAATTCTTTAAAGACATCTGGCACCTTCTTATCAATTACTTCTTGAACAGGCTGTACAATCGTTTGCACCTCCTTCGCTTCCCTTGGGGTTTCCTTTACCACTCTAACAAACCCCACTGTCTTATCCTGTTTTACCACATCAGCCTTCCCAGTACTTTTCTTCAACCTCCAACACTGTGACTTTACACGGCCTAGTTTATTACAGTGAAAACATTTGAAACTTTTCATTTCTCTTCCACTGTCCTGGATTTCTTTTTTAATCTGAGGTACACTCTCTTTATTATCTCCCATCAGATCACCTTTACCTTTACTACTTGAGTATTTCTCATGTCCCCAGTTTCTATCCCTCACCAGCTGAAACTGATGTTGGAAACCAAGTCTTGATTTATGAACGAATTCATAATCATCTGCCATTTCTGCTGCTAATCTCGCAGTTTTAACCCTCTGCTCTTCCACACGAGTTCTCATTACATCAGGAATTGAATTTTTAAATTCCTCCAAAAGTATAATTTCTCTGAGAGCTTCATACGTTTGGTCTATTTTCAAAGCTCTTATCCACACATCAAAATTACTCTGTTTGAGCCTTTCAAACTCCATGTATGTTTGACCAAATTCTTTCCTTAAATTTCTAAACCTTTGTCTGTAAGAAGTCTTACAACACCAGGTTAAAGTCCAACAGCTGTTGGACTTTAACCTGTTGTTGTAAGACTTCTTACTGTGCTCACCCCAGTCCAACGCCGGCATCTCCACATCTTTGTCTGTAAGCTTCAGGCACTAGCTCATATGCACCTAAGATGGATTTTTGACCTCCTCATACGTTCCAGATACCTCCTCCGGTACTGAAGCAAACACTTCACTCGCTCTGCCTACCAGCTTTGTTTGAATCAGTAATACCCACATGTCCTGTGGCCATTTCATTTGATTAGCTACCTTCTCAAATGAAGTGAAAAAGGCTTCTCCCTCCTTCTCGTCAAACCTTGGCAATGCTTGGACATATTTAAATAGATCCCCACCACGTCTTCGACTATGACGCTCTGTCTCACTATCCTCATCAATCTCATCCAACTGTATGTTTCCCTTTGCGTCTGCAAATTTTAACTGATTTTCATGTTTCATAGCCATTTTATGAAGTTCAAACTCTCTCTCTTTTTCCCTTTCCTCTCTATCTCTTTCTTTGTTTCTTTCTTCTCTCTCCTTTTCCTTTTCTCTCATTGCATATTCAAGCTACTGTAATTCTTTTTCATGTTCAAATTGCTTAATCTGCAACTGGAGCTTTGCCATTTCTAATGAGTCAGAATGTATCTCAGGCAAATTTGAATGCTCAGCTACCGCGGTAATTACCTCATCTTTTCGCATTTTGCCAGGCAATGTTAACTGCAATGCTTTTGCCAATTCTAACAGTCTGCTTTTAGTCTCTGTCCGTAAGGTATTGCATGTTACCGTGTCCACCCCCAAAAACACCTGAGCCTCTGAAAGAACCATTGTCCACAACACACTCCCCACTTAAACTAAAATACCACACCTGAAAAGCAACCACAATATGCTCACCCCTTACTGTCTTTAAGTTCGATAAGCCAATCCAATCGATAGACTTTTATCCTGGACGAGCCTCCAATTGTTATGGGTCAGGGTTTAAGAACATAAGAACTAGGAGCAGGAGTAGACCATCTGGCTCCTCGAGCCTGCTCCACCATTCAATGAGATCATGGCTGATCTTTTGTGGACTCAGCTCCACTTTCCGGCCCAAACACCATAACCCTTAATCCCTTTATTCTTCAAAAAACTATCTATCTTTATCTTAAAAACATTTAATGAAGGAGCCTCAACTGCTTCACTGGGCAAGGAATTCCAGAGATTCACAACCCTTTGGGTGAAGAAGTTCCTCCTAAACTCAGTCCTAAATCTACTTCCCCTTATTTTGAGGCTATGCCCCCTAGTTCTGCTTTCACCCACCAGTGGAAACAACCTGCCCGCATCTATCCTATCTATTCCCTTCATAATTTTATATGTATCTATAAGAAACCCCCTCATCCTTCTAAATTCCAATGAGTACAGTCCCAGTCTACTCAACCTCTCCTCATAATCCAACCCCTTCAGCTCTGGGATTAACCTAGTGAATCTTCTCTGCACACAGCGCCAGCGCCAGTTTAAACTAGTATGGCAGGGGGGTGGGCACGGGAGCAATAGGTCAGAAGGTGAGAGCATTGAGGGAGAACTAGGGAATAGGGACAGTGTGGCTCTGAGGCAGAGCAGACGGGGAGAAGTTGCTGAACACAGCGGGTCTGGTGGCCTGAAGTGCATATGTTTTAATGCAAGGAGCATTACGGGTAAGGCAGGTGAACTTAGAGCTTGGATTACTACTTGGAACTATGATGTTGCTGCCATTACAGAGACCTGGTTGAGGGAAGGGCAGGATTGGCAGCTAAACGTTCCAGGATTTAGATGTTTCAGGCGGGATAGAGGGGGATGTAAAAGGGGAGGCGGGGTTGCGCTACTTGTTCGGGAGAATATCACAGCTATACTGCGAGAGGACACCTCAGAGGGCAGTGAGGCTATATGGGTAGAGATCAGGAATAAGAAGGGTGCAGTCACAATGTTGGGGGTATACGACAGGCCTCCGAACAGCCAGCGGGAGATAGAGGAGCAGATAGGTAGACAGATTTTGGAAAAGAGTAAAAACAACAGGGTTGTGGTGATGGGAGACTTCAACTTCCCCAATATTGACTGGGACTCACTTAGTGCCAGGGGCTTAGACGGGGCGGAGTTTGTAAGGAGCATCCAGGAGGGCTTCTTAAAACAATATGTAAACAGTCCAACTAGGGAAGGGGCGGTACTGGACCTGGTATTGGGGAATGAGCCCGGCCAGGTGGTAGATGTTTCAGTAGGGGAGCATTTTGGTAACAGTGACCACAATTCAGTAAGTTTTAAAGTACTGGTGGACAAGGATAAGAGTGGTCCGAGGATGAATGTGCTAAATTGGGGGAAGGCTAATTATAACAATATTAGGCGAGAACTGAAGAACATAGATTGGGGGCGGATGTTTGAGGGCAAATCAACATCTGACATGTGGGAGACTTTCAAGTGTCAGTTGAAAGGAATACAGGACAGGCATGTTCCTGTGAGGAAGAAAGATAAATACGGCAATTTTCGGGAACCTTGGATGACGAGTGATATTGTAGGCCTCGTCAAAAAGAAAAAGGAGGCATTTGTCAGGGCTAAAAGGCTGGGAACAGACGAAGCCTGTGTGGCATATAAGGAAAGTAGGAAGGAACTTAAGCAAGGAGTCAGGAGGGCTAGAAGGGGTCATGAAAAAGCATTGGCAAATAGGGTTAAGGAAAATCCCAAGGCTTTTTACACGTACATAAAAAGCAAGAGGGTAGCCAGGGAAAGGGTTGGCCCACTGAAGGATAGGCAAGGGAATCTATGTGCGGAGCCAGAGGAAATGGGCGAGGTACTAAATGAATACTTTGCATCAGTATTCACCAAAGAGAAGGAATTGGTAGATGTTGAGTCTGGAGAAGGGGGTGTAGATAGCCTGGGTCACATTGTGATCCAAAAAGACGAGGTGTTGGGTGTCTTAAAAAATATTAAGGTAGATAAGTCCCCAGGGCCTGATGGGATCTACCCCAGAATACTGAAGGAGGCTGGAGAGGAAATTGCTGTGGCCTTGACAGAAATCTTTGGATCCTCACTGTCTTCAGGGGATGTCCCGGAGGACTGGAGAATAGCCAATGTTGTTCCTCTGTTTAAGAAGGGTAGCAAGGATAATCCCGGGAACTACAGGCCGGTGAGCCTTACTTCAGTGGTAGGGAAATTACTGGAGAGAATTCTTCGAGACAGGATCTACTCCCATTTGGAAGCAAATGGACGTATTAGTGAGAGGCAGCACGGTTTTGTGAAGGGGAGGTCGTGTCTCACTAACTTGATAGAGTTTTTCGAGGAGGTCACTAAGATGATTGATGCAGGTAGGGCAGTAGATGTTGTCTATATGGACTTCAGTAAGGCCTTTGACAAGGTCCCTCATGGTAGACTAGTACAAAAGGTGAAGTCACACGGGATCAGGGGTGAACTGGCAAGGTGGATACAGAACTGGCTAGGCCATAGAAGGCAGAGGGTAGCAATGGAGGGATGCTTTTCTAATTGGAGGGCTGTGAACAGTGGTGTTCCACAGGGATCAGTGTTGGGACCTTTGCTGTTTGTAGTATATATAAATGATTTGGAGGAAAATGTAACTGGTCTGATTAGTAAGTTTGCAGACGACACAAAGGTTGGTGGAATTGCGGATAGCGATGAGGACTGTCTGAGGATACAGCAGGATTTAGATTGTCTGGAGACTTGGGCGGAGAGATGGCAGATGGAGTTTAATCCGGACAAATGTGAGGTAATGCATTTTGGAAGGTCTAATGCAGTTAGGGAATATACAGTGAATGGTAGAACCCTCAAGAGTATTGAAAGTCAAAGAGATCTAGGAGTACAGGTCCACAGGTCATTGAAAGGGGCAACACAGGTGGAGAAGGTAGTCAAGAAGGCATACGGCATGCTTGCCTTCATTGGCCGGGGCATTGAGTATAAGAATTGGCAAGTCATGTTGCAGCTGTATAGAACCTTAGTTAGGCCACACTTGGAGTATAGTGTTCAATTCTGGTCGCCACACTACCAGAAGGATGTGGAGGCTTTAGAGAGGATGCAGAAGAGATTTACCAGAATGTTGCCTGGTATGGAGGGCATAAGCTATGAGGAGAGGTTGAATAAACTCGGTTTGTTCTCACTGGAACGAAGGAGGTTGAGGGGCGACCTGATAGAGGTATACAAAATTATGAGGGGCATAGACAGAGTGGATAGTCAGAGGCTTTTCCCCAGGGTAGAGGGGTCAATTACTAGGGGGCATAGGTTTAGGGTGAGAGGGGCAAGGTTTAGAGTAGATGTACGAGGCAAGTTTTTTACGCAGAGGGTAGTGGGTGCCTGGAACTCACTACCGGAGGAGGTAGTGGAAGCAGGGACGATAGGGACATTTAAGGGGCATCTTGACAAATATATGACTAGGATGGGAATAGAAGGATACGGACCCAGGAAGTGTAGAAGATTGTAGTTTAGTCGGGCAGTATGGTCGGCACGGGCTTGGAGGGCCGAAGGGCCTGTTCCTGTGCTGTACATTTCTTTGTTCTTTGTTCTTTGTACGTCCTTTCTCAAGTAAGGAGACCAAAACTGAACACAATACTCCAGGTGTGGCCTCATTAACACCTTATACAATTGCAGCATAACCTCCCTCGTCTTAAACTCCATCCCTTTAGCAATGAAGGACAAAATTCCATTTGCCTTCTTAATCACCTGTTGCACCTGTAAACCAACTATTTGTGACTCATGCACTAGCACACCCAGGTCTCTCTGCACAGCAGCATGTTTTAATATTTTATCATTTAAATAATAATCCCTTTTGCTGTTATTCCTACCAAAATGGATAACCTCACATTTGTCAACATTGTATTCCATCTGCCAGACCCTAGCCCATTCACTTAGCCTATCCAAATCCCTCTGCAGACTTCCAGTATCCTCTGCACTTTTTGCTTTGCCACTCATCCCCAACTCTAAATCATCTATGTAAATTGTGAACAGTTGTGGGCCCAACATTGATCCCTGAGGGACACCACTAGCTATTGATTGCCAACCAAAGAAACACCCATTAATCCCCACTCTTTGCTTTCTATTAATTAACCAATCCTCTATCCATGCTACTACTTTCCCCTTAGTGCCATGCATCTGTATCTTATGCAGCAACCTTTTGTGTGGCATCTTGTCAAAGGCTTTCTGGAAATCCAGATATACCACATCCATTGGCTCCCCGTTATCTACCGCACTGTTAATGTCCTCAAAAAATTCCACTAAATTAGTTAGGCATGACCTGCCCTTTATGAACCCATGCTGCGTCTGCCCAATGGGACAATTTCCATCCAGATGCCTCGCTATTTCTTCCTTGATGATAGATTCCAGCATCTTCCCTACTACCGAACTTAAGCTCACTGGCCTATAATTACCCGCTTTCTGCCTACCTCCTTTTTTAAACAGTGGTGTCACGTTTGCTAATTTCCAATCCGCCAGGACCACCACACAGTCTAGTGAATTTTGGTAAATTATCACTAGTGCATTTGCAATTTCCCTAGCCATCTCTTTTAGCACTCTGGGATGCATTCCATCAGGGCCAGGAGACCTGTCTACCTTTAGCCCCATTAGCTTGCCCATCACTACCTCCTTGGTGATAACAATCCTCTCAAGGTCCTCACCTGTCATAGCCTCATTTCCATCAGTCATGGGCATGTTATTTGTGTCTTCCACTGTGATCTGTGTCCCGGAGTCTGCGCGTTCTCCCCGTGTCTGCATGAGTTTCCTCCGGGTGCTCCGGTTTCCTCCCACAGTCCAGAGACGTGCAGCTTAGGTGGATTGGCCATGCTAAATTGCCCTTAGTGACCAAAAGGTTAGGAGGGGTTATGGGGATAGGGTGGAAGTGAGGCTTAAGTGGGTCGGTGCAGACTTGATGGGCCAAATGGCCTTCTTACTAGTGGTGTACCACAGGGATCTGTTTTGGGGCCACTGCCGTTTGTCATTTTTATAAATGACCTGGAGGAGGGTGTAGAAGGATGGGTGAGTAAATTTGCAGATGTCACTAAAGTCGGTGGAGTTGTGGACAGTGCGGAAGGATGTTACAAGTTACAGAGGGACATAGATAAGCTGCAGCGCTGGGCTGAGAGGTGGCAAATGGAGTTTAATGCAGAAAAGTGTGAGGTGATTCATTTTGGAAGGAATAACAGGAAGACAAGAGTACTGGGCTAATGGTAAGATTCTTGGTAGTGTGGATGAGCAGAGAGATCTCGGTGTCCATGTACATAGATCCCTGAAAGTTGCCACCCAGAGTGAGAGGGTTGTTAAGAAGGCGTACGGTGTGTTGGTTTTTATTGGTGGAGGGATTAAGTTTCGGAGCCATGAGGTCATGTTGCAGCTGTACAAAACTCTGGTGCGGCAGCATTTGGAGTATTGCGTGCAATTCTGGTTGCCGCATTATAAGAAGGATGTGGAAGCATTGGAAAGGGTGCAGAGGAGATTTACGAGAATGTTGCCTGGTATGGAGGGAAGATCTTATGAGGGAAGGCTGAGGGACTTGAGGCTGTTTTTGTTAGAGAGAAGAAGGTTAAGAGGTGACTTAATTGAGGCAAACGAGCAGAGGATTAGATAGGGTGGACAGTGAGAGCCTTTTTCCTCGGATGGTGATGTTTAGCACGAGCGGATATAGCTTTAAATTGAGGGGAGATAGATATAAGAACATAAGAACTAGGAACAGGAGTAAGCCAACTGGCCCCTCGAGCCTGCTCCGCCATTTAATGAGATCATGGCTGATCTTTGTGGACTCAGCTCCACTCTCCGGCCCCTACACCATATCCCCGAATCCCTTTATTCTTTAGAAAGGCATCTATCTTTTTCTTAAAAAGGTTTAAAGAAGGAGCCTCAACTGCTTCACTGGGCAAGGAATTCCAGAGATTCACAACCCTTTGGGTGAAGAAGTTCCTCCTACACTCCGTCCTAAATCTACCTCCCCTTATTTTGAGGCTATGCCCCCTAGTTCTGCTTCCCCGACCAGTGGAAACAATATAGGACAGATGTCAGAGGTAGGTTCTTTACTCAGAGAGTAGTAAGGGCGTGGAATGCCCTGCCTGCAACAGTAGTGGACTCGCCAACACTAAGGGCATTCAAATGGTCATTGGATAGACATATGGACGATAAGGGAATAGTGTAGATGGGCTTTAGAGTGGTTTCACAGGTCGGCGCAACATCGAGGGCCGAAGGGCCTGTACTGCGCTGTTATGTTCTATGTTAAGACCGCCCCAAAAAACCTGTTCAGTTCCTCAGCCATTTCCTCATCGCCCATTATTAAATGTCCCTTCTCATCCTCTAAAGGACCAATATTTACCTTAGCCACTCTTTTTTGTTTTCTATATTTGTAGAAACTTTTACTATCTGTTTTTATATTCTGAGCAGGTTTCCTCTCATAATCTATCTTACTCTTCTTTATAGCTTTTTTAGTAGCTTTCTGTTGCCCCATAAAGACTTCCCAGTCCTCTAGTCTCCCACTAATCTTTGCTACTTTGTATGCTTTTTCCTTCAATTTGATACTCTCCCTTATTTCCTTAGATATCCACGGTCGATTTTCCCTCTTTCTACCATCCTTCCTTTTTGTTGGAAAAACCTTTGCTGAGCACTGTGAAAAATCGCTTGGAAGGTTCTCCACTGTTCCTCAACTGTTTCACCATAAAGTCTTTGCTCCCAGTCTACCTTAGCTAGTTCTTCTCTCATCCCATTGTAATCTCCTTTGTTTAAGCACAAAATACTAGTGCTTGATTTCACCTTCTCACCCTCCATCTGTATTTTAAATTCCACCATATTGTGATCGCTCCTTCCGAGAGGATCCCTAACTATGAGATCCTGAATCAATCCTGTCTCATTACACAGGGCCAGATCTAGAACCACTTTATCCCTGGTAGGTTCCATTACATACTGTTCTAGGAAACTATCGCGGATACATTCTATAAATTCCTCCTCAAGGCTGCCTTGACAGACCTGGTTAAACCAATCGACATGTAGATTAAAATCCCCCATGATAACTGCTGTACCATTTCTACATGCATCAGTTATTTCTTTGTTTATTGCCTGCCCCACCATAATGTTACTATTTGGTGGCCGATAGACTACTCCGATCAGTGACTTTTTCGCCTTACTATTCCTGATTTCCACCCAAATGGATTCAACCTTATCCTCCATAGCACCGATGCCATCCCTTACTGTTGCCCGGATGTCATCCTTAAATAACAGAGCAACACCACCTCCCTTACCATCCACTCTGTCCTTCCGAATAGTTTGATACCCTCGGATATTTAACTCCCAGTCGTGACCATCCTTTAACCATGTTTCAGTAATGGCCACTAAATCATAGTCATTCACGATGATTTGCGCCATCAACTCATTGGCCTTATTCCGAATACTGCGAGCATTCAGGTAAAGTACACTTATGTTGGCTTTTTTACCTCTGTTCTGAATCTTAACACCTCGATCAGTAACCTCTCCTAAGTTATATTTCCTCTTAACCTTTCTCCTAGTTTTCCTTGTCATGGAACCCATATCTTCATGTAACAACCTGCCGCGTCGCTTACCATTAATGTTTTCACTTCCCGTTTTATTTCTTTTAGTATTCCTGGTCCTATTCACTGAGCTCCCCTCAGTCACGGTACCTTGTACTGTCACCCTTTTTGATTTTTGACTATGGCTTCTCTGCCTTACACTTTCCCCCTTACTGCCTTTTGTTTCTGTCCCTGTTTTCCTCCCTTCCAACTTCCTGCATCGGTTCCCATCCCCCAAAGTGTTTCATGGACTTCAACCGACCCACAACTTTTAATAGATTGAGGTGTGGGAAGCACACGGCGTACTCTCCAGGTGTGATACAGCAATTATGGACAAATGGTTTTTAAAACAAAACAATGTTTATTCTATGAACTCAAGTTAACCTTTTAAAAGCAAACATTGAATATCTTAACACACATTACTTCAAAGATAACCCCAAAAGACTACAACACTAAATAAACCTTCAAACTGTTCCTTTAAACATCAAAAAGACTTCAAACCTTCAAAAACAGACATTAGGTTACATTCAATATATTTATAGTCTTTGGATTGCAGAAATCAACAGACCAGCTCTGTGTTTCTTCCTGCAGCTCACAGCAAAACACACAGACACTCCCAGCTGCCTCCTCAAACTGAAACTCAAAAAAGCAGAAGTGAGATCAGCCCCCCCCCCCCACCCTCTGACATCACTTCAGTAATATGATCAGTTCCATTTCTTAAAGGTACTCTCACATGACACTATGTATTTACATTGCATCTATATGTTTGTCCTATGTATTTTCTTTTTCATGTATGGAATGATCTGTCTGAACTGTATGCAGAACAATACTTTTCACTGTACCTCGGTACACGTGACAATAACTAAATTCAATTTATCCAAATTATACTGCATCTGCCATTCATTTGCCCACTCACTCAACTTGTCCAAATCACAGTGAAGGATCTCTGCATCCTCCTCACAGCTCACCCTCCCTCACAACTTGGTGTCATCTGCAAATTTGCAGATATTACATTTTGTTCCCTCATCCAAATCATTAATATATATTGTGAATAACTTGGGACCCAGCACCGATCCCTGTGGTTCCTCACTAATCGCTGCCTGCCAATTTGAAAAAGACCCATTGATTCTTACTCTTTGTTTCCTGTCTGCCAACCAGTTTTCTATCCATCTCAATACACTACCCCCAATACCATGGGCTTTAATTTTGCACGCTAATCTCTTATGCGGGACTTTGTTCAAAGCTTTCTGAAAGTCCAAATAAACCATGTCTACTGGCTTCCCCTCATCAACTCTACTAGTTACATCCTCCACGAATTCCAGTAGATTTGTCAAGCATGATTTCCCTTCATAAATCCACATTGACTCTGTCCATAAATCCACACTGACTCTGTCCGATCCTGACACTGTTTTTTAAGTGCTCTGCTATAAATTCTTTTGTAATGGATTCTAGAATTTTCCCCACTACTGACGTCAGGTTTACTGGTCCCTGTTTTTCTCTACCGGAGTTACATTAGCCAGCCTCCAATCTGCAGGAATTGTTCCTTAGACTATAGAATCCTGGAAGAAGACCACCAATGCTGCCACTATTTCTGGAGTCACTTCCTTAAGTACTCTGGAATGTAGATTATCAGGCTCTGGGATTTATCAGCCTTCAATACCATCAATTTCCCCAACACCATTTCTCTACTAATACTGATCTCCTTCAGTTCCTCCCTCTCATAAACCCAGCGTTCCCCAACATTTCTGGTATCTTATGAGGGCAGCACAGTGGTGCAGTGGTTAGGACTGCTGCCTCACGGCGCCGAGGACCCGGGTTCGATCCCAGCCCCGGGCACATTCTCTCCGTGTCTGCATGGGTCTCAACCCCAACCCAAAAAGATGTGCAGGGAGGTGGATTGGCCATGCTAAATTGCTCCTTAATTGGAAAAATAAGAATTGGGTACTCTCAAAATTAAAGAAAAAAAAATGTATCTTATTGTGTCCTCATTTGTGAAAACAGAACCAAAGTATGTATTTAATTACTCAGCCATTTCTTTGTTCCCCATTATACATTCCCCTGTTTCTGACTGTAAGGGACCTACATTTGTCTTCACCAATCTTTTTCTCTTCACGTTTGTCTAGAAAACTTTACAGTCAGTTTTTATGTTCCCTGCAAGCTTACTCTGTTTGCCCTATGTTTTCTTTTCATGTGTGGATTCATCTGTCTGGACTGTACACAGAACAATACGTTTTACTGTATCTTGGTACATGTAACAATAAGCAACTCTGATCTCATACTCTATTTTCCCCTTCTTACTCAATCCTTTGGTCTTTCTTTGCTAAATTATAAACTGTTCCCAATCCTTAGGTCTTTGTTTTTCTTGGCCAATTTGTATGTCTCTTCTTTGGATCGAATACTATCTCTAATTTCCCTTGTAAGCCATGGATTGATCAAAGAATTTACAGTGCAGAAGGAGGCCACCCGGCCCATCGAACCTGCACCAGCCCCTGGAAAGAGCACCCCACCCAAGCCCAAGTCTCCACCCTAACCCCGTAAACCCAGTAACCCTACCTAACCTTTTTGGACACAAAGGGAAATTTACCATGGCCAATCCACCTAACCAGCACATCTTTGGGCTGTGGGAGGAAACTGGCGCACCCGGAGGAAACCCACGCAGACACGGGGAGAACGTGCAGACGCCACACAGACAGTGACCCAAGCTGGGAATTGAACCTGGGACCCTGGAGCTGTGAAACAACTGTGCTAACCACTGTGCTACCGTGCTGGCCCCTTTCCCGTTTTAATTTTGTGCCAGACAGGAATAAACAATTGTTGCAGTTCTCCCAAGCGCTCCTTGAATGTTGCCATTGCCTATCCACCGTCATTCCTTTAGTAATGTTCCCCAATCTATCAAAGCCAACTAACTTTATTATAGCCAACTCACACCTCATATCATCATGGTTTCCTTTGTTACGATTCAGGACCTAGTCTCAGAATCAACTACTTCACTCTCCATTTTGGTGAAAAATTTGATCATTTTATGGTCTCTCATCCCCAAGGGATCTCGCACAACTAGATTGCCAATGATTCAGTTCTCATTACATAGTACCCAGTCTAGGAAGGCCTGTTCTCTAGTTGGATCCTCAATGTATTGGTCCAGAAAATCAGCCTGTCTACACTCTAGGAATTTCTCCTCTACAGCATTGTGATTAATTTGATTTTCCCAATCTATGTGCAGATTAAAATCACCCATAATTACAGATGTTTCTTTATCACATGTGCCTCTAATTTCCTGTTAAATGCCATTCCCACCATCACCACTGCAGTTTGGGGGTCTGTATACGGCGTCCACTAATGTTTTTTGCCCCTCGGTGTTTCTCGCTCTCCCCATACAGAGTGCACATTGTTGGAGCTAATATCCTTTCTCACTATTGTGTTAATGTAATCTTTAACCAGCCCTGCCGCTCCACTGCCTTTTCCTTTTTGTCTGTCCTTCCTAAATACTGAATACCCCATGGCATTCAATTCCCATTCCTGATCACCCTGCAGCCATGTCTCCGTATTCCCGATTATATCATACCTGTTTCCATCTATTTGTGCGATTTGATTGATTTGATCATCTGCTTTATTGTGAATGCTCAGGAACAGAGCCTTCAAGCTAGTCTTTTTAAAATTACTTGTCTCGCTCCCAATATTTTTCACCGAGGCCCTGTTTTAATCTGGTCCTTGGCTTCCCTGCCTATCATGTTTCTTATTCCCCTATCTGTCTTTTTTTTTGTCCTTGTTTCCTCCTCTTCTGATTCTGATTCCTTGCATAGGTTCCCATCCCCTTGTCCTTTTAGTTTAAACCCACCCCAACCATGCTAGCGAATACTCCTCCTCGGACAGAAGTCCCGGTCCTGCCCAGGTGTAACCCATCCAGTTTGTACAGGTCCCACCTCCTCCAGAACTGGCCCCAATGCCCCAGGAATCTGAAACCCTCTCCCACACACCATCTCTTCAGCCACATATTCATCCGATATATCCTGTCATTTCTACTCTGACTAGCAGGTGGCACTGGTACCAGTCCTGAGATCACTTCCTTTGAGGTCCAACTTCTCAACTTTATTCCTAGCTCCCTATATTCTGCTTTTAGGACATGATCCATTGTTTTTACCTATGTTGTTTGTATCAATGTGTATCACAACCACTGGCTGTTCACCCTCCCCTTCCAGAATGTCCTGTACCCTCTCCGAGACATCCTTGACCCTAACCCCAGGAAGGCAACATAACATCCTGGAGTCTCGTTTGTGGCCACAGAAATGCCTGTCTATTCCTCTTACAGAGGTCTCTCTGCTGATGCATCACTTTTAAGAATTTTACACCTTATTTTATATTTTCTGTCCATGTTCATCCTACCAAAGTGCATCACCTCACACTTCTCCACATTGAACCTCATCTACCCCCTATCTGCCTACTCCACCAACTTGTCCGTGTCCTTTCGAAGTTCTACACTGTCCTCATCACAGTTCACAATACTTCCAGGTTTTGTGGCATCTGCAAATTTTGAAATTGTCATTTGCACGCCAAGATCTAGATCATTAACATACATCAGGAGAAGCAAGGGTCCCAATACCAACCCCTGGGGAACACCATGACAAACTGTCCACCAGCCCAAAAAAATATCCACTGACCATTACTCTCTGCTGCCTACTATTCAGCCGATTTTATATCCATGTTGCTGCTGTCCCTATTATTTCATGAACTATGGGCGAAATTCTCCCGAAACGGCGCGATGTCCGCCGACTGGCGCCCAAAACGGCGCCAATCAGACGGGCATCGCGCCACCCCAAAGGTGCGGAATGCTCCGCATCTTTGGGGGCCGAGCCCCAACATTGAGGGGCTAGGCCGACTCCGGAGGAATTTCCGCCCCGCCAGCTGGCGGAAACGGCCTTTGTTGCCCCACCAGCTGGCGCGGAAATGACATCCCCGGGCGGCGCATGCGCGGGAGCGTCAGCGGCCGCTGACAGTTTCCCACGCATGCGCAGTGGAGGGAGTCTCTTCCGCCTCCGCCATGGTGGAGACCGTGGCTGAGGCGGAAGGGAAAGAGTGCCCCCACGGCACAGGCCCGCCCGCGGATCGGTGGGCCCCGATCGCGGACCAGGTCACCGTGGGGGCACCCCCCGGGGCCAGATCGCCCTGCGCCCCCCCCCAGGACCAGGGAGCCCGCCCGCGCCGCCTTGTCCCACCGTTCAATGGTGGTTTAATCCACGCCGGCGGGACAGGCAATTTATCGGCGGGACTTCGGCCCATCCGGGCCGGAGAATCGAGCGGGGGGGGGGCCCGCCAACCGGCGCGGCCCGATTCCCGCCCCCGCCGAATATTTGGTGCCGGAGACTTCGGCAACCGGCGGGGGCGGGATTCACGGCAGCCCCCGGCGATTCTCCAACCCGGCGGGGGGGTCGGAGAATGACGCCCTATAACTTTTTTTCACAAGACTGTTGTGTAGCACTGCATTGAATGTTTTCTCAAAGTCCATGTACACCACATCAACAACATTACCCTCATCGACACTTTCTGTTACCGCTTCAAAAAACTCCAAACAAGTTAGTTAAACATGATTTCCTCTTTAGAAAACCATTTTGGATCTTCCTAATCAACCCACATTGTTCCATTGGACTGCTAATTCTAAGACAAATGGAATGTACATGGATTGTGTACGAAAGAAGACAATACGGGTATTCCCCAATCGGAAACCTGCCTCAACCAAAGGCTTCACTCCCTGCTGAAGTTCCGGACGAAAGCGTTCAAGTCTGACGACCCTGACCTATATAAGAAATCCAGGTACGACATCAGGGATGCCAAAAGACAATATTGCATAAAACTAGAGTACCAGCCAACGACACTAACCCACGACGACTGTGGCAGGGCCTACACAAGATCAACGGCTATAAAGCAAGGCCAGGCGGAATATCTGGGGCTGCAGCATCCCTGCCCGATGATCTGAACAAGTTCTATTCCTGCTTTGAGCAGTCGGCCAATGTATCAGTGCCACCCGCCCCAACAGCCCTGGACACACCCATACCCACTATTACAGCCTCAGAGGTAAGAGCTGCCTTCTTGAAAGTGAATCCGCGGAATGCGATGGGCCCCGACGGAGTCGCTGGGCGAGCACTCAGAGCCTGCGCACACCAGCTGGCGAGTGTAGTCACAGATATCTTCACCACCTCACTCCTCCGCTCCGAGGACCCCACCTCCTTCACGAAGGCCACCATAATACCAGTAGCAAAGAGGAACAAGGTAGCCTGCCTCAACGACTACCGACCGGTGGCCCTGACGTCTGTTATCATGAAATGCTTCGAGCGGCTAGTCATGAGACGGATCACTGCCAGCCTCCCAGACGGTCTCGATCCACTGCAGTTTGCCTATCACCACAACCGGTCCACAGCAGACGCTATCTCACTGGCTCTACAATCAACACTCGAACATCTCAACAACATGGACACCTATGGAAGACTGCTGCTCATCGACTACAGCTCTGCCATTAACATCATTATCCCGACAAGACTAATAACCAAACTCCGCAATCTTGGACTTGACCCCTCCTTGTGCAGCTGGATCCTTGACTTCCTCACCAACAGACCGCAATCTGTCAGGATAGGCAACACCTCCTCCACAATAATGCTCAACACCGGGGCCCCGCAAGGATGTGTGCTCAGTCTTCTACTCTACTCCATATACACACATGACTGTGTGGCACGATTTAACTCCAACTTAATCTATAAGTTTGCGGATGATACGACTGTGATGGGCCACATCTCAAACAACGAGGAATCAGACTACAGGAGGGAGATAAATCACTTGGTTGCATGGTGCACCGAAAACAAGCACTCTCCAAATGTTGGAAAGACCAAGGAACTGATCACCAACTTCAGGAAACGTAGCACGACTCTCACCCCCATCTGCATCAATGGCTCCGAAGTGGAGATGGTCGATAGCTTTAAGTTCCTGGGTGTCACCATCACCAACAGTCTGTCCTGGTCCACTCACATTGATGCAACAGTCAAGAAAGCCCAACAGCGTCTCTATTTCCTGCAGAAGCCAAAGAAATTTGGCATGTCTGCATCGACTCTCACAAACTGCTACAGATGTGCGATGGCGAGCATCCTATCCGGCTGCATCATAGCAACTGCTAGGTCCAAGATTGCAAGAAACTGCAGAGTGTGGTGAACTCAGCCCAACGCATCACACAAGCTTGTCAACCCCACATTGATTCTGTCTACACCTCCCGCTGCCTCAGGAAGGCAGACAGCATTATCAGAGACCCCTCCCACCCAGGCTTTGCCTTCCTCCAGACTGTTCCTTCAGGCAGAAGATACAGAAGTCTGAAGACCCGCACATCCAGATATAGGAACAGCTTCTTCCCCACAGCTACAAGACTCCTCAACGACTCCCCCTCGGACTGATCTGTTCCCTGTAAGAACACTATTCACGACACCCTATGCTGCTCTTGCTCATGTATTTGCTTTGTTTGTCCCCTTGTTCCGCACTGTAACCAATCATTGTTTGTCGATGTAGCATTTGTCAATGTTCTCTGTTGATTATTCTTTTGTCTACTATGTACGTACTGTGTACGTTCCCTCGGCCGCATAAAAATGCTTTTCACTGTACTTCGGTACATGTGACAATAAATCAAATCAGAATAATTGTTCCTAGAAGCTTGTCCATCACTGATGTTAAACTGACTGGTCTGTAATTGCTGGGTTTATCCTTACAACCTTTTCTGAACAATGGAACATTTGCAATTCTTCAATCCTCTGGCACCTCTCTGGAGTTAGTCCACGCATCCATATCTTATTTGTATCCAGTCTTTGTTCCTCTCTTCTTGATGTTTCCCATGTTTCTGCATTAAAAATGCCGGTCCTCAACTGTCTTGACTCTTCCTTGCAGTTTCGGCAATATTTTTCTGTCTCATTAACAATGTAGCCATGTCCTTTGTGCCCTTGTTTATAGTCGGAGGGCGGAGCTGTGGGAATTCAGCTCAATGCAGCAAATAAACATTGAGGGTGCAGAGAGTAGAGCCCATAAGAAGTCAGGAAATGTCTTGGTGTATTGCAGTACAGCAAAGGGGCTCGATCGCCTACCTGGAACCTGATGCGACCATCAATTCACTCAAAGACACGAGGAGAAGTAAACCGTGGTTTTAATCAGCTTAGAACAGTGCCTGCCTGCGACTGGTACAATACTGGGAACCGCCTGCAAGTCAGCTGCTCTTTATACTTCCTTTCAAGGAGAGGAGCCATGGGCGGAGCCCGTACATGCCCCAACATATCCCCCTGTGGGTGATGCTACACAATGGCCAATAGTTGGAGCCCACAACAGCAGAACATGATACAAATGCACTGGTGAATTATCAGCACTATACATTCACCACATTCACCCCCTGTTAAAAAAATGAAGTCCGGCGGGGATGACGGGCTCATAGGTTCAGCCGGTCCGGCGCATGGATCGTGCACTGCGATCGCTGAAGCACTGATGTTGCAGCCGGTCCGGGTGGCTGTGGAAGTGGGGCCGGTGCGGGCACAGGCATGGACTCCGGGAGCGGCTCTTCTGGAGCTTCATTCCTGTGGACCGGTGTGGCGGGCGGGAGGGAGCGTGGGAGCCATATAGGGGTGGGGACGCTGGACATGGTAGGTTGGACGGGATATAATGTGGGAGCCGAGCCTGCGGGCACCAGGTCCCGGAGGGAGACAGTATCTTGTCGGCCATCGGGGTGTCCAAGATAAGCATATTGGGGGTTGGAGTGCAGGAGCTGGACCCTCTCTACCAGAGGGTCGGTCTTATGGCTCCGATGGTGTTTTCAGAGGAGGACTGGTCCCAGTGTCTTCAGCCAGGACGGAAGCGAGGCCCCTGAGGTAGCTCCCCGAGGGAAAACAAACAAGCGGTCATAGAACATAGAACATAGAACAATACAGCGCAGTACAGGTCCTTCGGCCCACGATGTTGCACCGAAACAAAAGCCATCTAACCTACACTATACCATTATCATCCATATGTTTATCCAATAAACTTTTAAATGCCCTCAATGTTGGCGAGTTCACTACTGTAGCAGGTAGGGCATTCCATGGCCTCACTACTCTTTGCATAAAGAACCTACCTCTGACCTCTGTCCTATATCTATTACCCCTCAGTTTAAAGCTATGTCCCCTCGTGCCAGCCATTTCCATCCGCGGGAGAAGGCTCTCACTGTCCACCCTATCTAACCCCCCTGATCATTTTTTATGCCTCTATTAAGTCTCCTCTTAACCTTCTCTCCAACGAAAACAACCTCAAGTCCATCAGCCTTTCCTCATAAGATTTTCCCTCCATACCAGGCAACATCCTGGTAAATCTCCTCTGCACCCGCTCCAAAGCCTCCACGTCCTTCCTATAATGCGGTGACCAGAACTGTACGCAATACTCCAAATGCGGCCGAACCAGAGTTCTGTACAGCTGCAACATGACCTCCCGACTCCGGAACTCAATCCCTCTACCAATAAAGGCCAACACTCCATAGGCCTTCTTCACAACCCTATCAACCTGGGTGGCAACTTTCAGGGATCTATGTACATGGACACCTAGATCCCTCTGCTCATCCACACTTTCAAGAACTTTACCATTAGCCAAATATTCCGCATTCCTGTTATTCCTTCCAAAGTGAATCACCTCACACTTCTCTACATTAAACTCCATTTGCCACCTCTCAGCCCAGCTCTGCAGCTTATCTATATCCCTCTGTAACCTGCTACATCCTTCCACACTATCGACAACACCACCGACTTTAGTATCGTCTGCAAATTTACTCACCCACCCTTCTGCGCCTTCCTCTAGGTCATTGATAAAAATGACAAACAGCAACGGCCCCAGAACAGATCTTTGTGGTACTCCACTTGTGACTGTACTCCATTCTGAACATTTCCCATCAACCACCACCCTCTGTCTTCTTTCAGCTAGCCAATTTCTGATCCACATCTCTAAATCACCCTCAATCCCCAGCCTCCGGATTTTCTGCAATAGCCTACCATGGGGAACCTTATCAAACGCTTTGCTGAAATCCATATACACCACATCAACTGCTATACCCTCATCTACCTGTTCAGTCACCTTCTCAAAGAACTCAATAAGGTTTGTGAGGCATGACCTACCCTTCACAAAGCCATGCTGACTATCCCTGATCATATTATTCCTATCTAGATGATTATAAATCTTGTCTCTTCTAATCCCCTCCAAGACTTTACCCACTACAGACGTGAGGCTCACCGGTCTATAGTTGCCGGGGTTGTCTCTGCTCCCCTTTTTGAACAAAGGGACCACATTCGCTGTCCTCCAGTCCTCTGGCACTATTCCTGTAGCCAATGATGACATAAAAATCAAAGCCAAAGGTCCAGCAATCTCTTCCCTGGCCTCCCAGAGAATCCTAGGATAAATCCCATCAGGTCCCGGGGAATTATCTATTTTCAGCCTGTCCAGAATTGCCAACACCTCTTCCCTACGCACCTCAATGCCATCTATTCTATTAGCCTGGGGCTCAGCATTCTCCTCCCCAACATTATCTTTTTCCTGAGTGAATACTGACGAAAAATATTCATTTAGTATCTCGCCTATCTCTTCAGACTCCACACACAATTTCCCATCCCTGTCCTTGACTGGTCCTACTCTTTCCCTAGTCATTCGCTTATTCCTGACATACCTATAGAAAGCTTTTGGGTTTTCCTTGATCCTTCCTGCCAAATACTTCTCATGTCCCCTCCTTGCTCGTCTTAGCTCTCTCTTTAGATCCTTCCTCGCTACCTTGTAACTATCCATCGCCCCAACTGAAACTTCACACCTCATCTTCACATAGGCCTCCTTCTTCCTCTTAACAAGAGATTCCACTTCCTTGGTAAACCACGGTTCCCTCGCTCGACGCCTTCCTCCCTGCCTGACCGGTACATACTTATCAAGAACACGCAGTAGCTGATCCTTGAACAAGCCCCACTTATCCAGTGTGCCCAACACTTGCAGCCTACTTCTCCACCTTATCCCCCCCAAGTCACGTCTAATGGCATCATAATTGCCCTTCCCCCAGCTGTAACTCTTGCCCTGCGGTGTATACTTATCCCTTTCCATCATTAACGTAAACGTCACCGAATTGTGGTCACTGTCCCCAAAGTGCTCTCTTACCTCCAAATCCAACACCTGGCCTGGTTCATTACCCAAAACCAAATCCAACGTGGCCTCGCCTCTTGTTGGCCTGTCAACATATTGTTTCAGGAAACCCTCCTGCACACACTGTACAAAAAACGACCCATCTATTGTACTCGAACTATATCTTTTCCAGTCAATATTTGGAAAGTTAAAGTCTCCCATAATAACTACCCTGTTACTTTCGCTCTTATCCAGAATCATCTTCGCCATCCTTTCCTCTACATCCCTAGAACTATTAGGAGGCCTATAAAAAACTCCCAACAGGGTGACCTCTCCTTTCCTGTTTCTAACTTCAGCCCATACTACCTCGGAAGAAGAGTCCCCATCTAGCATCCTCTCCGCCACCGTAATACTGCTCTTGACTAGCAGCGCCACACCTCCCCCTCTTTTGCCTCCTTCTCTGAGCTTACTAAAACACCTAAACCCCGGAACCTGCAACATCCATTCCTGTCCCTGCTCTATCCATGTCTCCGAAATGGCCACAACATCGAAGTCCCAGGTACCAACCCATGCTGCCAGTTCCCCTACCTTGTTTCGTATACTCCTGGCATTGAAGTAGACACACTTCAAACCACCTACCTGAACACTGGCCCCCTCCTGCGACGTCAAATCTGTGCTCCTGACCTCTATACTCTCATTCTCCCTTACCCTAAAACTACAATCCAGGTTCCCATGCCCCTGCTGCATTAGTTTAAACCCCCCCAAAGAGCACTAACAAATCTCCCCCCCAGGATATTTGTGCCCCTCAGGTTCAGATGTAGACCATCCTGTCTGTAGAGGTCCCACCTTCCCCAGAAAGAGCCCCAGTTATCCAGAAATCTGAATCCCTCCCGCCTGCACCATCCCTGTAGCCACGTGTTTAAATGCTCTCTCTCCCTATTCCTCATCTCACTATCACGTGGCACGGGCAACAACCCAGAGATAACAACTCTCTTTGTTCTAGTTCTGAGCTTCCATCCTAGCTCCCTGAAAGCCTGCCTGACATCCTTGTCCCCTTTCCTACCTATGTCGTTAGTGCCAATGTGGACCACGACTTGGGGCTGCTCCCCCTCCCCACTAAGGACCCGGAAAACACGATCCGAGACATCACGTACCCTTGCACCTGGGAGGCAACATACCAAACGTGAGTCTCTCACGCTCCCACAAAATCTCCTATCTGTGCCTCTGACTATAGAGTCCCCAATTACTAATGCTCTGCTCCTCTCCCCCCTTCCCTTCTGAGCAACAGGGACAGACTCCGTGCTAGAGTCCCGTACCCCATGGCTTACCCCTGGTAAGCCGTCCCCCCCACAAGTATCCAAAGCGGTATACTTGTTTCTCAGGGGAACGGCCGCAGGGGATCCCTGCACTGACTGCTTTTTCCCAGTCCCTCTTACAGTTACCCACCTATCTCCAATCTTTGGTGTAACTAATTCCCTGAAGCTGCTATCTATGACCCCTTCTGCCTCCCGAATGATCCGAAGTTCTTCCAACTCCAGCTCCAGTTCCCTAACTCGGTCTTGGAGGAGCTGGAGATGGCAGCACTTCCTGCAGGTAAAATCAGCAGGGACACTAACTGCATCCCTCACCTCAAACATCCTGCAGGAGGAACATTGCACTCCCTTCCCTGCCATTCCTCTAACTTTCTACCAAGATCTGGCTAACAACTAAATTAAATTTTTTATAAAAAACAATAATAATATAATAAAATATGGTACTTACCTCAGACCAATGGGTTTTATTATTAGGTTAGAGGAGGAGGGCGGGTGGGAGACACTACACGTGTAGTGTCTCGGGTTTCCTCTCCACCAGAATTTATTGGTGAGGGTCTTCCCAGACGTCCGCGGGTCGACTTCCTGTTCCCGCCTAAAACACTAATTTAAATTTTAAAAAATTCTCAGCTCCTGCTGAAATTGACTAACCAGCCAGCTCCACTCCCGTCGAAATCGACTGGCCTGCCCCTGCAAAGACAAGTGCTTTTAAAGGACAGACTTACCTCCCAGCAACCACTTCCGCAATGCTCCCGCTGAAACTGACTCACCAGCTGTTCTCACGCCAAAATCGACTGGCCTGCCCCTGCAAAGACAAGTGCTTTTAAAGGACACAGTTACCTCCCAGCGACCACTTCCGCACTGCTCCCGCTGAAACTGACTCACCAGCTGATTCTCCCACCGAAATCGACTGGCCTGCCCCTGCAAAGACAAGTGCTTTTAAAGGACTCACTTACCTCCCAGCAACCACTTCCGCACTGCTCCCGCTGAAACGGACTCACCAGCTGATTCTCCCGCCGAAATCGACTGGCCTGCCCCTGCAAAGACAAGTGCTTTTAAAGGACACACTTACCTCCCAGCAACCACTTCCGCACTGCTCCCGCTGAAACTGACTCACCAGCTGATTCTCCCGCCGAAATCGACTGGCCTGCCCCTGCAAAGACAAGTGCTTTTAAAGGACACACTTACCTCCCAGCAACCACTTCCGCACTGCTCCCGCTGAAACTGACTCACCAGCTGATTCTCCCGCCGAAATTGACTGGCCTGCCCCTGCAAAGACAAGTGCTTTTAAAGGACACACTTACCTCCCAGCAACCACTTCCGTACTGCTCCCGCTGAAACTGACTCACCAGCTGATTCTCCCGCCGAAATCGACTGGCCTGCCCCTGCAAAGACTAGTGCTTTTAAAGGACACACTTACCTCCCAGCAACCACTTCCGCACTGCTCCCGCTGAAACTGACTCACCAGCTGATTCTCCCGCTGAAATCGACTGGCCTGCCCCTGCAAAGACAAGTGCTTTTAAAGGACACACTTACCTCCCAGCAACCACTTCCACACTGCTCCCGCTGAAACTGACTCACCAGCTGATTCTCCCGCCGAAATCGTCATGAGGAGTCTGGTTTGTGGCCGTGCAAAGGAGGGACCTAATCGAGTGGAGCGCATCGGGGAGGACCTCCTGCCAGTGAGAAACTGGGAGATTCCTGGAACGCAGGGTCAGTAGGACGGTCTTCCAGACCATCGGGTTCTCCCTCTCCACCTGCCCGTTTCCCCTGGGGTTATAACTGGTCGTCCTGCTCGAGGCGATGCCTTCTTTGCTCATGAACGACGAGCCCCGGTCACTGTGGACATAACTGGGGAAACCAAACAGGGTGAAGACACTATGTAGGGCTTTAATGACAGTGGGAGTGGTCATATCATATGGGATGGCAAACGGGAAGTGGGTTATTGGAGGGAAGGGGCCCTTTGAAACCGATACTGAGGCGTTCAAAGGGCCGGGATGCCTTTACCAGGTGGGCCTTATCCGGTCGATACAAGTGCGGCCTACACTCCGCACAGATTTGGCAGTTTCTGGTTATAGCTCTGACCTCCTCGGTGGAGTAGGGCAGGTTGCGGGCCTTGATGTAATGGGCAAGCCAGGTGACCCCCGGGTGGCAGAGGTCATCGTGGATAGCCCGTAGTCGGTCATCCTGCGCGCTAGCGCATGTGCCGCGGGACAGGGCATCTGGGGGCTCGTTGAGCTTCCCAGGACGATATACTATATCGTAGTTATAGGTGGAGAGTTCGATCCTCCACCTCAAGATCTTATCGTCTTGATCTTGCCCCGCTGCGTATTGTCGAACATGAAGGCTACCGATCGTTGGTCGGTGACGAGGGTAAACCTCCTACCAGCGAGGTAGTGCCTCCAGTGCCGCACGGCTTCCACGATGGCTTGGAGTGTCGAATTTCAGTGGTGGTGAGGGTGCGTGAAAAGAACGCTACCGGTCTGCCTGCTTGGTTGAGGGTGGTGGTGAGAGCGACCTCTGATGCGTCGCTCTCCATCTGAAAGGGGACTGACTTGTCCACTGCGCGCATCGCGGCTTTGGCGATGTCCGCCTTGATGCACCTGAAGGCCTGGCGGGCCTCAGTTGCCAGTGGAAAAATGGTGGCCTTGATTAGTGGGCGGGCTTTGTCCGCATACTGGGGGACCCACTGGGCGTAAAGGAGAAGAACCCAAGCCACCTCTTCAGGGCCTTGGGACAGTGAGGGAGAGGGAGTTGCAGGAGGGGGCGCATACGGGGGGCCCTAGGACCCCGTTCTCCACAACGTAGCCAAGGATGGCCAGTCTGGTTGTGCAGAAAACGCATTTCTCCTTGTTGTCGGTGAGGTTGAGTTTTTGGGCGGTTTGGAGAAATCGGTGGAGGTTGGCGTCGTGGTCCTGCTGGTCATGGCCGCAGATGGTGACATTGTCCAAGTACGGAAACGTGGCCCGCAGCCCGTACTGGTCCACCATTCGGTCCATTGTTCTTTGGAACACCGAAACCACATTTGTGATGCCAAAGGGGACACGGAGGAAATAGACAAGGCGGCCGTCTGCCTCAAAAACCGTGTAGTGGCGGTCTTCCGGGCAGATTGGGAGCTGGTGGTATGCAGACTTCAGATCCACCGTGGAGAACACGCGGTAGTGCGCGATCTGATTGACCATGTCTGCAATCCGGGGAAGGGGGTACGCATCGAGTTGCGTAGACCGGTTAACGGTCTGTCTGTAATCAACCACCATCTGGAACTTTTCCCCGGTCTTGACGACCACCACCTGAGCTCTCCAGGGGCTATTGCTGCCTCGATGACCCGTTCCCGCAAGAGACGCTGGACCTCGGACCAAATGAACGTCCTGTCCTGCAGCTATACCGCCTGCTTCTGGTGGCTACTGGCTTGCAGTCGGCGGTGAGGTTTGCGAAGAGAGGGGGAGGGTCGACTTTTAGGGTCGCGAGGCTGCAGATAGTGAGTGGGGGCAGGGTCCCCCCGAACCTCAGAGTTAGGCTCCTGAGGTTACATTGGAAGTCAAGTCCCAATGGGAGAGGAGCGCAGAGGTCTGGGAGCACATATAGTTTAAAATCTGCGTACTCGGCGCCCTGTATAGCTCAGGTTGCAGTAGCGCACCCTTGGATTTACACCGAGTGCGACCCAGAGGCGAGGGATACGGTTTGTTGCGTCGGGAAAATTGGGAGCGAGAAGCGTAATACCATGTCCGGGTGAATGAAGCTCTCTGTGCTCCTGGAGTCGAAGAGGCAAGGTGTCACGTGCCCGTTAACCCGGACAGTCATCATGGAGTTCCGGGGGTGCTTGGGTCACGACTGGTCCAGGGTGACCGCGCTGAGCTGCGGGTAGCCGGCAGCGTGGTCCGAGGTGCTGGGGCGGCCCCGCGATGACTGTCCATGTAGAACGTACGCGTCGAGCGGCGTAGCAGATGGCGGCCAAGATGGCGGCCCCCATTGGTCGAGCGTGGCGGGCGGTGAGGAAGATGGCGTCCAAGATAGCGGCCCCCATGGATCGCACGTGGCCGGCCATGTGGGGGAGGATAGCCAAGATGGCGGCTCCCGTGAGTCGCACGTGCTGTGAGGAGGCGGAGTCGGCAGGCCTGTGAGTCTGAGGATCGGGTCTGTGAGTTAGAGTTCTTAGACCTGGCCAGACAGACCTTGGTGAAGTGTAATAGCAGGGTAGTCCCCCCTGATGGGCGGACAGCCACGCGGCACAGGCCTGGGGTAGTCTCTGGTCGGGGGCCCACGAGGGAGTCGCGTGATTGGCCGGGAACACAGTCAGGCTCTGAAAGGCAACCTCCAGTGAGGTGGCTAACTTTACCGTGTCGTCCAGGTCCTGGGCCCCTTTTGAGAGCAGGCGCTGTCTCACATAATTCGACCGGACTCCCGCCACGTAGACGTCTCGGACGGCGAGCTCCATGTGCTGAGTGGCCGTAATGGCCTGGTAATTACAGTTGCGTGCGAGGGCTTTGAGGTCGCGTAGGTAATCATCTAGCGACTCCCGGGGTGCTGGCGGCGAGTGGTGAAGACCTGTCGTGCGTAGACCTCGTTCACAGGCCGTACGTAGAGGCGTTAGAGCATCGCGAGGGCATCTGCATAGGAGGCGGCCTCGTCGAGCTGAACAGAAATGCGATGGCTCACTCGTGCATGGCTCAGTTTCGGATGGCGTGGACGAAGCGGTGAGATAGGCCTTGAAGCACCGAAGCCAGTGTGAAAACATTTCTTTCGCCTCCGCAGCCTGCGGATCAAGTTCCAGTCTGTCAGGTTTGAGGGCTGATTCCATAGTTGTATTTAAGCTGATGAAATTGATGCGACCATCAATTCACTCAGAGACACAAGGAGAAGTAAACCGTGGTTTTAATCAGCTTAGAACAGTGCCTGCCTGCGACTGGTACAATACTGGGAACCGCCTGCAGGTCAGCTGCTCTTTATACTTCCTTTCAAGGGAAGGAGCTATGGGCGGAGCCCGTACATGCCCCAACATATCCCCCTGTGGGTGATGCCACACAATGGCCCATAGATCGAGCCCACAGGGTTAACAACATAACACAACAGCAGAACATGATACAAATGCACTGATGAATTATTAGCACTATACATTCACCACAGAGCCTAGGTTACCTGCAGTGCTGTTACGACATGTCTGTAGACATGCATGAGTGGATGGGGTCCCTCACTCTAGACTGAGGTGGGCACGAAAGCGGGCTTCCCACTGCATCAAATATAACAACCCAGACGTACTGAAAAGGTATTGACCCCAACCCAGGTACTGACCGTCACATGATAATTAAACCAAGGCCCTTGTGCCTTACGAAGTGGAAGAAAAATATCCCCTGTCACTATTTCAGGGAGGAGCAGGGAAGTTTTCCCAGTCTCCTGGCCAATATTATTCCTCAACAACCTCGCAAAAATGATTATATGGTCATTATCGCATTATTGTTTGTGGGAGCTTGCTATGCACAAATTGACTGCCATGTTTCCTGCATTAAAATAGTAACTATACTTCAATAATAATTAATTCGCTCTAAATTGCTTTGAGATGTCCTGTCATTTACAGAGGCACCATATAAATTCATGTGTTAGTTTGCAGCTGGAAGCACAGGAACCATTAGAGGGTGTGGCACAGACAAGAGACAAAAGAGGGTGAATTAATCTGCCTTTAAAGTGCCTAACAGAACATATGCAAATCAATCCAGCTGCTGAGATACTGATGGGGATTAAGCAATCACCATCAGCCTGACCTTCAAAATCAGTTCGATGTCTTTGTATCACTTTCATCTTCTGTTAAAATCAAAATAATTTCAACTGAATAGCTATTGGAAAGTAAACTACATAAATAGTGAAATATTTCTTGAAGAGATTGAAGGAGCAGCAGAATTTGTTTTATTGCTGCAGTCGGTTGTGAGCTTTGTCAACATGGCCGAGCCTGTTTGAGTCACTGACATACTCCCGATGTGAATCTTCAATCTACCCAGTAGTTAAGCAACTTCTCAATTGTTACTTAATTCTCAACAAATAGATTCTCATTTTGATGTCCCATTGACCCATCATCCCTCTCCAACGCTAGAATAGTTTATTTGATCAATACTGCCATTCATGCAAAGATGATTAAATTCTCAATCCTCCCATTCTTTAAGCCAGGTTTGTTAATGACCCTAATCATGGTCCCAGTGTAATGTAAATCAGCACTCACCAATCTTATTTACTAGCCCACATGCACGCCAAACTCATTTTAGACTGTCTCACATTGGGCCTCCTGTCTGAACATACTTGTGTTATTTGTCTTTCACAGTCCTCTGCACTTTGTCTCTCCTTTTGCTAATCCTTCATCCTGGTGCCCATCTCCTGTCAGATTAGTTTAAATCCTTCCCACAGCTAGAACCATCCAGCAAAGATACTGATCCCCGCTCAGTTGCAGCATAATTCGTCCAACTTGGCTAAATCACTCCTGCCACAGAGAACTGGTCCCAAAACTTCACATTGTCAGAAAATTCCTGCCTACTCAATAAAATTCAGGAGTTGAGAAGTTCCCCTTGCCTTCCTCTATTCTAAGCCTATTCTAAGTTAATTGTGAGTTTGAACAAAATCACACAATTGTTACAGCGCAGAAAGGGGCAGTGGTGTGGTGGTATTGTAGTGGTGATCCAGAGTAATGCGCTGGGGACCCAGGGGCTGGTTTAGCACACTGGGCTAAACAGCTGGCTTTGAAAGCAGACTAAGGCAGGCCAGCAGCACGGTTCAATTCCCGTACCAGCCTCCCCAAACAGGCGCCGGAATGTGGCGACTAGGGGCTTTTCACAGTAACTTCATTGAAGCCTACTTGTGACAATAAGCGATTTTCATTTCCTTTCACGACTGCAGATGGTGGAATTTGAATTCAAAAAAAATCTAGAATTAAAAATCTAACTATGACCATGAAACCATTGTTGAATGTTGTAAAAACCCATCTGGGTTCACTAATGTCCTTTTGGGAAAGATATCTGCCGTCCTTACCCGGTCTGGCCTACATGTGACTCCAGACCCACAACAATGCGGTTGACTGTTAAATGCCCTCAGGAATGGGCAGTAAATGCTGGCCCAGTGACGCGCACATCGTGTGAACGAATATTAAAACAACTGGCCCATCGTGTCTGCAACACCTCTCCAAACGCGCATCAGGAGGGCGCGATCTCCCTGCCCTTTCCCCGCACCCCTGCGCATTGTTTGTTTCAATTGAAATAAACATCAAACACCTCGATTGAACCTTCCTCCACCGCACTTCCAGGCCGTGCGACACAAACCACTCGCTGTGTGAAAAAGTTTCCCTTCACATCACATTTACGTCTTTTGCAAATCACTGTAAATCTGCGCCCTCTCGTTCTCGAGGGGAACAGTTTCTCCGTCTACTCTGTAAATCTGCGCCCTCTCGTTCTCGAGGGGAACAGTTTCTCCGTCTACTCAGCCCATCATCATTTTGAACATTTCTATCAAATCTCCTCGCAGCCTGCTTCTCTCCATAAAATAGTGTAAAAAATACATGTCTAAGAAAATTTCAAGGGTGTCAATTTCTGACCTTATTTTCCTCCCCAAAAGAGGTTTTGCTCTGAGACCAAGTCTTCCTCCATCTGCTCGGCACCAGCTCCAATATATCAGCTATCTTGAATATTCATAGAATTTCATAGAATTTACAGTGCACAAGGAGATCATTCGGCCCATCGAGTCTGCACCGGCTCTTGGAAAGAGCACCCTACCCAAGGTCAACACCTCCACTCCATCCCCATAACCCAGTAACCCCACCCAACACTAAGGGCAATTTTGGACACTAAGGGCAATTTATCATGGCCAATCCACCTAACCTGCACATCTTTGGACTGTGGGAGGAAACCGGAGCACCCGGAGGAAACCCACGCAGACACGGGGAGGATGTGCAGACTCCGCACAGACAGTGATCCAAGCCGGAATCGAACCTGGGACCCTGGAGCTGTGAAGCAATTGTGCTATCCACAATGCTACCGTGCATTCCTAACGTGAACAACATAATGTTCAGATAATAACATATACATTCAAACTGACTAGATGCAGTATTTCAACCTCTTTATCTAAAATGGTGTCAAACAGAATCCAAGCTTTTTTACTTTTTGAACTTAGAATCTATATCGTTATCCCAGGTATCATAACCCTGAATTTTAAAAGCTATTCACACAAGCAAATGCTTTCAGTTGTTCAGGCTATAGGTTGGCACCCTGGTCACTGTAATCGCTTTGTTCCTTGTTTATCTGAAATCACATGAAAGGTTAAACTCACAGTGCTTCAAACTGTCTTAATCTGTCTGTTACAACACAGCACAGTATCAAACAGCTTTTGTAGCCACTCCTCTTTAAGAAGAACTGAGCCTTACTGAAAATATCTGTGGCGGGATTCTCCGACCCCCCTGCCGGGTGGGAGAATCGCCGCAGCGCCGCGCTAATCGTGCCACGCTGCCCCGACGCCGGGACGCGATACTCCCACCCCTGTGAAAACGGCCGCGCGCGAATGGCTCCCGGCCGCACGGAGAATCGCTGAAAACGGCCGTAGCGCCGATCCTCCAGTGGGCCAGGGATTCTCCGGCCCGGATGGGTCGAGGTCCCGCCAACGTGACCGGATGCCACGCTGGCGCCATTCCAACATGCTACAAAACAGAGTCAGCCAGTCGTGCTGGCTGACCCTGCGGGAGGAGGTGGGTGACGGCCTGGGGAGGCCCCCCGGGGGGGGGGGGGGGGGGTGCGCGACGGCATTGGGGGTGGGGACCCCGGGACGGGGAGCAAGACGGTCGTGTCTGCGTGTGGTGTGGGGATGGCCCCACACATCCGCTGCCTGGGGTGGGGGTGGGGGGAGGTGGTGGTGGGGGCAGGGGGGGCGCGGAAGGCTGCGGGGCCCAAGGACCGCCATGACAGCGGACACGCGGTCGTCCACCCAGCCTGTCCGCCGTCGCGGCCCACGGGGCCCAGCCATCCTGGCGTGTGCCAGAACCCCCCCCCCCCACCAGACCGGCGGACCCCATCGGCGGGTGGCACCAGGGCAGCACACACGGCAGCCCCCCCCCCCTGAGGGCAGTGCGCGTGCTGGCAGCTGGGCCTGCCATGCTGCCCATGGCACCTGGTCATGGACGGGGGTATACCAATGATGAAACCCTGTCTATCCCACTCCCCACAGATCGTACAATGTTCAGCCATCTTCCAGCGTTGTTGGCCGCCGTGGCGGGGCCTGCTGCCCTGCGTGAGGCCCAGTGGGAGCTGGAGCACTGCCGTGAGAGGGAGGTGGTGGACAACTGTGGGCTGCAGTGGGGCATGTGCAAGCCAGGCCACAGGGCCGCACGCCCGAGAGGCACAGGAGCAGCACTACGCCGTGCGGGAGCCACAGCACGGGGATGGGGAGGAGGAGGAGGGTGTGTCACGGCCACAGAGGCGTCTAGTGCGACAATGTGTGAACTGGCCCCGCATGTCCTTCGAGGACCTCCCGGACAGAGCGTGCAGGAGGAGACTCCGGATGAGCCGGGAGACTGTTGCCCACATCTGCCACCTGATGAGACACCTGGCACCACGTGGGACCGGGAGTAGACATGCCCTCCCGGTGGTCGCCAAGGTGACGGGCGCCCTCAACTTCGCGAAAGGGTCGTTCCAGTCACTGAGTGGGGACATGTCCGGCATCTCCCAGCCATCGGTGCACAGGTGTATCCGGGCCATCACCGACACCCTGTACGACAACGCGGACTGATACATACAGTTCCCTGTGGTCCGCGCCCACCAGGATGCCCACACAGCGTGTTTCGCCGCTGTTGCACAGATACCCATGGTGCAGGGGGCGATCGATTGAATGCACATCGCCATGCGGCCCACCTCGGAGGAAAGGGCCATGTGCCTGAACAGGAAGGGTAATGTACTCAACAAACGTGCAGGTGGTCTGTGACCTCAGGCTGATGATCCTGCTCGTCTGCGCCGGGTACCCTGGCAGTGTGCATGACTCCTTTATACTGTCCCAATCGTTCATCCTTGCCATGTTCAAAGGCCACGCCCCCCCACCCCCCCCACCCCCGGTTGCGGGGCTGGTTGCTGGGCGAAGGGGTTACCCGTTGCGTTCGTGGTTGATGACGCCTATACGGAGGCCACAAATCAACGCGGATGAATGCTACAATGATGCCCATGCAGCGACCAGGGGTGTGGTCAAGAGGTACTTTGGGCTGCTCAAGATATGCTTCTGATGCCTGGACCCCTCTGGAGGGGCCCTCCAGTGCCCGTCGGAGAGGGTCGACCGCATCGTCGTGGTCTGCTGCGTCCTGTACAACATAGCCCAGCAGAGGGGCGACCTGCTGGAGGAGGAGGACAGTCAGGATGAGGGGAACTCCTCCCCAGATGAGGGGGATGGCGAGGGGGGAGCTGATGGACGGGAACACGAGGCTGCCCGACGCCACCGGCTTTGCCAGGAGACATGGGTGGCGCTGGTAGCTGCCCGTTTCGGCGACCATGGTGGGCAGCAGTAGTGATGGGTATGGGCACATGCAGCGGGTTCGGCACCTCCCCAATGGGCGACCACACTCACCTCCCCCCACCCCACCACAACACCCGCATGCATACCACCCCTCCACGACACATCCGCCTGCGGCACAACGGGATGGGGGCACGGTCGATGGAGTAAGCGGGTCTGGTACAAGGCATGGAGGATGATGACAGCCCGCCCTGCGATGGGCACCGAGCCATACATCGTTCAACAGTGTCTGACTCATGGCCACACCAAGACCCTCCACCTGGGTGGACCCTGCACGCAGCCCAGATACTGCATCCCATGGCCCTGTCATATGGCTGGGGGTGGGTTGGCATGGGAGAACTGCCGGGGGGGTGGGGGGGGGGGGGGGTCGCACGTAACACTCACCGGAGCTCAACGTCTATCGCAGCATCCCTCACACACACTGGCACCGAGTCCCTGCCCCACCCCCGCACGCATCGGACAGAGCACAGAGGCAGCTCACATAGGTGTAGAAGGTGTTTGATATAGGTGTAGATGTGCCCTGGCCCACCTAACTTATCTGTGCCCTGCGCCCGTGTCAGCTCACTCATCTGTATCTACCTTACTGGCCTTACGGGCCCTATGACTACTTCTCGGTGTTTCCCCAGACGGTACAGCAGAACCCCTGTGATTCCTGCCCTTTGACTGGGGTCCCCGTTGGTGGCCGTTTCCTGGGGGGGCCCGGCCTGGATGGGCCAGGCTGCACCTCGGGCAATTGGGATGGCGTGATGCCACCCTGTTCTGCCCGCTGCCCATCAGGTGCATCAGGAGCGGTGGGGGGGATGGAAGTGGCGCGGGGTTCCGGGACCCTCCCTGCAGGGGGACCCGGGACGGGACCCAGCACCTCCTCCCCCCCCACCTCCCCTAGGGTGCCCGGTGGCCCCCGGGGCTCTCCATGGGATGGGGGTGCGAGCGGATCCAGCACCCAGGGCACCACCATCACCTGGCGCTGCCAGTCCTGGAGGCCCGCGCTGGTATCGACCAGGGTCTGAACGTTCGCAGCCGTGGAGCTCGGAGTTCGCCATCCCTGTCTGGCTCTGTACAACGCCGTCCATCACCTGGGCAATGGCGCTGATGCTCTCAGCGATGGCCTGCTGGGACTGGGCCGTGGCCTGCTGGGACTGGGCCGTGGCCTGCAGAGACTGGGCCGTGGCCTGCTGGGACTGGGCCGTGGCCTGCTGGGACTGGGCCATGGCCTGCTGGGACTGGGCCGTGGCCTGCTGGGACTGGGCCCGTGGCCTGCTGGGACTGGCCCGTGGCCTGCTGGGACTGAGCCGTGGCCTGCTGGGACTGGGCCGTGGCCTGCTGGGACTGGGCCGTGGCCTGCTGAGACTGGGACGTGGCCTGCTGGGACTGGGACGTGGCCTGCTGGGACTGGGCTGTGGCCTGCTGGGACTGGGCCGTGGCCTGCTGGGACTGGGCCGTGGCCTGCTGAGACCACGCCAGGTTGTTGAGCGCCTCTGCAATGTTCAGCTGGCCCTGGCTCATGGCTGCCTGTGAGATGGCAGCCCTGTCCTGGGCCGCGGAGGCCGCGTGCCCGGATAGCCCCAGGCCTTGCAAACTCAGTCCTAGGCCCGATACCATCGCCATCATTGTCTCCACCGCGGACACTATCCGTGCGGTGTTGGCCTGTGTGGCACTCCTGTCCGGCACCATTTCCTGCTCCTGGACTTGCGTCTGCAGGTGCTGGAAACCGGCCGCCACATACTCACGTCCCTGGGTCCCTGACTGCATCGGGTCTATGGGTGGCCGGGGCGGTCACCGTGTGGCCCTGCGACACACAATCCACCATCATGGTTCGGCAAGTGGAGGGGGGCATGGGTCGCGGTACGGCGTGAGGGGGGGAGTGCTGAGGGGGGGAGTGCTGAGGGGGGGAGTGCTGAGGGGGGGGAGTGCTGAGGGGGGAGTGCAGAGAGTGCAGAGGGGGGGAGTGCTGAGGGGGGAGTGCTGGGGGGGGAGTGCAGAGGGGGGGAGTGCTGAGGGGGGAGTGCTGGGGGGGGGGGAGTGCTGGGGGGGGAGTGCAGAGGGGGGGAGTGCTGGGGGGGGAGTGCAGAGGGGGGGAGTGCTGAGGGGGGAGTGCAGAGAGTGCAGAGGGGGGGAGTGCTGAGGGGGGAGTGCTGGGGGGGGGAGTGCAGAGGGGGGAGTGCAGAGGGGGGGAGTGCTGAGGGGGGGAGTGCTGAGGGGGGAGTGCTGGGGGGGGAGTGCAGAGGGGGGGAGTGCAGAGGGGGGGAGTGCTGAGGGGGGGAGTGCTGAGGGAGGAGTGCAGAGGGGAGAGTGCAGAGGGGAGAGTGCAGAGGGGAGAGTGCAGAGAGTGCAGAGGGGAGAGTGCAGAGGGGAGAGTGCAGAGAGTGCAGAGGGGAGAGTGCAGAGGGGAGAGGGCTGAGGGGGGAGTGCAGAGGGGAGAGTGCAGAGGGGAGAGTGCAGAGGGGAGAGTGCAGAGGGGAGAGTGCTGAGGGGAGAGTGCTGAGGGGAGAGGGCTGAGGGGGGAGTGCAGAGGGGAGAGTGCAGAGGGGAGAGTGCAGAGGGGAGAGTGCAGAGTGCTGAGGGGAGAGGGGCCAGGCAGGGGGGGGATTTCACTTGGTGGCGCGCCCCTGACCTCGGCATGGGCAATCTCCCGGTCCTCGGGTGCACCGGCTCTGCCCAGTGCCCTCTGCTCGTGCACGGTGAGGGGCCGCAAGTCCGGTTCACCCTCTCCGGTTCGGGCTCGCTCCAGTGGGTTATGGGCGCTCTTTTCTTTGGGGGGGGGGGTCACTCACGGCCGCGCCCACCTCCCTCCACAGACGCCGGGCCACGTTGGCTGGCACCCTCTGGCCGGGTCCGGGGTCCTCTCCTCGAGGGCGCCCAGCAGCGTCTCCAGGTCGTGGTGTGTGAACCTGGGCGCTGCTCGGCGTGGGGCCTTGGTCCCCCGTCGACGGCCTGTGCGCTCGCGTCACCTGTTGTCTCCGACGCCACTCCAAGGCCACGCCCCCACGCTTCCCACCACACCCCTGCTAGCCCCCTTGTAGGCCGGAGAATGCTGTCTCGGAACGGGCGCTGGCAGCGAGGTAAAACGCGCCCGTTTTCCCGCTAGTGCCTGCACTCTGCCGCCAGATCGGACAATGATCTTCATTCCATACTTACAAATTACATTTTGGATAATATTTCACTGTCTGGCAATTCTTTAATGGTTATGAATTCTGTCACACTTGTTTCCACACCGATTTTTTTAAACCATGTGGAAAAAATATATATAATACAAATTGCAGATGCAGATTTAATTTTTACAGGCGAATAATGAACATTTCAATCCCCCTGGGACCTGTGACCAAGAGAAAAACAAAAAATTCTGGAACAACACAGGTCAATTATCATCTGTACATGGAACAGGCAGATTCTGGCAAATGTATTATCTTAAAGATGCCAAATGATCTGCTGCAGATTCGCTGTTTATTTTCCCCTTAAATTTCTGACTTACATTTGCTGTTTTCTAATTCTAGTCTTATTTTCCTGCAAATGATCAACTCACTTCATCCTCTCGCTTTGCCACTTGGGGCTATTTTGATGATCCTGTTGTCTGGTCTCTAACTGCTAGATTAGCTGACTTCTTTGTGCCATTTAAATGGGTCCAAGTGTCAAAAACAGGAGAAAGTACTCTTTATAAAGCATCTTTACATCCAACAGTGCATCACATCCAAATTCAGTACCTTTGAATTGTAGTCCCTGTTGTAATATATTTGGATTTCGGCGGCAGCGGTGCGCAGGGGCCTTCTGGGAGGTGAGTAGTTAGTTTAAAAGCTCTTACCTTTACAGGAGCAGCCCTTTGGATTTCGGCGGCAGCGGTGTGCAGGGGCCTTCTTGGAGGTGAGTAGTGAGTTTAAAAGCCTTACCTTTACAGGAGCAGCCCTTTGGATTTCGGCGGCAGCGGTGCGCAGGGGCCTTCTGGGAGGTGAGTAGCGTATTTAAAAAGCCTTACCTTTACAGGAGCAGCCCTTTGGATTTCGGCGGCAGCGGTGCGCAGGGGCCTTCTGGGAGGTGAGTAGTTAGTTTAAAAGCTCTTACCTTTACAGGAGCAGCCCTTTGGATTTCGGCGGCAGCGGTGCGCAGGGGCCTTCTGGGAGGTGAGTAGTTAGTTTAAAAGCTCTTACCTTTACAGGAGCAGCCCTTTGGATTTCGGCGGCAGCGGTGCGCAGGGGCCTTCTGGGAGGTGAGTAGTTAGTTTAAAAGCTCTTACCTTTACAGGAGCAGCCCTTTGGATTTCGGCGGCAGCGGTGCGCAGGGGCCTTCTGGGAGGTGAGTAGTTAGTTTAAAAGCTCTTACCTTTACAGGAGCAGCCCTTTGGATTTCGGCGGCAGCGGTGCGCAGGGGCCTTCTTGGAGGTGAGTAGTGAGTTTAAAAACCTTACCTTTACAGGAGCAGCCCTTTGGATTTCAGCGGCAGCGGTGCGCAGGGGCCTTCTGGGAGGTGAGTAGTTAGTTTAAAAGCTCTTACCTTTACAGGAGCAGCCCTTTGGATTTCGGCGGCAGCGGTGCGCAGGGGCCTTCTGGGAGGTGAGTAGTTAGTTTAAAAGCTCTTACCTTTACAGGAGCAGCCCTTTGGATTTCGGCGGCAGCGGTGCGCAGGGGCCTTCTGGGAGGTGAGTAGTTAGTTTAAAAGCTCTTACCTTTACAGGAGTAGCCCTTTGGATTTCGGCGGCAGCGGTGCGCAGGGGCCTTCTTGGAGGTGAGTAGTGAGTTTAAAAACCTTACCTTTACAGGAGCAGCCCTTTGGATTTCGGCGGGAACCGGAAGTTCGACCTCTGGCAAGTCCCCACCCCTCCCCCCCAATAGATTCTGGTGGAGAGGAAACCCGAGACACTACACGTGTAGTGTCTCCCACCCACCCTCCTCCTCTAACCTAATAATAAGACCCATTGGTGTAAGGTAAGTGCCATATTATATTATTATATTATTAGCATTGTGCAGGCCAAGGATTGGAGGTGGAGGAGCAGTCTCTGTCAGCGAGAGAACCTGAGAACATCTCAGAAGGTAAGCAAGTGATTTTTACTTTTATACCTTTTTTTCAAATTGTGTGTGTCGGGGGGAAACTGAAGTGACATCACAGAAAAGCTGTGACCTGAGTGGCTGGTTGGGATTCTAACCTAAATTTTTTTGAGTATTTGGGAACTAATTAAACATAATAACTTAATTATAATTTAGAGGATATCTAAGCCAGAGATCGGAGGATATTATAGTTAGCTATCGCATTTCTATTAGAAATCTAGTGCTAGGAAACAGATAGTTGACAGTAACTTTGTAATTAAAAAAAAAGTATTCATATTAAAAAAAAAGACAAATTTTAATTTTAATTAATTGACGCAATGTCAGTTAGAGGGGTGCTGTGCTCTGACTGTGAGATGTGGCAGGTCCGGGAGGCTTCCAGCGTCCCGGATGGCTTCATCTGCAGAAAGTGCACCCAACTGCAGCTCCTCACAGACCGCATGGTTCGGTTGGAGCAGCAATTGGATGCACTTAGGAGCATGCAGGTGGCGGAAAGCGTCATAGATCGCAGTTATGTAAGTGTGGTCACACCCAAGGTGCAGGCAGAGAAATGGGTGACCACCAGAAAGGGCAGGCAGTCAGTGCAGGAATCCCCTGTGGTTGTCCCCCTCTCGAACAGATATACCCCTTTGGATACTGTCGGGGGGGATAGCCTATCAGGGGAAAACAGCAGCAGCCAGAGCAGTGGCACCACGGCTGGCTCTGATGTTCAGAAGGGAGGGTCAAAGCGCAGAAGAGTAATAGTTATAGGGGACTCTATAGTCAGGGGAACAGATAGGCGCTTCTGTGGACGTGAAAGAGACTCCAGGATGGTATGTTGCCTCCCTGGTGCCAGGGTCCAGGATGTCTCCGAACGGGTAGAGGGAATCCTGAAGGGGGAGGGCAAACAGGTAGAGGTCGTTGTACATATTGGTACTAACGACATAGGCAGGAAGGGGCATGAGGTCCTGCAGCAGGAGTTCAGGGAGCTAGGCAGAAAGTTAAAAGACAGGACCTCGAGGGTTGTAATCTCGGGATTACTCCCTGTGCCACGTGCCAGTGAGGCTAGAAATAGGAAGATAGAGCAGACAAACACGTGGCTGAACAGTTGGTGTAGGAGGGAGGGTTTCTGTTATCTGGACCACTGGGAGCTCTTCCGGGGCAGGTGTGACCTGTATAAGATGGACGGGTTGCATCTAAACCGGAGAGGCATAAATTTCCTGGCCGCGAGATTTGCTAGTGTCACACGGGAGGGTTTAAACTAGTATGGCAGGGGGGTGGGCACGGGAGCAATAGGTCAGAAGGTGAGAGCGTTGAGGGAGAACTAGGGAATAGGGACAGTGTGGCTCTGAGGCAGAGCAGACGGGGAGAAGTTGCTGAACACAGCGGGTCTGGTGGCCTGAAGTGCATATGTTTTAATGCAAGGAGCATTACGGGTAAGGCAGATGAACTTAGAGCTTGGATTACTACTTGGAACTATGATGTTGTTGCCATTACAGAGACCTGGTTGAGGGAAGGGCAGGATTGGCAGCTAAACGTTCCAGGATTTAGATGTTTCAGGCGGGATAGAGGGGGATGTAAAAGGGGAGGTGGAGTTGCGCTACTTGTTCGGGAGAATATCACAGCTGTACTGCGGGAGGACACCTCCGAGGGCAGTGAGGCTATATGGGTAGAGATCAGGAATAAGAAGGGTGCAGTCACAATGTTGGGGGTTTACTACAGGCCTCCCAACAGCCAGCGGGAGATAGAGGAGCAGATAGGTAGACAGATTTTGGAAAAGAGTAAAAACAACAGGGTTGTGGTGATGGGAGACTTCAACTTCCCCAATATTGACTGGGACTCACTTAGTGCCAGGGGCTTAGACGGGGCAGAGTTTGTAAGGAGCATCCAGGAGGGCTTCTTAAAACAATATGTAAACAGTCCAACTAGGGAAGAGGCGGTACTGGACCTGGTATTGGGGAATGAGCCCGGCCAGGTGGTAGATGTTTCAGTAGGGGAGCATTTCGGTAACAGTGACCACAATTCAGTAAGTTTTAAAGTACTGGTGGACAAGGATAAGAGTGGTCCGAGGATGAATGTGCTAAATTGGGGGAAGGCTAATTATAACAATATTAGGCGGGAACTGAAGAACATAGATTGGGGCGGATGTTTGAGGGCAAATCAACATCTGACATGTGGGAGGCTTTCAAGTGTCAGTTGATAGGAATACAGGACAGGCATGTTCCTGTGAGGAAGAAAGATAAATACGGCAATTTTCGGGAACCTTGGATGACGAATGATATTGTAGGCCTCGTCAAAAAGAAAAAGGAGGCATTTGTCTGGGCTAAAAGGCTGGGAACAGACGAAGCCTGTGTGGCATATAAGGAAAGTAGGAAGGAACTTAAGCAGGGAGTCAGGAGGGCTAGAAGGGGTCATGAAAAGTCATTGGCAAATAGGGTTAAGGAAAATCCCAAGGCTTTTTACACTTACATAAAAAGCAAGAGGGTAGCCAGGGAAAGGGTTGGCCCACTGAAGGATAGGCAAGGGAATCTATGTGTGGAGCCAGAGGAAATGGGCGAGGTACTAAATGAATACTTTGCATCAGTATTCACCAAAGAGAAGGAATTGGTAGATGTTGAGTCTGGAGAAGGGGGTGTAGATAGCCTGGGTCACATTGTGATCCAAAAAGACGAGGTGTTGGGTGTCTTAAAAAATATTAAGGTAGATAAGTCCCCAGGGCCGGATGGGATCTACCCCAGAATACTGAAGGAGGCTGGAGAGGAAATTGCTGAGGCCTTGACAGAAATCTTTGGATCCTCGCTGTCTTCAGGGGATGTCCCGGAGGACTGGAGAATAGCCAATGTTGTTCCTCTGTTTAAGAAGGGTGGCAGGGATAATCCCGGGAACTACAGGCCGGTGAGCCTTACTTCAGTGGTAGGGAAATTACTGGAGAGAATTCTTCGAGACAGGATCTACTCCCATTTGGAAGCAAATGGACGTATTAGTGAGAGGCAGCACGGTTTTGTGAAGGGGAGGTCGTGTCTCACTAACTTGATAGAGTTTTTCGAGGAGGTCACTAAGATGATTGATGCAGGTAGGGCAGTAGATGTTGTCTATATGGACTTCAGTAAGGCCTTTGACAAGGTCCCTCATGGTAGACTAGTACAAAAGGTGAAGTCACACGGGATCAGGGGTGAACTGGCAAGGTGGATACAGAACTGGCTAGGCCATAGAAGGCAGAGGGTAGCAATGGAGGGATGCTTTTCTAATTGGAGGGCTGTGACCAGTGGTGTTCCACAGGGATCAGTGCTGGGACCTTTGCTCTTTGTAGTATATATAAATGATTTGGAGGAAAATGTAACTGGTCTGATTAGTAAGTTTGCAGACGACACAAAGGTTGGTGGAATTGCGGATAGCGATGAGGACTGTCTGAGGATACAGCAGGATTTAGATTGTCTGGAGACTTGGGCGGAGAGATGGCAGATGGAGTTTAACCTGGACAAATGTGAGGTAATGCATTTTGGAAGGGCTAATGCAGGTAGGGAATATACAGTGAATGGTAGAACCCTCAAGAGTATTGAAAGTCAAAGAGATCTAGGAGTACAGGTCCACAGATCACTGAAAGGGGCTACACAGGTGGAGAAGGTAGTCAAGAAGGCATACGGCATGCTTGCCTTCATTGGCCGGGGCATTGAGTATAAGAATTGGCAAGTCATGTTGCAGCTGTATAGAACCTTAGTTAGGCCACACTTGGAGTATAGTGTTCAATTCTGGTCGCCACACTACCAGAAGGATGTGGAGGCTTTAGAGAGGGTGCAGAAGAGATTTACCAGAATGTTGCCTGGTATGGAGGGCATAAGCTATGAGGAGCGATTGAATAAACTCGGTTTGTTCTCACTGGAACGAAGGAGGTTGAGGGGCGACCTGATAGAGGTATACAAAATTATGAGGGGCATAGACAGAGTGGATAGTCAGAGGCTTTTCCCCAGGGTAGAGGGGTCAATTACTAGCGGGCATAGGTTTAAGGTGAGAGGGGCAAGGTTTAGAGTAGATGTACGAGGCAAGTTTTTTACGCAGAGGGTAGTGGGTGCCTGGAACTCGCTACCGGAGGAGGTAGTGGAAGCAGGGACGATAGGGACATTTAAGGGGCATCTTGACAAATATATGAATAGGATGGGAATAGAAGGATACGGACCCAGGAAGTGTAGAAGATTGTAGTTTAGTCGGGCAGTATGGTCGGCACGGGCTTGGAGGGCCGAAGGGCCTGTTCCTGTGCTGTACATTTCTTTGTTCTTTGTTCTTTGTATAGGGAAATGTAGCAGCCGATCTGTGAACAATAAGGGGCGTCATTCTCCGACCCCCCGCCGGGTCGGAGAATGGCCGTTGGCCGCCGTGAATCCCGCCCCCGCCAAAGTCTCCGAAGGGAGAAAAGTCGGCGGGGCGTTAATGGCGCCGCTGCCGCAGAGAATGTCACGGGTCTGCGCAAGGCAGCCGATTTTCGGCCTGCCGATATTCTCCCTTCCGGATCAAACCTCCTTTTCATCGGCGTGACCCGGTGCTCCAGGCTCACGCCGACCAGCGAGGAGGTGAGTGACGGCCTGGGGGGTTGGCTCTGGGCAGGAAATGGCGTGGCCACAGACTGATTGCCTGAGGAGAGGTGTGTGTGTGCGGCCGTGGGGGGGGGGGGGGTGAGAGTAGGTTGGGCTCCGGGGGAGTGCCGGGAGGGGGTCCGTGCCGGAGTGGAGGTTGGGGGTTGGGGGGGGGGTCCGTGCTGGGGTGGAGGTTGGGGGTTGGGGGGGGGGTCCGTGCTGGGGTGGAGGTTGGGGAGGGGGTCCGTGCCGAGGTGGAGGTTGGGGGTTGGGGAGGGGGTCCGTGCCGGGGTGGAGGTTGGGGAGGGGGTCCGTGCCGGGGTGGAGGTTGGGGGTTGGGGGGGGGTCCGTGCTGGGGTGGAGGTTGGGGGTTGGGGGGGGGTCCGTGCTGGGGTGGAGGTTGGGGAGGGGGTCCGTGCCGGGATGGAGGTTGGGGGTTGGGGGGGGGGGGTCCGTGCTGGGGTGGAGGTTGGGGAGGGGGTCCGTGCCGGGGTGGGTGATGGGAGGGCAAATGAGTTGGTCCACCTGGCCAGGTGCCAGCCTCCAACAGTTGGACCCATGCAGTCCATGCCACCTGGCTGGGGGGAGGAGGGGATATGGGCAATGATGACATGTCGTCGTTCCCCTCCCCCCCACCAGGCCGTCATGTGTTCAGACCATCCAGCGATGTTGGCCGCCGTGGTGGCAGCCGCTCATGCCTATGTTGCCCTGGAGGAGGAGGAGGAGGAGGAGGAGGAGGAGCGTGCCAGAGAGGCGGCGCAGGCTGCCGCAGAGGGGCAGGCGGCAGCCGCCCAGGCTGGAGGGACACCTGACCGACAGGACGAGGAGGGGGAGGAGGACGTCGCGGCCCCACGGCAACAGAGGCACCCGAGGGCGCCCCGTGTGTACCGGCCCCGGCAGTCATACCAGGACCTCACGGACCGGGAATGCAGGGGGAGACTCCGGATGAGCCGGGAAACCGTGGCACACATCTGCCACCTGCTGGCACACCTGTCACCGCGTGGCACTGGCGGGGGACACCCTCTCCCCGTGTCCGTCAAGGTTACGTTGGCCCTGAACTTTTATGCAACGGGGTCATTCCAGGCACCGAGTGGGGACCTGTCCGGCATATCGCAGACATCGGTGCATCGGTGCATCCGGGCAGTGACAGATGCCCTTTATGCCATGGCGCACCGCTACATCCGCTTCCCCGTGGACCGGGCCAGCCAAGATGCCCGGGCCGTGGGCTTCTCTGCCATTGCCGGGTTCCCCATGGTCCAGGGCGCGATCGATGGGATGCACGTCGCCGTGCGGCCACCTGCAGATAACAGGGCCGTGTTCACTAATAGGAAGGGGACCTATTCGATGAACGTACAGGTGGTCTGCGACCACCGCATGATGATCCTGCACGTCTGCGCCCGTCACCCAGGCAGTGTACACGACTCATTCGTGTTGTCGCGGTCATCCATCCCCGGCATGTACGAGGGACGCCATCCCCGGCTGAGGGGCTGGTTGCTGGGCGACAGGGGCTACCCATTGCGATCGTCCAGGTCTCTCCGTCTCCCGTGGTGTGCGAGGGGCATCCTGCGGGTGTCGCATGCTGGAGGGTGCAGGTCTCTCCGTCTCCCGTGGTCTCCGAGGGGCATCCTGCGGGCGTCGCATGCTGGAGGGTGCGGGTCTCTCCGTCTCCTGTGGTCTCCGAGGGGCATCCTGCGGGCGTCGCATGCTGGAGGGTGCGGGTCTCTCCGTCTCCTGTGGTCTCCGAGGGGCATCCTGCGGGCGGTCTGCATCTGCGGGGATGGGTGCCTGGACGTTTGGTCCTGCGATACACAATGAAGCATGCATGGTTAGACATCAGGCAGTGATCAGGTGATACGGGGGAGGGGGATATAGGGGAGGGGGGATATGGGGACGGGCTGTTGGTGGCTCACTTGCTCGTGGGGCCCCGACCTCTGCATCAGCAACCTCCCGGTCCTCAGGTCCGCCAGCCAGTTCCAGGGCCCTTTCCTCGTGTACGGTCAGTGGCCTCTCATCAGCGGGCCCTCCTCCAGTCCTCACATGCTCCCTATTGTTGTGTGCGCGCTTATCCTGGGGGGGGGGGGTGGTGGCAGGGGTAAAAGGCAACAGTGTTAGGCAGGTATATGAATGCACGCCATCGGTTGCGCGTGCATTGCAGAGGTTAAGGTTAGGGCTGGATTCACTTGGGGATATGGGGGAGGGGGGGATATGGGGGAGGGGGGGATATGGGGGATATGGGGGAGGGGGGATATGGGGGATATGGGGGAGGGGGGAATATGGGGGATATGGGGGAGGGGGGATATGGGGGATATGGGGGAGGGGGGGATATGGGGAGGGGGGATATGGGGGATATGGGGGAGGGGGGATATGGGGGAGGGGGGAATATGGGGGATATGGGGGAGGGGGGATATGGGGGATATGGGGGAGGGGGGGATATGGGGGATATGGGGAGGGGGGGATATGGGGGATATGGGGGAGGGGGGATATGGGGGAGGGGGGATATGGGGGATATGGGGAGGGGGGATATGGGGTAGGGGGGATATGGGGGATATGGGGAAGGGGGATATGGGGGATATGGGGGAGGGGGGAATATGGGGGAGGGGGGATATGGGGGAGGGGGGGATATGGGGGAGGGGGGATATGGGGGATATGGGATGGGGGATATGGGGGAGGGGGGAATATGGGGGATATGGGGGAGGGGGGATATGGGGATATGGGGAGGGGGGATATGGGGGAGGGGGGGATATGGGGGAGGGGGGGATTTGGGGGAGAGGGGATATGGGGGATATGGGGGAGGGGGGAATATGGGGAGGGGGGAATATGGGGGATATGGGGGAGGGGGGATATGGGGGATATGGGGGAGGGGGGATATGGAGGAGGGGGGATATGGGGGATATGGGGGAGGGGGGATATGGGGGAGGGGGGGATATGGGGGAGGGGGGGATATGGGGGAGGGGGTGATTTGGGGGAGAGGGGATATGGGGGATATGGGGGGGGCTCACCCTGACTGCTCTGACGAGGTCGTTCATCTTCTTGTGGCACTGGGTGCCTGTCCGTGGTGTCAGGGCCACAGCGGTGACGGCCTCTGCCACCTCCCTCCACAGACGCCGGCTGTGGCGTGGGGCAACTCTGCGGCCGTGCCCGGGATACAGGGCGTCCCTCCTCTGCTCCACCGCGTCCAGGAGCGCCTCCACATCGCGTGACTCGAACCTCGGGGCTGAGCGACGGCCAGCCATCCAGTCGGGTGTTGCGGTCGGGTGTTCCGGTCGGGTGGGGGGGAGCTGCGCGGCCTTATGAGCCGTCACGCCGTGCGGCGCGTATGACGCTGCACGGCGTGAACCACTGCGCAAGCGCGGATCCCGTTACGTCGCTGCTAGCCCATTTCGGGCCGCAGACTATCGGCCCATTTTTATGACGTGACGCAAGTGGGATTTGCGCCGTTTTTTGCGCCGATCGGCGGAGTTTCTGCCGATAACGGAGAATTTCGCCCAAGATCTCCGACTGAAGTTAATAAAAACATTTATTTGAGTTAATTGTGGACAATAAGCTTCTCTTTTCTTCAAGTAGTGCAATGAAATCGGTGATGAATGAGGAATTTCAGAAATCAGGGGCGGGATTCTGCGGGAATCGGCGGGGCGGAGGATCCCGGCGGGAAGGAGCGGTGTGAACCACTCCAGTGTCGGGCCGCCCCGAGGGTGCCGAATCCTCCGCACCGTCAGAGGCTAGGCCGGCGCCGGAGTGGTTTCCGCTGCGCCGGCCGGCGGGGAAGGGGCTTGGCGCCATGCCAACCGGCGCCAAAGGGCCTCCGCGGCTGGCGCAAGTTGGCGCATGCGCGGGAGCATCAGCGTGTGCTGGCGTCATCAGGAGGTGTTCATCTCCGCGCAGGCCTGCCCGCGGATCAGTGGGCCCCGATCGCGGGCCAGGCCACCGTGGGGGCACCTCCCGGGGGCAGATCCCCCCCCAAGGACCCCGGAGGCCGCCCGTGCAGCCAGGTCCTGCCGGCAAATACCTGGTGTAATATACACCAGAGGGACAGGCCGAAAATGGGCGGCCATTCAGCCCATCGCGGGCCGGAGAATCGCCGGGGGGGAGGGGCCTCTCCTAGCGGCCGCCGACTGGCGCGACGCAATTCCCGCCCCCACTAAATCCCCGGGACCGGAGATTTGGCAGCCGGCTGGGGTGGGATTCACAACGCCCCCCGGCGATTCTCCGGCCCGGCGGGGGTGGGATTCACAACGCCCCCCGGCGATTCTCCGGCCCGGCGGGGGTGGGATTCACAACGCCCCCCGGCGATTCTCCGGCCCGGCTGGGGTGGGATTCACAACGCCCCCCGGCGATTTTCCGGCCCGGCGGGGGTGGGATTCACAACGCCCCCCGGCGATTCTCCGGCCCGGTGGGGGGTTGGAGAATCCCGCCCATTGTAGGTATTTGGTGCAGTAAGAGTTAAAAGCCCGGGATAGTAATGTTTTTAAAGAATCTTGGGTTGAAGGATTTTGGGAGCCAGAGAGCAATTAAAACATCATAAAAAGCTTGGGCTAATGGAATGTTGTTTTGATTAAGGGGATTCCCTGTGGAGTTAAATAGATTTCAGATTGGTAGATTTATATACTTACTGGGAGGAGCCACAGTATCAGCAGTTTTCAGAAAAGCAGTGTTAGTTGAGTTTTAGATGGAGATGTAAGCAGAAGTCAAGCATCGCACTGTTCAGTTAAAAGATATGTCTGTAGATAGATTAGCAGTTTATTTTCAAGCAGTTTAGAAGAGTGTAGTTAGAGGTGAGCTGAAGCAGCTTCTGAATAATAATCTTTATTAGTGTCACAAGTAGGCTTACATTAACACTGCAATGTTAGTGTGAAAATCCCCTAGTCGCCACATTCCAGCACCTGTTCGGGCACAGAGTGAGAATTCAGAATGTCCAATTCACCTAATAGCATGTCTTTCGGGACTTGTGGGAGGAAATCCATGCAGACATGGGGAGAATGTGCAGACTCTGCACGGACAGTGACCCAAGTCGGGAATCGAACCTGGGACCCTGGCGCTGTGAAGCAACAGTGCTAACCACTGTGCTACCACTGCATGGGTCTGACAGGATTCAGATCTTTTCTTTAAAGCAGTGTCAAGCGATCTCTTTCTGTAAGAACATCTGTGTAAAGCAGGTATTGCTGAGTGCGAACTGTATTTAACAGTGGATTAAGAGCAGAGGTTTTTATTGTTGTTGTTTGAGTGAGAATAAAGATAAGGGTCATTGTGCCACTGTATTGAATATCTTGTTTCAGGGGTAATTATAAGTTATTTTCTGATGTGGGGCGGGATTCTCCGCACCTTTGGGGTGGCGCGATGCCGGACTGATTCGCACCGTTTCTGGCGCCGGTCGGCGGACATCGCGCCGATTGCGGAGAATCCCGCCCGTGATGTTCAAGATATTTTAATACTGTGTTGGTAATAAAGTTTGTTTCAATTTTCCATATCCCAATTTTGTGAAATCCCTCCTGGACTTTTCATAGAATTTACAGTGCAGAAGGAGGCCATTCGGCCCATTGAGTCTACACCGGCTCTTGGAAAGAGCACCCTACCCAAGGTCAACACCTCCACCCTATCCCCATAACCCAGTAACCCCACCCAACACTAAGGGCAATTTATCACGGCCAATCCACCTAACCTGCACATCTTTGGACTGTGGGAGGAAACCGGAGCACCTGGAGGAAACCCACGCAGACACGGGGAGGATGTGCAGACTCCGCACAGACAGTGACCCAAGCCGGAATCGAACCTGGGACCCTGGAGCTGTGAAGCAATTGTGCTATCCACAATGCTACCGTGCTGCCCTTTCCTCGCAATCTGACAAAATGACAATAAAATATTGGGGTTTCTGTCCAGGATCCTAGTCGCTGTTGGGGTCTGATAGATCAAACACACCAACCTAGAAATCTAACAAGGATTGACCAATACCTTTAAAACATACAAACAAGGGCAGCACGGTGGCGCAGTGGTTAGCACCGCTGCCTCACGGCGCCGAGGTCCCAGGTTCGAGCCCGGCTCTGGGTCACTGTCCGTGTGGAGTTTGCACATTCTCCCCGTGTCTGCGTGGGTTTCGCCCCCACAACCCAAAAGATGTGCAAGGTAGTTGGATTGGCCACGCTAAACTGCCCCATAATTGGAAAAAATGAATTGGGTACTCTAAATCTATAAATGAACCAAACAAACATCTGAATTAGGAACAGGAGGAGTCCACTCAGCTCCTTGAGACTACTCCACCATTAATAAGATCAAGCCTGATCTGATCAAGGCCTCAATTCCACATTCATGCCCACCCCAATAACCTTTGAACAGTTGTCCCAGAAGGGGGCGGTATGGTGGCACAGTGGTTAGCACTGCTGCCTCACAGCTCTAGGGTCCCAGGTTCAAGTCCGACCTCAGGTCACTGTCTCTGTGGAGTCTGCACGTTCTCCCTGTGTCTGTGTTGGTTTGCTCCGGATGCTCCGGTTTCCTCCCACAGTCCAAAGATGTTCAGGTTAGGTGGATTGACCATGCTAGACTGACCCTTAGTGTCCAAAAGGTTAGGTGGGGTTATTGGGTTACGGGGATAGGGTGGAGGTGTGGGCTTAAGTAGGGTGCTCTTTCCAAGGGTTGGTGAAGAGCCGGTGGGCCGAATGGCCTCTTTCTGCTCTGTAAATTCTGTGATTATATGATCCCAAAAAGTTGAATGCTCAAGAACAGGCCTCTTGCAAAAGCAAGTAGTTACCTATAATAACCTAAGCAGCAAAGTGTTCCTTCACTTGTACTGGGGGAAAAAATAGGTACATGAAACACTGAAAGGACAAACCCAGATGTTAAAGAGGAGTTAAAATTGCTGGTACATTTCATAGAATTATAGAATTTACAGTGCAGAAGGAGGACATTCGGCCAATCGAGTCTGCACCGGCTCTTGGAAAGAGCACTTCACTTAAGCCCACACCTCCACCCTATCCATGTAACCCAGTAACCCCCACCTAACATTTTTGGACACTAAGGGCAATTTAACATGGCCAATCCACCTAACCTGCACATCTTTGGACTGTGGGAGGAAACCGGAGCAGCCGGAGAAAACCCACGCAGACACGGGGAGAACGCGCAGACTCCTAAATGAATATTTTTTGTCAGTATTCACACAGGAAAAAGACAATGCTGTCGAGGAGAATACTGAGATTCAGGCTACTAGACTAGAAGGGCTTGAGGTTCATAAGGAGGAGGTGTTAGCAATTCTGGAAAGTGTGAAAATAGATAAGTCACCTGGGCCGGATGGGATTTATCCTAGGATTCTCTGGGAAGCTAGGGAGGAGATTGCAGAGCCTTTGGCCTTGATCTTTAAGTCATCTTTGTCTACAGGAATAGTGCCAGAAGACTGGAGGATAGCAAATGCTGTCCCCTTGTTCAAGAAGGGGAGTAGAGACAACCCCGGTAACTATAGACCAGTGAGCCTTACTTCTGTTGTGGGCAAAATCTTGGAAAGGTTTAAAAGAGATAGGATGTATAATCATCTGGAAAGGAATAATTTGATTAGAGATAGTCAACATGGTTTTGTGAAGGGTAGGTCGTGCCTCACAAACCTTATAGAGTTCTTTGAGAAGGTGACCAAACAGGTGGATGAGGGTAAAGCAGTTGATGTGGTGTGTATGGATTTCAGTAAAGCATTTGATAAGGTTCCCCATTGTGGGCTACTGCAGAAAATACGGAGGCATGGGATTCAGGGTGATTTAGCAGTTTGGATCAGAAATTGGCTAGCTGGAAGAAGACAAAGGTTGGTGGTTGATGGGAAATGTTCAGACTGGAGTCCAGTTACTAGTGGTGTACCAGAAGGATCTGTTTTGGGGCCACTGCTGTTTGTCATTTTTATAAATGACCTGGAGGAGGGCGTAGAAGGATGGGTGAGTAAATTTGCAGATGACACTAAAGTCGGTGGAGTTGTGGACAGTGCGGAAGGATGTTACAAGTTACAGAGGGACATAGATAAGCTGCAGCACTGGGCTGAGAGGTGGCAAATGGAGTTTAATGCAGAAAAGTGTGAGGTGATTCATTTTGGAAGGAATAACAGGAAGACAGAGTACTGGGCTAATGGTAAGATTCTTGGCAGTGTGGATGAGCAGAGAGATCTCGGTGTCCATGTACATAGATCCCTGAAAGTTGCCACCCAGGTTGAGAGGGTTGTTAAGAAGGCGTACGGTGTGTCAGCTTTTATTGGTAGAGGGATTGGGTTTCGGAGCCATGAGGTCATGTTACATAGAACATAGAACAATACAGCGCAGTACAGGCCCTTCGGCCCACGATGTTGCACCGAAACAAAAGCCATCTAACCTACACTATGCCATTATCATCCATATGCTTATCCAATAAACTTTTAAATGCCCTCAATGTTGGCGAGTTCACTACTGTAGCAGGTAGGGCATTCCACGGCCTCACTACTCTTTGCGTAAAGAACCTACCTCTGACCTCTGTCCTATATCTATTACCCCTCAGTTTAAAGTTATGTCCCCTCGTGCCAGCCATTTCCATCCGCGGGAGAAGGCTCTCACTGTCCACCCTATCCAACCCCCCTGTTGCAGCTATACAACACTCTGGTGCGGCCGCATTTGGAGTATTGCGTGCAATTGTGGTCGCCGCATTATAGGAAGGATGTGGAAGCATTGGAAATTGTGCAGAGGAGATTTACCAGAATGTTGCCTGGTATGGAGGGAAGATCTTATGAGGAAAGGCTGAGGGACTTGAGGCTGTTTTCGTTAGAGAGAAGAAGGTTAAGAGGTGACTTAATTGAGGCATACAAGATGATCAGAGGATTGGATAGGGTGGACAGTGAGAGCCTTTTTCCTCGGATGGTGATGTCTAGCACGAGGGGACATAGCTTTAAATTGAGGGGAGATAGATACAAGACAGATGTCAGAGGTAGGTTCTTTACTCAGAGAGTAGTAAGGGTGTGGAATGCCCTGCCTGCAACAGTCGTGGACTCGCCAACACTAAGGACATTCAAATGGTCATTGGATAGACATATGGACGATAAGGGAATAGTGTAGATGGGCTTTAGAGTGGTTTCACAGGTCGGTGCAACATCGAGGGCCGAAGGGCCTGTACTGCGCTGTAATGTTCTATGTTCTATGTCCGCACAGACTGTCACCGAAGACGGGAATCGAACCCGCTGTGCTACTGTGCCACCCCTGGTCAGTTCAGGACGAGGGATAATCCATCTAGTGTCTAGTGACTCACATTGATAACTACTTATGTGGGCGTCAGATGAGGACAGGATAATGCTACTTTCCTCCCTCAATTGTTAAAGGTGTCTCAACACACTAGATTTGAAAGTTTGGGCCCACAGATCACAGTCCTCGAATAAATCACTGCATTTTAAGGAGGAGAGAAATAAATAACGTGTTTATGGGGGAGGGGTTGTGGAGGGTGGGAACAGACACCTTCAGTTTTATCTGAGCTATTGAATCTTGCAAGACAGGTTACCATAGCAACATTGTTTTTGAAAAAATTATGCAAGACAGGTTACCATAGCAACATTGTTTCTTAAAAAATTATTCAAAACAAGTAAGTAGTGTATTTGGGGAAAAGAACTCAGAGCATTCCAAATCGATATTCTTTGAGATTGCGATTTCTTTCTGGGCGGGAGAACATGTAAATGAGGGTCACTGTTTCTGCTGAGCCCATAAGTCTTGCTTCAGGAACCTGGTACAGGAATTCTGAGACTTCACACTGTTGCTGAGGTAGGAGGGGAATTCCAGCTGTTTGCCAACATTTTAAATAGGGAGCTGTTCACTCAGAACATCTGCCTGAGCCAGTGTTGTTAAATGAGGCAGTGAAACTCTGGCGGAGAAAGGTGATGCTGAGGTTAGGGTTAGGGTAAAACTGCACTATAATATCTATGATCTATGAATTATACAATTCCCCTATTGACTCACAACTGAAAATAACTAATTAAACAAAGCATTCAGATTAAATTTATAATCACACACCAATCACCCTCTTTGCTGTACCATCCAGAGAATAAGCTGCAATGAGGACCAGGCAAAACCCCACCTGAAAATAACTAGCCGCAGTCCACAACGCATCTCATTTGATTTGATTTATTGTCATATGTACCGAAGTACAGTGAAAATTATTTTTTTGCAGCCAAGGGAATGTACACAGTACGTACATAGAAGACAATAGAACATAGAACATAGAAAATACAGCACAGAACAGGCCCTTCGGCCCACGATGTTGTGCCAAACTTTTGTCCTAGATTAAGAACAAATTAATCTACACCCCATCATTCTACCGTAATCCATGTACCTATCCAATAGCCGCTTGAAGGGCCCGAATGTTTCCGACTCAACTACTTCCACAGGCAGTGCATTCCATGCCCCCACTACTCTCTGAGTAAAGAGAGTCTGACATCCCCCCTATATCTTCCACCATTCACCTTAAATCTAGGTTACCTTGTAATGATTTGTTCTACCTGGGGAAAAAGTCTCTGACTGTCTACTCTATCTATCCCCTGATCATCTTATAAACCTCTATCAAGTCTCCCCTCATCCTTCTCCGTTCTAAAGAGAAAAGGCCTAGCACCCTCAACCTTTCCTCGTTTTCCATTCCAGGCAACACCCTTGTAAATCTCCTTTGCACCTTTTCCAAAGCTTCCACATCCTTCCTAAAATGAGGTGACCAGAACTGCACACAGTACTCCAAATGTGGCCTTACCAAGGTTTTGTACAGCTGCATCATCATCTCACGGCTCTTACATTCAATCCCTCTGTAAATGAACGCTAGCACACCATAGGCCTTCTTCACAGCTCTATCCACTTTAGTGGCAACTTTCAAAGATCTATGAACATAGACCCCAAGATCTCTCTGCTCCTCCACATTCCCAAGAACTCTACCGTTAACCTTGTATTCCGCATTCATATTTGTCCTTCCAAAATGGACAACCTCACACTTTTCAGGGTTAAACTCCATCTGCCACTTCTCAGCCCAGCTCTGCATCCTATCTATGTCTCTTTGCAGCTGACAACAGCCCTCCTCACGATCCACAACACCACCAACCTTCGTATTGTCTGCAACTTTACTGACCCACCCTTCAAGTCATTAATGAAAATCACAAACATCAGAGGACACAGAACTGATCCCTGCGGTACGCCACTGGTAACTGGGCTCCAGGCTGAATATTTGTCATCCACCACCACTCTCTGACTTCTATCGGTTAGCCAGTTCGTTATCCAACTGGCCAAATTTCCCACTATCCCATGCCTCCTTATTTTCTGCAAAGGGGCTGTTTAGCACAGGGCTAAATCGCTGGCTTTGAAAGCAGACCAAGGCAGGCCAGCAGCATGGTTCAATTCCCGTAACAGCCTCCCCGAACAGGCATCATAATGTGGCGACTAGGGACTTTTCACAGTAACTTCATTGAAGCCTACTTGTGACAATAAGCGATTTTCATTTCATAAGCCTACCATGGAGAACCTTATCAAATGCCTTACTAAAATCCATGTACACTACATCCACTGCTTTACCTTCATCCACGTGCTTGGTCATCTCCTCAAAGAATTCAATAAGACTTGTAAGGCACGATCCACCCCTCATAAATCCGTGCTGACTATCCCTAATCAAGCAGTATCTTTCCAGATGCTCAGAAATCCTATCCCTCAGTACCCTTTCCATTACTTTGCCTACCACCGAAGTAAGACTAACTGGCCTGTAATTCCCAGGGTTATCCCTATTCCCTTTTTTGAACAGGGGCACGACATTCACCACTCTCCAATCTCCTGTTGACGGTGAGGACGAAAAGATAATTGCCAACGGCTCTGCAATTTCATCTCTTGCTTCCCACAGAATCCTTGGATATATCCCGTCAGGCCCGGGGGACTTGTCTATCCCCAAGTTTTTCAAAATGCCCAACACATCTTCCTTCCTAACAAGTATTTCCTTGAGCTTACCAGTCTGTTTCACACTGTCCTCTCCAACAATATGGCCCCTCTCATTCGTAAATACTGAAGAAAAGTACTCGTTGAAGACCTCTCCTATCTCTTCAGCCTCAATACACAATCTCCCGCTACTGTCCTTGATCGGACCTACCCTCGAATAATCGACAAAGTACATTGACAATGGTACATCGACAAACAGTGATTGGTTAGAGTGCAGAACAAGGGGCCAAACAAAGTAAATACATGAGCAAGGGACAATTCAGCAAAGACAATTGGTTATATAGTTTGTGGGGCATCACTCCACATTGAGCATGGGACAAGCGAGGAGCCTGGTTCCAGGTTTACCTCAGCAGAAACAGGGATTGAAGCCACATTGTTGGCATCATTCTGACCCTCACACCAAACCACACAAACCATTTAGCCAACTGAGCTGAGCTGTCCCGAACAAGGCATAGGTTGTGACATTCTTCGGTACAGCACAATGTGGGAAGGAAGCATCTAATATTGCACAAGGAAGGAATATCAGAAATTAGTTGGTCACGCTGTGAATCTCTCATTTGCCAAGGTTCAAACATATCCACTACAGAGCCCGCTGGTTTTGTCTGCCTGTTTTTGCATAATGTGCCTGACACACTGATTATACTGGAGAAAGAATCCTCTGAACTTGTCCATATCTGATCCAGATTCTCCATTGACTGTGATCTCTGCCTAGTTAAAGCCTTTGACCATTTTAATGGTGTAGTTTGCAGCTGATCAACAATTACAACACAACACACACACCCCGCCCTCCCCTCCACCCCCGTCAGCAGTAGATAGCAACATGGCATTTCTGTTACAGATGCTAACTTTAAAGAAAACTCTGAAATGAAATGAACCCGACCAGAACAATGATGATGTACTGGGTTTATTCCTTATGACAGCAGTGAAGCCAGAACAGGTTGTGCCTTACTGACCACAGCAACAGCTATTTTGCTGTGAGACCTCAGCTCTAAGTCACCAAATGGGTGAGAATGTTTTCACTTCTACAGTGCACTGTACTGACAACATTTTCCAAAAGCTTCCTGGCAGTGTGTCTGTTGACATCACAAATGGGAAAATTGTGGGAGTGCTTCACACTGTGAATGCAAATGTTGAAAATGACATCTCTCTGAAAGAAACTGAAGCATGTGCAATATTCAAAATGAACTGTATTCATTGTGCTGGAATCAACAGCGTACCTGGGCTTCTGATGAGCTTTGTCATGTGTTCAGAAATGGACTCATTCATGGTCTGTCAGTTCACTGAGAATTCCAACACAATGGCACTATCATGGAAACCTGCTTCCTTTGACGACCTGTCTTGCCACTTCTTCCAAAGAAAGTAGGCAACTTAAAGCATTAACTATTATCAGGTTGTTCTCGAGTCCTCTTGGTGGCCAATCCAGAGACCATTTCCAGAGACATGGGCAGAGTTCTCTGGCCCCTCCCACTGGCAGGATTTTCCAGTCCATCCCCACCACAACAGGGCTGTGAAATTCCATCCTTGGAAATGGGTTTCCTGTCAGATCTCTGTGCAGTTAGTGGATTGCCCACAGAGATTTCAATGAGATTAGAGAAAATACATGCTGAATTAAAGTAAAGTGGATGTGTCCTAAATAAAAAGAGGATCAATTGGAAGCTAAATCCTTGTGTGCTATGGGACTGACAACGTGAAGATAAACAAGATGAATTTTGAAAAATAATTTTCCGAGGATTACAATTTCATATCCACTGAACTTTCTCTCATCCTCACTGTAATAACAAACACTCTTCATCCACCTGAAGAACTGCAACAGGTTGGAATACCTGTGGAAAAATGCCAGCTGAATAGACAATATCCAAATTGCAAACAATAAGCAATTTCTTCAAATCATTTGCTTTTATGTAATCCCCACAAAGACTACATATAAATATTTTGGAGGGCAGCCCAGCCCATCAGTGAGGTGCTGATGTCCTGGTTTCACCTGCCTGTGTTTCTGTCTGCAGGGAACATTGCCGCATTCCATTAATCCCCATCAAACTGTCACCTTCAGTCTGATATAGATTATAATGCTTGTAAATGACAAGGAGGCAGAAACAATGCAACCCCTCAGCATCGCACCCACACCCGCCCACACACACAGGAACACATCGCTCAAAGTCCTGCCTCTGACATTCAATATTCAGCAGCAATAAACATGCGTGTGTAACCCACCAGCAGTAAAACAATCATATCTCCCACCCCAAATCATTTCAGAAATCACACAGCTTCCTGCATTCTCTCAGAAGCAGCGTTAATCTCTTCCAGCAAATATCATTCCAGAGCAAAACAGAAACCCACTCAAATCAAACAATCTCAGTGAAAACATTGCATATTATGCAGTGCAATAAATTAGATTACAGGGCACATGTTTCATATAAACTCTTAATAATATGTACAGTAAGGTTTAAAAAACTCCAAAGCAAATAAATTGGATTGACATTCAGCAGCAGACATGCACAATAACCAAATAATTCCCCGGCTCATGACCTGTGATGCTGAAAGACTGTCTCATGTTTCTCTGTTGTTTTCATTCCTCACCTTGTCTGCACTACAGCCGTGTCCCTCTGCCGTCAATGAATTGAAAAGGAGAATGTGCTGGGACCCTGCCGTGCACCTCTCTCTTACACACAGTTTGCTGTCTCTCTCTCTCTCTCCCAACCCCAGTGCAAACTGGGAGCCTGCACTGACTTCCCCTCCCTTTCAACCTATTGGCCAATTGCAACATGAACTGGATTAAATTATGCTTCCCTCCCTGTACTAGACAAACATGTAATACTCAGAAAACAACCTGGGCCATTTGCTTGAGTCTCACTAGCAATCATTTAACAGTTGGAAGCAAAACATAAAAACATGATCTTCTCCCTCCCTGTCCTGCAGCTGAGGTGACCCTTTTGGAAAGTCAGACCTACTATCATTTTCTATGCAATGATAATCGCTGTTAAAAATACAAGATTTATTATAGACTTTTTCATCTTATGTTCTCTGTTTTTTCCCGGTGACTCATCCTCCCTCCATCTCCCTCCCACCCATTGTTCTCCTGCTTTGAAATTACTACCTGCTGCACAGCACAGACCAGCTGTATTTTGCCTCATTCTTCAATAACGTTACTTTCAACCCTTTTTTTGAGCATTTTAAGAATTCATCCTCTGCGTTATGCTGTAGCCTAATGTTTGCTGCTGCAGAATTTGATGTTGTTCCACCTGCTCCAATGGTCAATGTATATACCCTCAGATTTGTATATTTCCACTGTCACAAAATCCTTCAGCCTCCCCTCGATTTACTGGTTCCACATCAGCCTGTGTTTAGAAACAATGTTTATCTGAATCACTTTCTGATCTAAGCACATTGCGAAAATGCAACTTCTTTCCTGTCACTGGTTCATGTAACCCAACTTCAAATTTTTACTCCGAATAATACTCACAATATTCAGCACCACATTTTACATTCTCATTTTGTTAATTCATATTACCTATTGCTCAGAACTATTATTGCCACAATTTCACACGATTCACAGACTGACCATTGTGAGTCTATCTGCAGACTGGAATGCCCAGGGATCGTCATTGGCCACTTAACCCAACCCCAATGTTCACGTCTCGCCCATCCCGCACCCCGCGGGAGTCGATGGTGGCAGGACCGGAAGATCCCATCCCTGAATCAGAAGGCTGTTCATTCAAAGAACATTACAAAATTGAGCATAAACTAAGTTGACCTTTTAGAACAATCAACAAAGAAAAGTACAGCACAGGAACAGGCCCTTCGGCCCTCCAAGCCCGTGCTGACCATGCTGCCCGACTAAACTACAATCTTCTACACTTCCTGGGTCCGTATCCCTCGATTCCCATCCTATTCATGTGTTTGTCAAGATGCCCCTTAAATGTCACTATCGTCCCTGCTTCCACCACCTCCTCCGGCAGCGAGTTCCAGGCACCTTTGACTATCCACTCTGTCTATGCCCCTCATAATTTTGTAGACCTCTATCAGGTCACCCCTCAACCCCCGTCGTTCCAGTGAGAACAAACCGAGTTTATTTAACCGCTCCTCATAGCTAATGCCCTCCATACCAGGCAACATTCTGGTAAATCTCTTCTGCACCCTCTCTAAAGCCTCCACATCCTTCTGGTAGTGTGGCGACCAGAATTGAACACTATACTCCAAGTGTGGCCTAACCAAGGTTCTATACAGCTGCAACATGACTTGCCAATTCTTATACTCAATGCCCGGCCAATGAAGGCAAGCATGCCATATGCCTTCTTGACTACCTTCTCCACCTGTGTTGCCCCTTTCAGTAACCTGTGGACCTGTACACCTAGATCTCTCTGACTTTCAATACTCTTGAGGGTTCTACCATTCACTGTATATTCTCTACCTGCATTAGACCTTCCAAAATGCATTACCTCACATTTGTCTGGATTAAACTCCATCTGCCATCTCTCCGCCCAAGTGTCCAAACAATCTAAATCCTGCTGTATCGTCTGACAGTCCTCATCGCTATCTGCAATTCCACCAACCTTTGTGTCGTCTGCAAACTTACTAATCAGACCAGTTAAATTTTCTTCCAAATCATTTATATATACTACAAACAACAAAGGTCCCAGCACTGATCCCTGCGGAACACCACTAGTCACAGCCCTCCAATTAAAAAAGCATCCTTCCATTGCTACTCTCTGCCTTCTATGACCTAGCCAGATCTGTATCCACCGTGCCAGCTCACCCCTGATCCCGTGTGACTTCACCTTTTGTATTAGTCTACCATGAGGGACCTTGTCAAAGGCCTTACTCCATCTAGACAACATCCACTGCCCTACCTGCAGCAATCATCTTTGTGACCTCTTCGAAAAACTCTAGCAAGTTTGTGAGACAAGACCTCCCCTTCACAAAACCGTGCTGCCTCTCACGAATACGTCCATTTGCTTCCAAATGGGAGTAGATCCTGTCTCGAAGAATTCTCTCCAGTAATTTCCCTACCACTGACGTAAGGCTCACCGGCCTGTAGTTCCCTGGATTATCCTTGTTACCCTTCTTAAACAAAGGAACAACATTGGCTATTCTCCAGTCCTCCAGGACATCACCTGAAGACAGTGAGGATCCAAAGATTTCTGTCAAGGCCTCAGCAATTTCCTCTCTAGCCTCCTTCAGTATTCTGGGATAGATCCCATCAGGCCCTGCGGACTTATCTACCTTAATATTTTTCAAGACGCCCAACACCTCGTCTTTTTGGATCTCAATGTGACCCAGGCTATCTACACACCCTTCTCCAGACTCAACAGCCACCAATTCCTTCTCTTTGGTGAATACTGATGCAATACTATTCATTTAGTAACTCGCCCATTTCCTCTGGCTCCACACATAGATTCCCTTGCCTATCCTTCAGTGGGCCAACCCTTTCCTTGGCTACCCTTTTGCTTTTTATGTACTTGTAAAAAGCCTTGGGATTTTCCTTAACCCTATTTCTCTCGTTATCCAAGGTTCCTGAAAATTGCTGTATTTATCCTTCTTCCTCACAGGAACATGCTGTTGCTGAATTCCTTTCAACTGACACTTGAAAGTCTCCCACATGTCAGATGTTGATTTACCCTCAAACATCCACCCCCAATCTAGGTTCTTCAGTTCCCGCCTAATATTGTGATAATTAACCTTCCCCTAATTTAGCACATTCGCCCTAGGACCACTCTTATCCTTGTCCACCAGCACTTTAAAACTTACTGAATTGTGGTCACTGTTCCCGAAATGCTCCCCTATTGAAACTTCTACCACCTGGCCGGGCTCATTCCCCAATACCAGGTCCAGTACCGCCCCTTCCCTAGTTGGACTGTCTACATATTGTTTTAAGAAGCCCTCCTGGATGCTCCTTACAAACTCTGCCCCATCTAAGCCCCTGGCACTAAGTGAGTCCCAGTCAATATTGGGGAAGTTGAAGTCTCCCATCACAACAACTCTGTTGTTTTCACTCTTTTCCAAAATCTATCTACCTATCTGCTCCTCTATCTCCCGCTGGCTGTTGGTAGGCCTGTAGTAAACTCCCAACATTGTGACTGCACCCTTCTTATTCCTGATCTCTACCCATATAGCCTCACTGCCCTCTGAGGTGCCCTCCCGCAGTACAGCTGTGATATTCTCCCTAACCAGTAGCGCAACTCCGCCACCCCTTTTACATCCCCTCTATCCCGCCTGAAACATCTAAATCCTGGAACGTTTAGCTGCCAATCCTGCCCTTCCCTCAACCAGGTCTCTGTAATGGCAACAACATCATAGTTCCAAGTACTAATCCAAGCTCTAAGTTCATCTGCCTTACCTGTAATACTTCTTGCATTAAAACATATGCACTTCAGGCCACCAGACGCGCTGTGTTCAGCAACTTCTCCCTGTCTGCTCTGCCTCAGAGCCATACTAGCCCTATTCCCTAGTTCTCCCTCAATGCTCTCACCTTCTAACCAATTGCTCCCGTGCCCACCCCCCTGCCATACTAGTTTAAACCCTCCCGTGTGACACTAGCAAACCTCGCGGCCAGGATATTTATGCCTCTCCAGTTTAGATGCAACCCGTCCTTCTTATATAGGTTACACCTGCCCCAGAAGAGCTCCCAGTGGTCCAGATAATGGAAACCCTCCCTCCTACACCAGCTGTTTAGCCACGTGTTTAGCTGCTCTATCTTCCTATTTCTAGCCTCACTGGCACGTGGCACAGGGAGTAATTCCGAGATTAAACCCTAGAGGTCCTGTCTTTTAACTTTCTGCCTAGCTCCCTGAACTCCTGCTGCAGAACCTCATGCCCCTTCCTGCCTATGTCGTTAGTACCAATATGTACAACGACCTCTGCCTGTTTGCCCTTCCCCTTCAGGATGCCCGCTACCCGTTCGGAGACATCCTGGACCCTGGCACCAGGGAGGCAACATACCATCCTGGAGTCTCTTTCACGTCCACAGAAGCGCCTATCTGTGCCCCTGACTATAGAGTCCCCTATGACTATTGCTCTTCTGCGCTTTGACCCTCCCTTCTGAACATCAGAGCCAGCCATGGTGCCACTGCTCTGGCTGCTGCTGTTTTCCTCTGATAGGCTATCCCCCCTGACAGTATCCAAAGGGGTATACCTGTTCGAGAGGGGGACAACCACAGGGGATTCCTGCACTGACTGGCTACCCTTTCTAGTGGTCACCCATTTCTCTGCCTGCACCTTGGGTGTGACCACATTTATATAACTGCTATTTATATAACTGACGCTTTCCGCCACCTGCATGCTCCTAAGTGCATCCAACTGCTGCTCCAACCGAACCATGCGGTCTGTGAGGAGCTCCAGTTGGGTGCACTTTCTGCAGATGAAGCCATCCGAGATGCTGGAAGCCTCCCGGACCTGCCACATCTCACAGTCAGAGCACTGCACCCCTCTAACTGACATTGCGTCAATTAATTAGTAAATTAAATTTAAAAGTTTTTTTAAAAAGTTACTGTTGACTAGATGTTTCCTCGCACTAGATTTGTACTATAAATGTGAAAGCTAAATACAGTACTCTCCGATCTCTGGCTTAGATACCCCTCTAAATTATAATTAAGTAATTATGTTTAGTTAGCTTACCAATGCTTAATTTTTTTAATTTAGTGTAGATTCCCAACCAGCCAATCAGGTCACAGCTTTTCTGTGATATCACTTCAGTCCCCCCCCCCCCCCCCCACACACACACACAATTTGAAAAGGTAATAAAAGTAAAAATGAATAAAAATCACTTACTTACCTTCCGAGGGTCTCAGATGCTCTCTGGTTCTCTCCCTGCAGATTAAAAGTTATGGGCCAGAAGAAAGAGAGAGAACAAAACAGTAGGGAAAAAGCACCTTCTCCCACTCGGCACCGAATTACCTCACTGCACCAAATTACCAAGTTCCAAATTCCCACTTTTAGTGCAGAGTAGAGAGAATATTTCAGAAGAAATGTATTGACGAGGATAGAGAACTGGTTGGCAGACAGGAAGCAGAGAGTGGGAATAAACGGGTTCTTTTCAGAGTGACAGGCAGTGACTAGTGGGGTACCACAGGGTTCAGTGCTGGGACCCCAGCTGTTCACAATATACATTAATAATTTGGACGAAGGACCTGCATGCAATATCTCTAAATGTGCAGATGACACTAAGCTGGGTGGCAGTGTGTGCTGTGAGGAGGATGCAAAGAGGCTGCAGGGTGACTTGGACAGGCTGACTGAGTGGGCAAACACTTGGCAAATGCAATATAATGTGGGTAAATGTGCAGCTGGATCCTTTACTTCCTCACCAAAAGACTAATCTGTCAGGAAAAGTAACAGCACTTTCTCAACACCGGGGCCTAGCAAGGATGTGTGCTCAGCCCTCTACTGTGCTCCCTATACACACACACGACTGTGTGGCAAGATTTAACTCCAATTCAATCTATAAGTTTGCGGATGATCTGACTGTGGTGGGTTGTATCTCAAACAATGACGAATCAGATTGCAGAAGGGAGATAGATCACTTGGTTGCATGGTGTACCGAAAACAACCTCTCTCTAAATGTTAGAAAGACCAAGGAACTGATCACCAACTTCAGGAAGCGTAGCACGACCACCCCTCCCGCCCCGCCCATCTGCATCAATGGCTCCGAAGTGGAGTTAGTTGATAGCTTTAAGTTCCTGGGGGTCACCATCACCAACAGTCTGTCCTGGTCCACTCACGTTGATGCAACAGTCAAGAAAGCCAACAATGTCTCTACTTCCTACGGAAGCTAAAGAAATTTGGTATGTCTGCATCGACTCTCATAAACTTCTACACATGTGCGATAGAGAGCATCCTATCTGGCTGCATCACAGCCTGGTATGGCAACTGTTTGTTCCAACATTGGAAGAAACTGCAGAGAGTGGTGAACTTAGCCCAACGCATCAGACAAACTTGCCACCCCCACATTGATTCTGTATACACCTCCCGCTGCCTCAGGAAGGCAAACAGCATTGTCAGAGACCCCTCCCACCCAGGCTTTGCCTTCTTCCAGACCCTTCCATCAGGCAGAAGGAACAGATGTCTGAAGACCCGCACATCCAGACATAGGAACAGCTTCTTTCCACAGCTACAAGACTCCTCAACGACTCCCCCTCGGACTGATCTGTTCACTGTGAGAACACTATTCACGATGCCCTATGCTGCTCCTGCTCATGTATTTGCTTTGTTCGGCCCCTTGTTCCGCACTGTAACCAATCACTGTTTGTCGATGTACCATTTGTCAATGTACTCTGTCAATTATTCTTTTTTTGTCTGCTATGTACGTACTGCGTATGTTCCCTCAGCCGCAGAAAAATTATTTTCACTGTACTTCGGTACATGAAACAATGAATCAAAAAAAAAAAAAAATCCACAATAGTCCTCAACACCGGGGCCCCGCAAGGGTGTGTGTTCAGTCATCTACTGTACTCCCTGTACGCACACGACCAGGTGAAAGTGATGGAGGGGTGGAAACTAGAAGCAAAGTTGATGAATCCACCTCTCCATCACTTTCACCTGGTCCATCTCAGACACTTCCCTTCCCTTCCTTGATCTTTCTGTCTCCATTTCCAGTAATAGACTATCTACTAATATCCACTACAAGCCCACTGACTCCCACAGCTATCTGGACTACAGCTCTTCGCACCCTACACCCTGTAAGGACTCCATCCCTTTCTCTCAGCTCCTTCGCCTCCGTCGCATTTGTTCCGATGATGTCACTTTCCAGGGTGGTGCTTCGAAAATGTGTTCCTTCTTCCTCAACTGTAATTTCCCATTTACAGTTGTTGAAGGACCCTCGCACCCTCCCCTCCCTCCCAGAACAAGGATAGAGTCCCCCTCGTTCTCACATTTCACCTGCCAGCATCTGTATGCAAAGCATAATCCTCCGCCATTTTCGCCAACTCCAGCGTGATGCCACCACCAAACACACCTTCCCTTCACTCCCTCTGTCAGCATTCTGCAGAGACCGTTCCCTCCGAGACAATCTAGTCCACTCCTCCACCATACCCAGTACCTCTCCCATCACCCATGGCACCTTCCCATGCAATCGCAGAAGATGTAACACCTGCCCCATTACCTCTTCCATGCTTAACATCCCAGGCAGAAAACACTCATTCCAGGTTCAGCAGCATTTCACTTGCACCTCTTTCAATTTGGTCTATTGCGTTCGCTACTCCCAATGTGGTCTGTCACGCAGACATGGGGAGAATGTGCAAACTCCACACGGACAGTTACCCAGAGCCGGGATCGAACCTGGGACCTCGGCGCCATGAGGCAGCAGTGCTAGCCACTGCGCCACCGTGCTGCCCTACTCTAAATTTATTTTTTTTTAAGTATCATTGCCAGCCAAAAAAAAGTAATCACATTTAATCCCCCTTTCCCACTCTTGTTCCATGTAGTTACAACACTTCAAGTGCATACTGATTTTTAAATGTGATGAGTGTCTCTGACTCAACCACACCATCTGCACAGAATCCCTGAGCTTTACAGCAAATGCCATTATTCATGGCACATGAAAATTCCTAGATTTCCCACATGGCACAGAAATTGGAGGCAATGGTTCTCACTACCCCACTGCTCCACAAAAAAACTTTTTTATTCTGATTATTTATATGTTTAGTGTTGACCCTTGTATTAAAGCACAACAGCACCTTCTCCCGCTACATCAAGTTTTCACTTTCACCAAATTTCTATTGCCACTCTGCAAAGCAAGTTACTCCACTTAGCCGATATTCTCAGCTCTGTGCTCACAGTTTGCAAACATGTCCCACAAGCATTAATGAGGTAGGTGACCAAAAGAGAAAATATTGGAAAATTTCAGCAGGTCTGGCAGCATCTGTAAGGAGGGAAAAGAGCTAATGTTTCGAGTCCAGATGACCCAATGTCATCTGGACAAAGATGAGACCAAACGCAGACTGGGTGATCGCTTTGCTGAGCACCTTCGGTCTGTGCGCATTCAGGACCCTGACCTTTCCGTTTTAACACAAGACCCTGCTCCCATGCCCACATGTCTGTCCTTGGCCTGCTGCAATGTTCCAGTGAAGCTCAACGCAAACTGGAGGAACAGCATCTCATCTTCCGGTTAGGCATGCTACAGCCTTCCGGTCTCAACGTCGAATTCAACAACTTCAGATGATTAGCTCTACCCCACCTCGACCCCTTTGTTTTCATCCCATTTCATTTTAACTGTCTTTTTACCTTTTATTTCTTTCTTGTCTTTCCTTATATATGTTTTCCCCCCACTCTTTCCCAACTATCTTATCCCCCTTTTCTTACCCTTGCTCCCCTTTGCTTCCCCCTTCCCCCCTTTTTCTCATTTTACCCCTCTCCCACCCATGTCCCCCTTCCCCACACCTACATCTGTCACAGTTTACCCTCTGATTTTAGTTTCTCTGCTCTTTGGCCTTTCACGCCTTTTATTCTCTGGGGACTGCCACTGGCACTCTGTTCCCTTGGTTTCTGTGGTTATTAGCACTCTGTTCCCTTGGTTTCTGTGGTTATTAGCACTCTGTTCCCTTGGTTTCTGTGGTTATTAGCACTCTGTTCCCTTGGTTTCTGTGGCTATTAACACTCTGTTCCCTTGGTTTCTGTGGTTATTAACACTCTGTTCCCTTGGTTTCTGTGGCTATTAGCACTCTGTTCCCCTGGTTTCTATGGTTATTAGCTCTCTGTTCCCTTGGTTTCTGTGGCTATTAGCACTCTGTTCCCTTGGCTTCTGTGGTTATTAGCACTCTGTTCCCTTGGTTTCTCTGGATATGACTCATCTTTCATTCCCTCACCTTACAGTATAAATATTTCCCACTTTCTATGCCCTTGACATCGGGTCATCTGGACGCGAAACGTTAGGTCTTTTCCCTCCTTACAGATGCTGCCAGACCTGCTGAAATTTTTCAATATTTTCTCTTTTGGTCACCTACCTCATTAATGCTTGTGGGACATGTTTGCAAACTGTGAGCACAGAGCTGAGAATATTGGCTAAGTGGAGTAACTTGCTTCGCAGAGTGGCAATAGAAATTTGGTGAAAGTGAAAACTTGATGTACATAAGAACATAAGAACTAGGAGCAGGAGTCGGCCATCTGGCCCCTCGAGCCTGCTCCACCATTCAAGGAGATCATGGCTGATCTTTTGTGGACTCAGCTCCACTTTCCCGCCCGAACACCCTTAATCCCTTTATTCTTCAAAAAACGATCTATCCTTATCTTAAAAACATTTAATGAAGGAGCCTCTACTGCTTCACTGGGCAAGGAATTCCATAGATTCACAACCCTTTGGGTGAAGAAGTTCCTCCTAAACTCAGTCCTAAATCTACTTCCCCTTATTTTGAGGCTAAGCCCCCTAGTTCTGCTTTCACCCGCCAGTGGAAACGACCTGCCCACATCTATCCTATCTATTCCCTTCATAATCTTACATGTTTCTATAAGATCCCCCCTCATCCTTCTAAATTCCAACGGGTACAGTCCCAGTCTACTCAACCTCTCCTCGTAATCCAACCCCTTCAGTTCTGGGATTAACCTAGTCAATCTCCTCTGCACACCCTCCAGTGCCAGTACGTCCTTTCTCAAGTGAGGAGACCAAAACTGAACACAATACTCCAGGTGTGGCCTCACTAACACCTTAAACAATTGCAGCCGAACCTCCCTAGTCTTAAACTCCAGCCCTCTACCAATGAAGGACAAAATTCCATTTGCCTTCTTAATCACCTGTTGCACCTGAAAACCAACTTTTTGCGACTCATGCACTAGCACACCCAGGTCTCTCTGCACAGCAGCATGTTTTAATATTTTATCATTTAAATAATAATCCCTTTTGCTGTTATTCCTACCAAAATGGATAACCTCACATTTGTCAACATTGTATTCCATCTGCCAGACCCTAGCCCATCCACTTAGCCTATCCAAATCCCTCTGCAGACTTCCAGTATCCTCCGCACTTTTTGCTTTCCCACTTATCTTAGTGTCGTCTGCAAACTTGGAACATTGCCCTTGGTCCCCACGACCTGCCCTTTATGAACCCATGCTGTGTCTGTCCAATGGGACAATTTCCATCCAGGTGCCTCGCTATTTCTTCCTTGATGATAGATTCCAGCATCTTCCCTACTACCGAAGTTAAGCTCACTGGCCTATAATTACCCGCTTTCTGCCTACCTCCTTTTTTAAACAGTGGTGTCACGTTTGCTGATTTCCAATCCACCGGGACCACCCCAGAGTCTAGTGAATTTTGGTAAATTATCACTAGTGCATTTGCAATTTCCCGAGCCATCTCTTTTAGCACTCTGGGATGCATTCCATCAGGTCCAGGAGACTTGTCTACCTTTAGCCCCATTAGCTTGCCCATCACTACCTCCTTGGTGATAACAATCCTCTCAAGGTCCTCACCTGTCATAGCCTCATTGCCATCAGTCACTGGCATGTTATTTGTGTCTTCCACTGTGAAGACCGACCCAAAAAACCTGTTCAGTTCCTCACCCATTTCCTCATCTCCCATTACTAAATCTCCCTTCTCATCCTCTAAAGGACCAATATTTACCTTAGCCACTCTTTTTTGTTTTATGTATTTGTAGAAACTTTTACTATCTGTTTTTATATTCTGAGCAAGTTTCCTCTCATAATCTATCTTACTCTTCTTTATAGCTTTTTTAGTAGCTTTCTGTTGCCCCCCTAAAGATTTCCCAGTCCTCTAGTCTCCCACTGATCTTTGCTACTTTGTATGTTTTTTCCTTCAATTTGATACTCTCCCTTATTTCCTTAGATATACATGGTCGATTTTCCCTCTTTTTACCGCCCTTCCTTTTTGTTGGTATAAACCTTTGCTGAGCACTGTGAAAAATCACTTGGTAGGATCTCCACTGTTTCTCAACTGTTTCACTATAAAGTCTTTGCTCCCAGTGTACCTTAGCTAGTTCTTCTCTCATCCCATTGTAATCTCCTTTGTTTAAGCACAAAACACTAGTGCTTGATTTTACCTTCTCACCCTCCATCTGTATTTTAAATTCCACCATATTGTGATCGCTCCTTCCAAGAGGATCCCTAACTATGAGATCCTGAATCAATCCTGTCTCATTACACAGGACCAGATCTAGGACCGCTTGTTCCCTCGTAGGTTCCATTATATACTGTTCTAGGAAACTATCGCGGATACATTCTATAAACCTCCTCAAGGCTGCCTTGACCGACCTGGTTAAACCAATCGACATGTAAATTAAAATCCCCCATGATAACTGCTGTGCCATTTCTACATGCATCTGTTATTTCTTTGTTTATTGCCTGCCCCACCATAATGTTACTATTTGGTGGCTTATAGATTACTCCTATCAGTGACTTTTTCGCCTTACTATTCCTGATTTCCACCCAAATGGATTCAACCTTATCCTCCATAGTACCGATGTCATCCCTTACTGTTGCCCGGATGTCATCCTTAAATAACAGAGCTACACCACCTCCCTTACCATCCACTCTGTCCTTCCGAAAAGTTTGATACCCTCGGAATTTAACTCCCAGTCGTGACCATCCTTTAACCATGTTTCAGTAATGGCCACTAAATCATAGTCATTCACGATGATTTGCGCCATCAACTCATTTACATTATTCCGAATACTACGAGCATTCAGGTAAAGGACACTTATGTTGGCTTTTGTACCTCTGTTCTGAATCTTAACACCTCGATCAGTAACCTCTCCTAAGTTATATTTCCTCTTAACCTTTCTCCTAATTCTCCTTGTCGTCGAACCCATATCTTCCTGTAACAACCTGCCGCGTCGCTTACCATTAATGTTTTCACTTCCCGTTTTATTTCTTTTAGTATTCCTGGTCCTATTCACTGAGCTCCCCTCAGTCACTGTACCTTGTACTGTCGCCCTTTTTGATTTTTGACTATGGCTTCTCTGCCTTACACTTTCCCCCTTACTGCCTTTTATTTCTGTCCCTGTTTTACTACCTTCCAACTTCCTGCATCGGTTCCCATCCCCCTGCCACATTATTTTATACTCTCCCCAACAGCTCTAGCAAACACCCCCCCTAGGACATCGGTTCCAGTCCTGGCCAGGTGCAGACCGTCCGGTTTGTACTGGTCCCACCTCCCCCAGAACCGGTTCCAATGTCCCAGAAATTTGAATCCCTCCCTCTTGCACCATCTCTCGAGCCACGTATTCATCCTCTCTATCCTGACATTCCTACTCTGACTAGCTCGTGGCACTGGTAGCAATCCTGAGATTACTACCTTTGAGGTCTTTCTTTTTAGTTTAACTCCTAACTCCCTAAATTCAGCTTGTAGGACCTCATCCCGTTTTTTACCTATATCGTTGGTGCCTATGTGCACCATGACAGCTGGCTGTTCACCTTCCCCCCCCCCCCCCCCCAGAATGTCCTGCAGCCGCTCCGAGACATCCTTGACCCTTGCACCAGGGAGGCAACATACCATCCTGGAGTCTCGATTGCGTCCGCAGAACCGCCTGTCTATTCCCCTTACAATTGAGTCCCCTATCACTATAGCCCTGCCATTCTTCTTCCTGCTCAGCTGCGCAGCAGAGCCAGCCACGGTGCCATGAACCTGGCTGCTGCTGCCTTCCCCTGGTGAGCCATCTCCCTCAACAGTATGCAAAGCGGTATATCTGTTTTGCAGGGAGATGACCGCAGAGGACACCTGCACTGCCTTCCTACTCTTGCTCTGTCTTTTGGTCACCCATTTACTATCTCCCTCAGTACCTTTCACCTGCGGTGTGACCAACTCGCTAAACGTGCTATCCACGACGTCCTCAGCATCGCGGATGCTCCAAAGTGAGTCCATCCGCAGTTCCAGAGCCATCAAGCGGTCTAACAGGAGCTGCAACTGGACACACTTCTTGCACGTGAAGGAGCCAGGGACAGTGGACGTGTCCCTGAGCTCCCACATCGCACACGAGGAGCATGACACGGGTCTGAGATCTCCTGCCATGTCTTAAACCTTCGGTTAACTTCAACAATTTCAATTTCCCCCCCAAAAATGTAAATAAATAAATAAACAACGAAGAAAAAAATAAATAAATATACCAATGAAAAGAAACAGAAACACTACTTACCAGTCACTTACCAGGGATAAAACGCACTTCCTCCACCACCCAGCTTTGAATTCCCACCTCGATTCAAATTCCCAAACTCACTCTTTGCTGTCTCACTCTGGCTCTGTCTTCTCTCTGGCTCACTGGGAGAACTCACTGGGAGTGAGTTTACAAGTGGCTCTTTTTAAACTGTCCTGAATTGACTCCCCTCCCCCACCTGCTTTTAGATCAAAGTAGTTTAAAGTGACTGACACTTAACTGCCAACCAGTTATGTGAGTGGGTGGGACAGCCCTTGTTAACCTACACTGCACAATACTAGCTTAATTTAAATTAATTTAAACTCCTGAAATTTAAAAGGAGCTGCCTTACTGATTCAATTCAATTCAATTCAATTCCCACCTCGATTCAAATTCCCAAACTCACTCTTAGCTGTCTCACTCCTGGCTCTGTCTTCTCTCTGGCTCACTGGGAGAACTCACTGCGGGAGCGGGAGAAGGTGCTGTTGTGCTTTAATACAAGGGTCAACACTAAACATATAAATAATCAGAATAAAAAAGTTTTTTTGTGGAGCAGTGGGGTAGTGAGAACCATTGCCTCCAATTTCTGTGCCATGTGGGAAATCTAGGAATTTTCATGTGCCATGAATAATGGCATTTGCTGTAAAGCTCAGGGATTCTGTGCAGATGGTGTGGTTGAGTCAGAGACACTCATCACATTTAAAAATCAGTATGCACTTGAAGTGTTGTAACTACATGGAACAAGAGTGGGAAAGGGGGATTAAATGTGGTAACTTTATTTTGGCTGGCAATGATACTTTAAAAATTTTTTTAGAGTAGGGTAGCACGGTGGCGCAGTGGTTAGCACTGCTGCCTCATGGCGCCAAGGTCCCAGGTTCGATCTTGGCTCTGGATCACCGTCCGTGTGGAGTTTGCACATTCTCCCCGTGTCTGCGTGGGTCTCCCCCCCACAACCCAAAGATGTGCACGGTAGGTGGATTGGCCTTGCTAAATTGCCCTTTAATTGGGAAAAATTTATTTAAAAAAATAACTAAATTTAGAGTGCCCAATTATTTTTTTCCAATTATGGTTCAGTTTAGCGTGGCCAATCCACCTACCCTGCACATCTTTGGCTTGTGGGGGGTGAGATCCACGCAGACACGGGGAGAATGTGCAAACGTGACACAGAGAGTGACCCGGAGCCGGGATCGAACCTGGGACCTCGGCGCCGTGAGGCAGCAGTGCTAACCATTGCACCACCATACCGCTCCATCTGGAAATGACATAATGAGCCAATGATTTACTTCCGTGCCATAAGTTTCCTACCTTTCTATGTACCCGAACTATCTCCTCTTTGAATGTCTCCCATTATTCATTTATTGTTTTACCTGCCAATCTTTGAATCCAATCCACCTGGGCTAGATCCCTTGTTAACTCACTGAAATCAGTTGATTACTTACATATCTGATTTTCATTTGATAGCAGATCGATAAGAAACTGGAGGGAGGCCAGGATCGATCTCTGGTGGGGGTTGCAGTTTCAAGAGATGGTAATGCAGGAGTGGAAGAAAAGCCGATTGATACAATGTCTATTTAGATAGCCAGGAACGGAATCAAGCACAGTGCCATCCAGCGACACAGTGGAGGAGAGGTGTTGGAGGAGAATGGCATGGTCAGCCATATCAAACATTGCAAAAAAATGGACAATGTGCAATAGTCAGAACCAGAGAGAATGTCATTCCTGACATTGGCTAAGGCAATTTCATTATTGTGAAAAAGGTAGAACTGGAATTAATGGATTAATGCTTAATAACATTAATTCATGTATTCTATATTCACTGCTGCCAATTTGTACTTCTCATATTTGTAGCTCTTACTGTCACTGAGACACATTTACCTGTTTTTATTCCCTACCTTCACAAATTCACACTACCCACGTTTGGCTTCCTCAGCCAGATGCTCTGAAAGCTGACATTAATACCCTTATTTTCCAAATTCTGGTGGCAGCCACATTAACTGCTTCAGATTAGTTTAATTTTGAATCAAACTGATAAATTTATGATCTCAGGTACTCTCAACTTGCCAATACATTATCAAATCGCATTTATTCACCTTCCTCAGTTTCTAAACCTGGTAACGTATCGTGCAAGTTGTGTTGCCATGACAACACCACACCTCTCAGCATCCACAGATGACAGATTTTGAAGCCAACGACTTTAACACTAAATTATTCAAAGCCGTGATGCTTCAACAATATGCAGTGTGGCTGACTCACCAATCAAATGCAAGTCTCACTATTGCCATCAAGTAGCTCGAGACTCATAAAAAGGGCAAAGTGTTTGCCGATTGTGTCCCTGCGACATCCATACTGGGCCGTGTTAATCTCGTGCTCTACTCACCGCAATGCAAACTGAGTGAGGTTTTCACTTGGTTTTACATTTATATAATGTTATTTTTTCATACAGACAACTAATAAAATCTCAATCACTCTGCTGTCGACTTCCGGTTGCGGCGATGACCAGCTAACCGCACGTTTCGGCGGCTCCAGCTTAAACGGACCTTCGGGCTCTTTTAAGAGCCCCAACGGGAAATTCTTTTTTGACGAAACCCGGTGTGGGGTGAGGCAACAGGGAGTCCCCCCCCCCAGTGAGAAAGAAAAATATCGGCGACGGCGGCCAGATCTCGGAGAATCCTCGAGGGCAGCGGCAGAAGAAAGAAAGGAGCAAGATGGCGTTGGAGGGAGCCCAGACGACATGGGGGCCAGACCAGGATGAATTTTTAAGACGGTGTGTGGAGCTGCTTAAGAAGGAGGTGCTGGCCCGGATGCTACAAGCAATCGAGGGGCTTAAAGAGACACAAAAGGCCCAGGAGATAGAGCTCCGTGTGGTGGAGCAGAAGGTAACGGACAACGAGGACGAGATCCTGGGCCTAGCAGTCAAAATGCAGACGCACGAGGCGCTCCATAAGAAGTGCATCGAAAGGATTGAAGTCCTAGAAAATAGATCACGGAGAAAGAACCTCCGGATCCTGGGTCTCAAAGAACAAAGAACAAAGAAATGTACAGCACAGGAACAGGCCCTTCGGCCCTCCAAGCCCGTGCCGACCATACTGCCCGACTAAACTACAATCTTCTACACTTCCTGGGTCCGTATCCTTCTATTCCCATCCTATTCATATATTTGTCAAGATGCCCCTTAAATGTCCCTATCGTCCCTGCTTCCACCACCTCCTCCGGTAGCGAGTTCCAGGCACCCACTACCCTCTGCGTAAAAAACTTGTCTCGTACATCTACTCTAAACCTTACCCCTCTCACCTTAAACCTATGCCCCCTAGTAATTGACCCCTCCACCCTGGGGAAAAGCCTCTGACTATCCACTCTGTCTATGCCCCTCATAATTTTGTATACCTCTATCAGGTCGCCCCTCAACCTCCTTCGTTCCAGTGAGAACAAACCGAGTTTATTCAACCGCTCCTCATAGCTAATGCCCTCCATACCAGGCAACATTCTGGTACATCTCTTCTGCACCCTCTCTAAAGCCTCCACATCCTTCTGGTAGTGTGGCGACCAGAATTGAACACTATACTCCAAGTGTGGCCTAACTAAGGTTCTATACAGCTGCAACATGACTTGCCAATTCTTATACTCAATGCCCCGGCCAATGAAGGCAAGCATGCCGTATGCCTTCTTGACTACCTTCTCCACCTGTGTTGCCCCTTTCAATGACCTGTGGACCTGCACTCCTAGATCTCTTTGACTTTCAATACTCTTGAGGGTTCTACCATTCACTGTATATACCCTACCTGCATTAGACCTTCCAAAATGCATTACCTCACATTTGTCCGGATTAAACTCCATCTGCCATCTCTCCGCCCAAGTCTCCAGACAATCTAAATCCTGCTGTATCCTCAGACAGTCCTCATCGCTATCCGCAATTCCACCAACCTTTGTGTCGTCTGCAAACTTACTAATCAGACCAGTTACATTTTCCTCCAAATCATTTATATATACTACAAAGAGCAAAGGTCCCAGCACTGATCCCTGTGGAACACCACTGGTCACAGCCCTCCAATTAGAAAAGCATCCCTCCATTGCTACCCTCTGCCTTCTATGGCCTAGCCAGTTCTGTATCCACCTTGCCAGTTCACCCCTGATCCCGTGTGACTTCACCTTTTGTACCAGTCTACCATGAGGGACCTTGTCAAAGGCCTTACTGAAGTCCATATAGACAACATCTACTGCCCTACCTGCATCAATCATCTTAGTGACCTCCTCGAAAAACTCTATCAAGTTAGTGAGACACGACCTCCCCTTCACAAAACCGTGCTGCCTCTCACTAATACGTCCATTTGCTTCCAAATGGGAGTAGATCCTGTCTCTAAGAATTCTCTCCAGTAATTTCCCTACCACTGAAGTAAGGCTCACCGGCCTGTAGTTCCCGGGATTATCCTTGCTACCCTTCTTAAACAGAGGAACAACATTGGCTATCCTCCAGTCCTCCGGGACATCCCCTGAAGACAGCGAGGATCCAAAGATTTCTGTCAAGGCCTCAGCAATTTCCTCTCCAGCCTCCTTCAGTATTCTGGGGAAGATCCCATCAGGCCCTGGGGACTTATCTACCTTAATATTTTTTAAGACACCCAACACCTCGTCTTTTTGGATCACAATGTGACCCAGGCTATCTACACCCCCTTCTCCAGGCTCAACATCTACCAATTCCTTCTCTTTGGTGAATACTGATGCAAAGTATTCATTTAGTACCTCGCCCATTTCCTCTGGCTCCACACATAGATTCCCTTGCCTATCCTTCAGTGGGCCAACCCTTTCCCTGGCTCCCCTCGTGCTTTTTATGTACGTGTAAAAAGCCTTGGGATTTTCCTTAACCCTATTTGCTAATGACTTTTCGTGACCCCTTCTAGCCCTCCTGACTCCTTGCTTAGGTTCCTTCCTACTTTCCTTATATGCCACACAGGCTTCGTCTGTTCCCAGTCTTTTAGCCCTGACAAATGCCTCCTTTTTCTTTTTGACGAGGCCTACAATATCACTCGTCATCCAAGGTTCCCGAAAATTGCCGTATTTATCTTTCTTCCTCACAGGAACATGCCGGTCCTGTATTCCTTTCAACTGCCACTTGAAAGCCTCCCACATGTCAGATGTTGATTTGCCCTCAAACATCCGCCCCCAATCTATGTTCTTCAGTTCCCGCCTAATATTGTTATAATTAGCCTTCCCCCAATTTAGCACATTCATCCTCGGACCACTCTTATCCTTGTCCACCAGTACTTTAAAACTTACTGAATTGTGGTCACTGTTACCGAAATGCTCCCCTACTGAAACATCTACCACCTGGCCGGGCTCATTCCCCAATACCAGGTCCAGTACCGCCCCTTCCCTAGTTGGACTGTTTACATATTGTTTTAAGAAGCCCTCCTGGATGCTCCTTACAAACTCCGCCCCGTCTAAGCCCCTGGCACTAAGTGAGTCCCAGTCAATATTGGGGAAGTTGAAGTCTCCCATCACCACAACCCTGTTGTTTTTACTCTTTTCCAAAATCTGTCTACCTATCTGCTCCTCTATCTCCCGCTGGCTGTTGGGAGGCCTGTAGTATACCCCCAACATTGTGACTGCACCCTTCTTATTCCTGATCTCTACCCATATAGCCTCACTGCCCTCTGAGGTGTCCTCTCGCAGTATAGCTGTGATATTCTCCCGAACAAGTAGCGCAACTCCACCTCCCCTTTTACATCCCCCTCTATCCCACCTGAAACATCTAAATCCTGGAACGTTTAGCTGCCAATCCTGCCCTTCCCTCAACCAGGTCTCTGTAATGGCAACAACATCATAGTTCCAAGTAGTAATCCAAGCTCTAAGTTCATCTGCCTTACCCGTAATGCTCCTTGCATTAAAACATATGCACTTCAGGCCACCAGACCCGCTGTGTTCAGCAACTTCTCCCCGTCTGCTCTGCCTCAGAGCCACACTGTCCCTATTCCCTAGTTCTCCCTCAATGCGCTCACCTTCTGACCTATTGCTCCCATGCCCACCCCCCTGCCATACTAGTTTAAACCCTCCCGTGTGACACTAGCAAGCCTCGCGGCCAGGATATTTATGCCTCTCCGGTTTAGATGCAACCCGTCCTTCTTATACAGGTCACACCTGCCCCAGAAGAGCTCCCAGTGGTCCAGATAATGGAAACCCTCCCTCCTACACCAGCTGTTTAGCCACGTGTTTATCTGCTCTATCTTCCTATTGCTAGCCTCACTGGCACGTGGCACAGGGAGTAATCCCGAGATTACAACCCTCGAGGTCCTGTCTTTTAACTTTCTGCCTAGCTCCCTGAACTCCTGCTGCAGGACCTCATGCCCCTTCCTGCCTATGTCGTTAGTACCAATATGTACAACGACCTCTGCCTGTTTGCCCTCCCCCTTCAGGATTCCCTCTACCCGTTCGGAGACATCCTGGACCCTGGCACCAGGGAGGCAACATACCATCCTGGAGTCTCTTTCACGTCCACAGAAGCGCCTATCTGTGCCCCTGACTATAGAGTCCCCTATTACTATTACTCTTCTGCGCTTTGACCCTCCCTTCTGAACATCAGAGCCAGCCGTGGTGCCACTGCTCTGGCTGCTGCTGTTTTCCCCTGATAGGCTATCCCCCCCGACAGTATCCAAAGGGGTATATCTGTTCGAGAGGGGGACAACCACAGGGGATTCCTGCACTGACTGCCTGCCCTTTCTGGTGGTCACCCATTTCTCTGCCTGCACCTTGGGTGTGACCACATTTACATAACTGCGATCTATGACGCTTTCCGCCACCTGCATGCTCCTAAGTGCATCCAATTGCTGCTCCAACCGAACCATGCGGTCTGTGAGGAGCTCCAGTTGGGTGCACTTTCTGCAGATGAAGCCATCCGGGACGCTGGAAGCCTCCCGGACCTGCCACATCTCACAGTCAGAGCACAGCACCCCTCTAACTGACATTCCACACCCGAGGGAGTGGAAGGAGCTGACGGCGGGGCTTACGTGAGCACGATGCTACGCTCGCTAATGGGAGCTGAGGCCCCCTCGGGCCCCTTGGAAGTGGAAGGGGCCCACTGGGTCCCTGCGAGGAGACAAAAGGCTGGAGAACCACCTCGGGCGACGATCGTGCGATTTCATCGCTTCAATGACAGAGAGGTGGTTCTGAGATGGGCCAAAAAGGTACGAAGTAGTAGATGGGAGAATGCGGTGATACGAGTGCATCAGGATTGGAGTGCGGAGGTGGCGAGAAGGTGGGCGAGTTTCAATCGAGCCAAGGAGGTGCTGCATAAGAAGAAAGTGAAGTTCGGGATGTTGCAGCCGGCGCGATTGTGGGTCACGCACCAGGATAGACATTACTATTTCGAAACGGCGGAAGAAGCATGGACCTTCATTCAAAACGAGAAACTGGATCAGAACTGAGGGACGGATGTTGGAGGGTAAACGACAATGTTGATGTATAGAGGTGTAAATTGGGGAGGGGGGGCACTGAGAAATGTGGCCGCCGGTGGGGGGGAAGAAGAGACACAGGCGGGGGATGGGGAATGGGAACGGGGCGGTAGGGGGAGCTGCGCCATGGGGGGTGGGATGTATCTAGAAAGCGCGGGGTTTCTTTTTCTTTCCCCGCGCCAGAGAGATGATGGCGGGAAGATAGGCGCAAGGAGGATGGGAGTTCCTCACACGGGGGGGTCAAGGAGAGAGCGGGAGAAGCCGGGTCAGTTGAAGTCAGCTGACTTTCGGAAGCAATATAGGGGGAGTAACCATGCTAGATGGGGATCTAGCAGGGGGTGGGGGGGGGGGGAGGGGGGGCGGAGGTAGGGGGGGGACAACTGGGTTGCTGCTGCGGAGATCGAAAGGGAGCTGGTAAGAGAAAAGGAGGTCGAGGCGGGAATGCGCCGCCTGGGGGACGGGTGGGTGCGCGGAACCGGGACGTGGGACTGTCCCAGAGAGGGTGATGGCTAGTCGACAGGGGAGGGGGGCGGGCAGCCCCCCAGTCCGGCTGATCACGTGGAACGTGAGAGGCCTAAATGGGCCGATTAAGAGGGCCCGAGTGTTCGCGCACTTAAAGGGACTGAAGGCAGACGTGGCCATGCTTCAGGAGACGCATCTGAAGGTGGCGGACCAGGTTAGGTTAAGGAAAGGATGGGTGGGACAGGTGTTCCACTCAGGGCTGGACGCAAAGAATAGAGGGGTGGCCATATTGGTGGGGAAACGGGTGTCGTTCAAGGCTAGGAACATCGTAGCGGACAGCGGGGGCAGATATGTGATGGTGAGTGGCAGACTGCAGGGAAAGGAGGTCGTGCTGGTCAACGTATATGCCCCGAACTGGGATGATGCGGGATTTATGAAGCGGATGCTGGGACGCATCCCGGACCTGGAGGTAGGAAACCTGGTAATGGGGGGACTTCAACACCGTGCTAGACCCAGGGTTAGATAGATCTAGATCCAGGACCGGAAGAAGGCCGGCAGCGGCCAGGGTGCTTAGGGGGTTTATGGACCAAATGGGGGGAGTGGCTCCGTGGAGATTTGCTAGGCCGCTGGCCAGAGTTCTCCTTTTTCTCCCATGTCCATAAGGTGTACTCCCGGATAGATTTCTTCATTTTGGGAAGGTCACTGATTTCGAGGGTGGAAGGAACGGAGTACTCGGCCATAGCTGTTTCAGACCATGCCCCACATTGGGTGGATCTGGAACTAGGAGAGGAGAGGGAGCAGCGTCCACTCTGGCGACTGGATGTGGGATTATTGGCGGATGAGGGAGTCTGTGGAAGAGTGCGGGGATGTATCGAAAGGTACCTGGCGGCCAACGATGATGGGGAGGTCCAAGTGGGGGTAGTATGGGAAGCGCTGAAGGCGGTGGTCAGGGGAGAATTGATCTCCATCAGGGCTCACAAGAGGAAAACAGAGGCTAAAGAAAGGGAAAGATTACTGGGGGAGATTTTGAGTGTGGATAAAAAATATGCGGAGGCCCCGGACGAAGGACTATATAGGGAGAGGCGACGACTCCAGACGGAGTTCGATCTGCTCACCACAGGGAGGGCAGAGGCACAGTGGAGGAAGGCACAGGGGATGAGATATGAATATGGGGAAAAGGCGAGTCGCCTGTTGGCCCACCATCTTCGAAAGAGGACAGCGGCGAGGGAAATAGGGGGAGTTAGGGATGAAACGGGAACCACGGTGCGGAGAGCAGGGAAGGTAAATGAGGTGTTCAAGACCTTTTATGAGAGGTTATATAGGTCCCAACCCCCGGAGGGAAAAGAGGGGATGCAGCAGTTTCTGGACCAACTAAGGTTCCCGAGGGTGGAGGAGCAGGAGGTGGCAGGCCTGGGGGTGCCAACCTGACGGGTTCCCGGTGGAATTTTATAGGAAATATGTGGACTTGTTGGCCCCGCTGCTGGTAAGACCCTTTAACGAGGCCAGAGAAGGGGGGACACTACCCCCGACAATGTCGGAGGCGACGATATCACTAATCCTGAAGTGAGATAAAGACCCGCTGCAATGCGGGTCCTATAGGCCTATCTCACTCCTAAACGTGGACGTCAAGTTGCTGGCAAAAGTGCTGACAATGAGGATAGAGGATTGTGTCCCCGGGGTGGTGCACGAAGATCAGACAGGGTTCGTAAAGGGGAGACAATTGAATGTCAACGTGCGACGGCTATTGGGGGTGATAATGATGCCCCCAGCAGAGGGGGAGGCGGAGATAGTGGTGGCAATGGATGCAGAGACGGCATTTGATAGGGTAGAGTGGGAGTATCTATGGGAGGTGCTGAGGAGGTTCGGGTTCGGGGAGGGGTTTGTCAGCTGGGTTAAACTCCTCTATGGGGCCCCAATGGCAAGTGTAGTCACAAATCGGCAAAGGTCGGAGTATTTTCGACAACATAGGGGAACAAGACAGGGATGCCCGCTGTCCCCATTACTGTTCGCGCTGGCAATTGAACCACTGGCCATAGCGCTGAGAGACTCCAGGAAATGGAGGGGGGTGGTTAGAGGGGGAGAGGAACACCGAGTGTCACTCTACGCAGATGACCTACTGCTATATGTGGCGGATCCAGTGGGGGGGATGATAGAGGTTATGCAGATATTGAGGGAGTTTGGAGATTTCTCGGGATATAGGCTTGACATGGGGAAGAGTGAGCTTTTCGTGATACACCCTGGGGACCAGAGTAGGGGGATAGATGGCCTGCCGCTAAGGAGAGTGGAAAGAAACTTTCGATACCTGGGGATTCAGATAGCCAGGAGCTGGGGAACCTTACACAGACTCAATCTGACTCGGCTGGTGGAGCAAATGGAAGAGGATTTCAAAAGGTGGGATATGCAGCCGCTGACACTGGCGGGCAGAGTGCAGGCAATTAAGATGATGGTCCTCCCGAGGTTCCTATTTGTGTTTCAATGTCTCCCTATATTGATCACTAAGGCCTTTTTCAAAAAAATTGATAGGAGCATCATGAGCTTCATGTGGGCAGGGAAGGCCCCGAGGGTAAGGAGGGGGTTCCTGCAACGTAGCAGGGACAGAGGGGGACTGGCGTTGCCGAATTTGGGCGACTACTACTGGGCCGCCAACGTGGCGATGAACCGTAAGTGGATGATAGAGGGAGAGGGGGCGGGGTGGAAATGGCTGGAGATGGCGTCCTGTAAAGGAACGAGCTTAAAAGCGCTGGTGACAGCGCCACTACCGCTCTCCCCAAAAAGTTTACCACGAACCCAGTGGTGGCGGCAACATTAAGTATCTGGGGGCAATGGAGGCGACAGAGGGGTGTGCTGGGCGCCTCGGTGTGGTCCCCGATCAGGAACAACCATAGGTTTGCCCCAGGGAGGTTGGACGGAGGGTTCCAGAGCTGGCACCGGGCAGGAATTAGGAGAGTGGGAGACTTATTTATAGATGGGACGTTTGCGAGCTTGGGAGCGCTGGAGGAAAAGTATGAGCTGCCCCCGGTGAATATCCTTAGGTATATGCAGGTGAGGGCGTTCACGAGACAACAGGTGAGGGAATTTCCGCTGCCCACGACACAAGGGATCCAGGATAGAGTGCTTTCGGGGGTGTGGGTCGGGGAGGGCAAAGTGTCCGAAATATACCGGGGGATGAGAGAAGAGGGGGAGGAGCTGGTAGAAGAACTGAAGGGAAAATGGGAAGAAGAGCTCGGGGAGGAGATTGAGGAGGGTTTGTGGGCTGATACCCTAAGTAGGGTAAATTCCTCTTCCTCGTGTGCCAGGCTTAGCCTGATCCAATTTAAGGTGCTACATAGAGCACACATAACGGGAGCGAGGTTGAGCAGGTTCTTCGGAGTGGAGGACAAATGCGGGAGGTGCGGGGGAAGCCCGGCAAACCACACACATATGTTTTGGTCGTGTCCGGCACTGGAGGGGTATTGAAGGGGAGTGGCGGGAGTGATCTCGAAGGTGGTGAAGGTCCGGGTCAAGCCAAGCTGGGGGTTAGCTATATTGCGTCCCTAGTAGCCCGGCGTAGGATTTTACTCATGTGGAAGGAAGCAAAACGCCCCGGCATGGAGGCCTGGGTAAACTGGAGCGGATGAAGTTTGCGCTGAGAGGATCGGCTCAGGGGTTCACCAGGCGGTGGCAACCGTTCCTCGACTATCTAGCGGAACGTTAGGGGGAAAATAGATAGCCAGCAGCAGCAACCCAGAGAGGGGGGGGGGGGGGGGGGTCAGGGGGCGGGGGGGGGGGGGGGGGGGGGCACTATTTCGTGTTTTTTTGTTAGTTCACTATTTTTTTTAAACAATGTTATCTATCAGTTATCATGTTACCATTTTTGTTGATTTGTAAGGGGGAAAAATTGTGTTTGAAAACTTTAATAAAATATATATTTTTTAAAAAATCAATATTGTACATCTCCGAGCTAATTTGGAATTTCTGTCTCTTTTCACTCTTTCACAGTGAGTTCACAGATTCTTAGTGACAGAACTTCACAATCACGTACTGATATCAATAGCTCCAATAGTTTCTAAACTAAAATAGTTTAACCCTCAAAGTCCTTCGGTTAGAATCCATGGAATCCCTACAGTGCAGAAGGAGAACATTCAGCCTATCGAGTCTGCACCGACCCTCTGAAAGAGCACCCTGCCTAGGCCCATTCTCCCACCATATCCCTGTAACCTGATACCTCCACCTAACCCAGGTTTTTTTACATACAGTGCAGAAGGAGGCCATTCGGCCCATCGAGTCTGCACCAACCCACTTAAGCCCTCATTTCCACCCTATCCCCATAACCCAATAACCCCTCCTAACCTTTTTGGTTACTAAGGGCAATTTTATCATGGCCAATCCACCTAACCTGCATGTCTATGGACTGTGGGAGGAAACCCGAGCACCCGGAGGAAACCCACGCAGATACGGGGAGAAGGTGCAGACTCTGCACAGACAGTGACCCAAGCCGGGAATCAAACTGTTCAAACTTTTTTGCCTGGGCTCCATTTTTACCAACCGACCATCCTTCGGGAGCTACACCGGCTGACCTTCGCGACCAATGCTGGCCAACCTTCGCGACCGACGCCAGCGAACGTTCGCAACCCATGCCAGCCGACCGTCGTGACCTACGTGTCACAAACTTCGCAACCCACCATTTTCACTTATCTTTAATGTGACAGGTGAGTCTGCTTGGTCCTCATGATTTGCTTTGATAATCAATGTTACATTTCTGATAATGATTTCAGCTGATGAGTTAAGATCTCACTGCATCCTGTTATGGGCCAGGGTTTAGAGAACCCCAAGGTGTATCATGGAGTTCACCTGACCCACAACTTTTACTAGATTGTGGTATTGGGAACACATGGACCTACTTTACAGGCGTGGTGCAACAGAGAGTTACAGTACTTTTAAATTAAAACAATGTTTATTCATGAAACCAGTTAACACTTTATAAACCCACAGTAAACATCTTAACTATCAACCCCAATAAATCCCCACAGATACAATATTCTATAATAACCCTTAATCTTTCCTTGCACCATCCATAAGACAAATGCCCTCTTTAACACAGAGATCAGGGGCGAAATTCTCCCCCAACGGCGCGATGTCCGCCGACTGGCGCCAAAGATGGCGCCAATCAGACGGGCATCGCGCCGGCCCAAAGGTGCGGAATGCTCCGCATCTTTGGCGGCCTAGCCCCAACATTGAGGGGCTAGGCCGACGCCGGAGGGATTTCCGCCCCGCCAGCTGGCGGAAATGGCGTTTGTTTCCCCGCCAGCTGGCGCGGAAATGCGGCGCATGCGTGGGAGCGTCAGCGACCGCTGACAGTTTCCCGGCGCATGCGCGGGAGCGTCAGCGGCCGCTGAAAGTTTCCCGCGCATGCGCAGTGGGGAGAGTCTCTTCTGCCTCCGCCATGGTGGAGGCCGTAGCGGAGGCGGAAGGGAAAGAGTGCCCCCACGGCACAGGCCAGCCCGCGGATCGGTGGGCCAGGATCGCGGGCCAGGCCACCGTGGGGGCACCCCCCCGGGGTCAGATCGCCCAGCGCCCCCCCCAGGACCCCGGAGCCCGCCCACGCCGCCTGGTCCCGCCGGTAAATACCAGGTTTGATTTACGCCGGCGGGACAGGCAATTTCTGGGCGGGACTTCGGCCCATCCGGGCCGGAGAATTGAACGGGGGGTCCCGCCAACCGGCGCGGCCCGATTCCCACCCCCGCCCAATCTCCGGTACCGGAGACTTCGGCGGGGGCGGGGGCGGGATTCACGGCGGCCAACGGCCATTCTCCGACCCGGCGGGGGGTCGGAGAATGACGCCCCAGATTCAAATTCTCTACTGAGAGCAGTCAGCACTTTGAAATCCTCAAATGATCTGGAGATAGTCTTTAGTTTGCAGAGAGAGATCCTAATCCAGCTGCTTGCTTTGCCTGCAGCTATCCAGCTCTCAAAACGAAACTAAAATACCCTGTAGCAAACAGCCCAAAGCGAAAGTAAAGCAGACACAGTCCAGCTCCACCCACTCTCTGACATCACTGCAGCCATTCGATAAACACCCATTTCTTAAAGGTACATTCACTACAGCTATTCAATAAACACCCAGTTCTTAAAGGTACTCTCACATGACAATCCATTGGAAAAAAATCAAGGTTTGTCCTCAAACTCACCATGTTGAGTCTTCAAATATCTTTGAAGTTTTGAGAGTTTTAAACTTTCAATCCTGAACTTTGAACCCTGATTTGCAGTGGCACAATTAATAACCCAGACCTCAAGTAATTATCTTTATGCTGCTTTGTTCCTGTTTTCAGTTTCTTCTTCATGGGTTGTTCACCAGAGGCCCTGGAACTCACACTGCTGGTAGCTACAAAATGGAGGAATCTCTCTCGCGCCCAGAACACGTGACGTCAGTGTACGGGGCGCGTGACCTGCTCTCTGCCACCGCTCCAGGTAGGAAGACTCCAGCGATTGAAAAAAATCATCGGCTCCTGGGTCAGCGTGCTGATGTCAGGAGGAGGCGGTCTGCCTCTCTGTGCTCCGGGCCTGCACACTGTTGAAGGGGCACGCAGACGGAGAATGGCTCGCACTCTGAAAGCTGGTCACAACCAGCATTTTTAAAAGCCAGTCGTGCCATTGGGCACTCCGTTCCACAATCGGGAACGCCACAATGCATGGCCCCACAGCCAGGAATGCCCTGACGCATGGCCCCGCGATCAGGAATGCCACAACACCTGGTCCCATGACCGGGAAAGCCACAATGCGTGGCCCCACGATCGGGAACACCATGACGCACGTCCACATGTTCTGGTCTTGCCCCAGACTTGCTAAGTACTGGACTGCCTTCTTCGAGTCAATGTCCAAAGTGGTGGGGATGAGGGTGGAGCCATGCCCAAAAGAGGCGGTCTTTGGGGTATCAAACCAGCCAGGTCTCTTCTTGGGGAGGAGGGCGGACGCCCTTGCCTTTGCCTCCCTGATCGCCCGCCGTAGAATTCTGCTCGGTTAGCGGTCAGCAGCACCACCCAAAGCTGCAAATTGGCTGTCCGACCTCTCAGAATCTCTCCAAATGGAGAAAATCAAATTCGCCATGGGGTCGAAAGACAGCTTCTTCAGAACATGGAGCCATTTAGCCAACTGTTCCGGGACCTGTTTGTGGCCAACGAACAAACAAATAAATAATCAAGCAGCCAAGAGCCAGGGAAAGTAGCCAAGACATGAGAAAAGAGAAGGAAGGGAGGGAGGACCTGGGGGGGTGGGGGGCAGTGCAAGAGCGAGTAGCCAAACACAACAGAAAAGAAAGGTGAGCTGCAGAGAGGGAGAGAGGGAGGGGAGAGGGGGGGAAGGGGGGCAGAGAATGGAGAGGGGGAAGAGGGGCAGGGAAGAAGGAAGGACAGGGGGCAAAGAATATTAGAGGTGAGCCAGAGTGGAGGAAAGACGAGGGAACACAAACTGAAAGGCGAGCATGGGAAACGACAACGACCATAACGAACACAGCAGGGCAACAGAGAGTGAGAAAATACAGGAGGAAGGAACAGATGGCCGAGGCAGAGGCAAACGCACAACAACAGCGAGAACCAACCTGGAGAAGCAAGCAACCCCACCCAGTTTTGTTTTGTTTTGGTTGTGCTGTCTGTATTTTCTTTATTTAAAACAGAAGGGGGGGGCCCGCAACAAGACATGTATAATGTAATTATCTCTCCTTCTATCTACGTATATACACTTCCCCGGTTTTTACTCTCCCACCCCTTGGTTTTTTTGTAATTTACGTGTTTTTTTATTTATGTAGTGTTTTTGTTATCTCTTTTTGGTTTCTCTTTGTGTACAAATGTAAATATAACATATGCAAAAAAACCCAATAAAAAACATTTAAAAAACTACCAGGGCAGGTCCGTCCACCATCTTCAAAGCACAAGTCAGACGTGGCCTTGCCTGGATGAGTGCAGCTCCAACAGGGGGCAGCACGGTAGCACAAGTGGATAGCACTGTGGCTTCACAGCACCAGGGTCCCAGGTTCAATTCCCTGCTGAGTCACTGTCTGTGTGGAGTCTGCACGTTCTCCCTGTGTGCGTGGGTTTCCTCCGGGTGCTCCGGTTTCCTCCCACAGTCCAAAGATAAGAACTAGGAGCAGGAGTAGGCCATCTGGCCCCTCGAGCCTGCTCCGCCATTTAATGAGATCATGGCTGATCTTTGTGGACTCAGCTCCACTCTCCGGCCCATACACCGAATCCCTTTATTCTTTAGAAAGGTATCTATCTTTTTCTTAAAAACATTTAAAGAAGGAGCCTCAACTGCTTCACTGGGCAAGGAATTCCAGAAATTCACAACCCTTTGGGTGAAGAAGTTCCTCCTACACTCCGTCCTAAATCTACCTCCCCTTATTTTGAGGCTATGCCCCCTAGTTCTGCTTTCCCCGACCAGTGGAAACAACCTGCCCGCATCTATCCTATCTATTCCCTTCATAATTTTATATGTTTCAATAAGATCCCCCCGCATCCTTCTAAACTTCAATGAGTACAGTCCCAGTCTACTCAACCTCTCGTCATAATCTAATCCCCCTCAACTCTGGGATCAACCTAGTGAATCTCCTCTGCACTCCCTCCAGTGCCAATATGTCCTTTCTCAGGTAAGGAGACCAAAACTGAACACAATACTCCAGATGCGGCCTCACCAACACCCTATACAATTGCAGCATAAGATGTGCAGGTTAGGTGGATTGGTCATGATAAATTGCCCTTAGTGACCAAAAAAAGGTTGGAAGGGCTATTGGGTTACGGGGATAGGGTGGAAGTGAGGGCTTAAGTGGGTCGGTGGAGACTCGATGGGCCGAATGGCCTCCTTCTGCAATGTATGTTCTATGTTCTATTTAACACTCAATAAATTCGACACCATCCTGGATAAAGCAGCCCGCTTGATTGCTCCTCCTTCCACAAACATTCAAACCCTCCACCAGTGGCAGCCATGTGTATCACCTACAAGATGCACTGCAGGAACTCAAGATGCACTGAAGGTTCCTCAGACAGCACCTTCCAAACCCATGACCACTACCATCTAGAAGGACAAGAGCAGCAGAGACCTGGGAACCCCACCAGCTGGAGGTTCCCTCCAAGTCACTCACCATCCTGACTTGGAAATATATCGTTGTTCCTTCACTGTCATTGGGGCAACATCCTGGAACTCCCTCCCTAACAGCACAGTAGTTATACCTACACCTCAAGGACTGCAGAGGTTCAAGAAGGCAGCTCACCATCACCTTCTGAAGGGCAATTAGGGATGGGAAATAAAGACGCCCACATCCCGTAACACCCATCGTGGGTAGCGACCCTGGGTTTGATATTTGCTGACCTAATCGACACATCCTTGGACACAAAGGGGAAATTAAGCATGGCCAATCCACTTAACCTGTACATCTTTAGATTATGAGCAATTCGTTAATTCTATCACATTTTATTATAATTACGATCCCAACCAGCCAACGATAGTGGCTCAGATACTGGGCTGAAATTCCAATATTTTATTTTATGTTGTAAAACTGTACGGACTAATTTGCTGCAGGAGTGATTGCCTGAAAACAATAGGGTTTGGTTATTGGAAAAACAAAGCCTTATTATGAGTCATAAGATTAAACTGGTTTTAACTTCAAACCCAAAACAAGCAGCTGCACTTGCATCTTAACACTGCTACACCTTTTCCCATTGAACAACAAGAACATACAACTCTCAATCCAGCTTAAACACGCAAGACCTAAAGTGATACTTGCATTTCAAAACAGATCCTGTCTTCAAATGTGTGCATTATTTGAGTTGTTTCAGCCTTTTCCTTGTCTCCAGACAAGGCTGCTCTGTTTTTAACTGTTATCACTTTTTAAGCTATCTCACTGGGAAAAAAAACTGCCTCTCTTGGGGTCACACAAGGGTTACCAGATTAGCTTCTCCCAACACACTAAACTTCTAATAACAAAGAACAAAGACCAATACAGCAGAGGAACGGGCTCTTCGACCCTCCAAGCCTGTACCGGTCATGATACCAACCTTTGCCAAAACCCTCAGCACTTCCTTGTGCAGTGACCCTCTCCCCATCCTATCCATGTGTTTGTCAAGATGCCTTTTGAACGCCGTTAATGTATCTGCTTCCACAACCTCCCCTGGCAACGCGTTCCAGGCACTCACCACCCTCGGCGTAAGAAACCTGCCTCACACATCTCCTCTAAACTTTGCCTCACGGACCTTAAACCTGTGCCCCCTGGTGGCTGACCCCTCCACCGTGTGGAGTTTGCACATTCTCTCCGTGTCTGCGTGGGCTTTGCCCTCACAACCCAAAGATGTGCAGGATAGTAAGATTGGCCACGCTGAATTGCTCCTTAATTGGAAAAAAAATGAATTGGGTACTCTAAATTTATAAAAACAAAAGAAAGACGGAGGTTGAGGCTTGACTTGATAGAGGTCTACAAGATTATGAGCGGCATGGATAGAGTGGATGGGCAGGCACTCTTTCCCAGGGCTCGAGAATCCCAGCCAGTATCACTGTAGGCAGGCTGCAAATCATTAACTCTTGAGGGATTTCCCCAGTCAAACCACACTAACCCCAGGCTTTTAACCCTTAAATTGCCCACATCATTTATAATATAATAATCTTTATTGTCACAAGTAGGCTTACATTAACATTGCAATGAAGTTACTGTGAAAAGCCCCTAGTCACCACATTCCTGCGCCTGTTCGGGTACACAGAGGGAAAATTCAGACTGTCCAATTCACCTAACAGCAGGTCTTTCCGGACTGGTGGGAGGAAACCGGAGGAAACCCATGCAGACACGGGGAGAAATTGTAGACTCCACACTGACAGTGACCCAAGCCGGGAGTCAAACCTGGGACCCTGGTGCTGTGAAGCAACAATGCTAACCATTTCACTTTTACCACCTTTTACTTGCAAACCTTTTTCTCGTAATTCCTGTCAATTCCAGTTGAAAATAATACCAATTCTTGTTCATTTTTCAACCTAACAGCTTAATTCTCAGTCTGAATAGCCCTGATCAATGCACTTGTCCCATAAATATCCAGATATCAACAAGGTCAAGTCCTCATGTCTTAGTTTTAGTGTCCACTGAGTATTGAACTTATTTAAGTCTCCTCAACCACTTATTGCACTTAAATAGCACTCAGAGCAAAATAAGTCTTTCTGACTTTGCATCCTTCAGCTTCAACAAACTCAAATCAGACCTATTTTAGCTATCAGCAAAGTAGCAGACCACATGCAAACATGTGGCTGAGGAGCAGAAGTGGGCCATTCAGTCCCTTGAGCTTGCTCCACAATTTGATAAGTTCAGGGCTGATCTGATTGTGGCCTCACCACCATGCTCATGTCTACCCCCTGCACCCTTTACCTCCCTTGTCAATCAAAAATCTATCCACTCAGCCTTAAAACAAATGCAATGATCCTGCCTCCACTGCTCTCTGGGGAAAAGAATTGAGCAGGCCAATAGTCCTCGGAGAGAGAAACATCCTCCTTGTTATTAGGAAAATAAAGGTAGTTATTTATTCATTAACGGGATGTGGGCGTCGTTGGGCCAGCATTTACTGCCCATCCCTGAGGCAATTAAGAGTCAACCACTTTGCTGAGGATCTGGAGTCACATGTAGGCCAGACCAGGTAAGGACAACAGATTTCCTTCCCTAAAGGACATTAGTGAGCCAGATGGGTTTTTACAACAATTGACAATGGTTTCATGGTCATCATTATACTTTTAATTCCTGATTTTTATTAAATTCAAATTTCACCATCTGCCCTGGTGGGATTTGAACCTGGGTCCGCAGAGCACTACCCTGGGTCACTGGATTATTAGTCCAGTGATAATACCCACTGCACCACTGCCTCCTGTAGCCACGTAAAATGGCTGGTTCCCGATTAGAATGGCCAAACCCCGATTTAAAATGACGAACGGAAGAGGCTGATGGGAAAATCAGCCAACAGGACTCAAACAGACAGCTGCAGGTAAAACAGTGTATTCGCCTCTGGGGAAGTCAGCCCAGACCGATACCTGCAGCCATCAACATCACAACATCCCAGCCATCTGCATAGTAATCAGCCATCCCCGGGAACAATTGCTACAAATTAGCAACTCAAAGCCGACCCAGACCTCTCGGCGCCAGCAGGGGCTGACACAAAGAGAGGTAAACGACCACCCCCCGATCAAGGATTCGCCCCATTATTGGAGCATATCGAACCAAGTGATTGGGACCAAGTCCAATCACTTGGAACCAGGTACGAGGTCCGCCCCAAGAGGCGGGAAGCCCCTGGGGACTATAAGAATAGGGGCCAAATTCAGATCGACCCTTCTCTTCCTGCTCGCAACCTTCGAGACCCTTCTACAAGAAAACTGTAAGTCTTACTCCAGCGATCGCTACCAGGCAGGCGCTCCTGACTATCGACTTGTACCAGCTTTTGAATCCCGCAGGCTCAGAACCAATTCGAAAGACCATTTGTTTCCTTGACCTGGTGGGCCATTTCCAAAGTTAAGTATTGGCCTTTAGTGGTAGGTAGTAGTCTAGAAGTAGGATTATTGTATTAGTATTAATTGCTGTATATAATAAATGAGCGTTGATTTAACTCTTACTAAGCGGTGTGTTGCATTATTAATCATTACTTGGACCTGAACCACGTGGCGGTATCAGAAAGATACCTGGCGACTCATGAGCAAAGGTAACAGAATTAGAGCTAATAAAACTGAGGCTAATAAGAGCAACACTCCCCAAAAGCTTTGAATTCTTAATTAGCTAATTTGAAGATAGGTAATGAGAGAAAAGGAAGCTTCCACAGCTCTGCTTGAAGTAGCTACTTTAGAAGGCTAGAGAGGGAAGTAGTGGGAAGTTGTGCCGAGGAGATAGGAGAGGTGCTAAATGAATATTTTTCGTCAGTTTTCACACAGGAAAAAGACAATGTTGTCGAGGAGAATACTGAGATTCAGGCTACTAGACTAGAAGGGCTTGAGGTTCATAAGGAGGAGGTGTTACCAATTCTAGAAAGTGTGAAAATAGGTAAGTCCCCAGGGCCGGATGGAATTTATCCTAGGATTCTCTGGGAAGCTAGGGAGGAGATTGCTGAGCCTTTGGCTTTGATCTTTAAGGCATCTTTGTCTACAGGAATAGTGCCAGAAGACTGGAGGATAGCAAATGTTGTCCCCTTGTTCAAGAAGGGGAGTAGAGACAACCCCGGTAACTATAGACCAGTGAGCCTTACTTCTGTTGTGGGCAAAATCTTGGAAAGGTTTATAAGAGATAGGATGTATAATCATCTGGAAAGGAATAATTTGATTAGAGATAGTCAACACGGTTTTGTGAAGGGTAGGTCGTGCCTCACAAACCTTATTGAGTTCTTTGAGAAAGTGACCAAACAGGTGGATGAGGGTAAAGCAGTTGATGTGGTGTATATGGATTTCAGTAAAGCATTTGATAAGGTTCCCCATGGTAGGTTACTGCAGAAAATACGGAGGCATGGGATTCAGGGTGATTCAGCAGTTTGGATCAGAAATTGGCTAGCTGGAAGAAGACAAAGGTGGTGGTTGATGGGAAATGTTCAGACTGGAGTCCAATTACTAGTGGTGTACCACAAGGATCTGTTTTGGGGCCACTGCTGTTTGTCATTTTTATAAATGACCTGGAGGAAGGCGTAGAAGGATGGGTGAGCAAATTTGCAGATGACACTAAAGTCAGTGGAGTTGTAGACAGTGCGGACGGATGTTACAAGTTACAGAGGGACATAGATAAGCTGCAGCGCTGGGCTGAGAGGTGGCAAATGGAGTTTAATGCAGAAAAGTGTGAGGTGATTCATTTTGGAAGGAATAACAGGAAGACAGAGTACTGGGCTAATGGTAAGATTCTTGGCAGTGTGGATGAGCAGAGAGATCTTGGTGTCCATGTACATAGATCCCTGAAAGTTGCCACCCAGGTTGAGAGGGTTGTTAAGAAGGCGTACGGTGTGTTAGCTTTTATTGGTAGAGGGATTGAGTTTCGGAGCCATGAGGTCATGTTGCAGCTGTACAAAACTCTGGTGCAGCCGCATTTGGAGTATTGCGTGCAATTCTGGTCGCCGCATTGTAGGAAGGCTGTAGAAGCATTGGAAAGGGTGCAGAGGAGATTTACCAGAATGTTGCCTGGTATGGAGGGAAGATCTTATGAGGAAAGGCTGAGGGACTTGAGGCTGTTTTCGTTAGAGAGAAGAAGGTTAAGAGGTGACTTAATTGAGGCATATAAGATGATCAGAGGATTGGATAGGGTGGACAGTGAGATCCTTTTTCCTCGGATGGTGATGTCTAGCACGAGGGGACATAGCTTTAACTTGAGGGGAGATAGATATAAGACAGATGTAGGTTCTTTACTCAGACAAGTAAGGGCGTGGAATGCCCTGCCTGCAACAGTAGTGGACTCGCCAACACTAAGGGCATTCAAATGGTCATTGGATAGACATATGGACGATAAGGGAATAGTGTAGATGGGCTTTAGAGTGGTTTGACAGGTTGGCGCAACATCGAGGGCCGAAGGGCCTGTACTGAGCTGTAATGTTCTATGTTCTATGTTCTCTCTCCGCTTGGCTAGAAGAAAAGCCATACCTGGAGCAATGATTAAGAAAACAAGTGGAGAGATCTGGAGAGCGACGAGTTATGGAAACTAGAGAAATGTTGAGAAGTTTCCAACCAGAATCGAGAACTGTTCAGTAAAACGGTAGACAGAAGAACAGCACGGTGGCACAGTGGTTATCACATCTGTCTCACGGCACCAAGCTCCCAGATTCGATTCCGGCCCCGGGTCGCTGTCCATGTGGAGTTTGCACATTCTCCCCATGTTGCCGGGGGTTTCTTGCCCACAACCCAAAGATGTGCAGGGTCGGTGGATTGCCAAGGTTAAATTACCTCTTAATTGGAAAAAATGATTGGGTACTCTAAATTTATTTTGAGAAAAAGGCTGACAGAGATGAGAAGGCTGAGACGTCAAAAAGATATCTGAAGTGATTTTCTGGGGCGGGATTCTCCAACCCCCCGCCAGGTCGGAGAATCGTCGGGGGCAGGCGTGAATCCTGCCCCCGCTGTGTCCCGGATTCTCCGCCACCAGAGATTCGGGCCCACCTCCGGCGATTCTCCGGCCCGCGATGGGCCGAAGACCCTCCGCTGTCAACCCTCTCCCGCCGGCGTGGATTAAACCACCTACCTTACCGGCGGGAGCAAGCGGCGCCGGCGGGCTCCGGGGTCCTGGAGGAGCGCGGGGCGATCTGGCCGCGGGCGGGCCTGTGCCGTGGGGGCACTCTTTTTCTTCCACCTTCGCCATGGTCTTCACCATGGCGGAGGCGGAAGAGACCCTCTCCCTTGCGCATGCACAGGGATGACGCCAGCAGCCGCTGACACTCCCGCGCATGCGTGGACTTACGCATGCCGGCGAAGTCCATTCGGCCCCGGCTGGTGTGGCGCCAAAGGCCTTCCACGCCAGCCGGTGGAGCGGAAACCACTCCGGCGCGGGCCTAGCCCCTCAAGGTGAGGAGACTTCCGTACCTTTGGAGCAGCCTGACGCCGGAGTGGTTCCCGCCACTCCAACCGGCCGGGACCCCCGCCCAGCTGGGTAGGGGAGAACCCCGCCCCAGATTTGTGATTTGATATAACTGGGGAAATTGGTAGCTGTATCTCAGTATTTCTATAAAAGCAATTAGACAAAGGAAATCTAAAGGGGTTGGTGTAAAATCCTGTACTGGACTTGCTATTAAAAGTGGAACGTAAGGTTTCTTTAAAAGTGTAATTTTGAAAACCTTGTCTGGATTTCAGAATGCAAACCATTCAGGGAAAGCATTATTATGAGAGAAGATTTTAAAGCGTGTTTTTGGGAGTGGAGTTTGGAAATTCTCCTGTGACAATCATCTGGGGGGGTTCTGTCAAGAAATTCACAGACACTAATGAGGGTTCAGAGCTGAGTGCAAGAATTTGACCACATTCTTCCTGTCCCCTTAAAGGGGACTTTTTGTGTCATTGAGACCATTGCAGCTTAAGATGCACTTTGTATTCCATGTTAATCTTTAAATATGTATGTATTTGTTAAGCTCGGGGGCGGGGGGGGGGGGAAGGATTACTTTATTATAATCCAATTTTCCATTTTAATAAATGTTTTTGTTTGTTTTTAAACTAAGTAGAGATCTTGTGGCTCTATTCCTCCACTTTTTATGAAAAAATAAAAGTTATAGGCGGGACTTTCCGTTCCTGGCGCCAGGGCAGAATTTGTGGACTTTCACGACAACAAATCTAGTGCTGAACCAGGACCCGTTCTGAGGCAGCACGGTGGCGCAGTGGGTTAGCCCTGTTGCCTCACGGCACCGAGGTCCCAGGTTCGATCCCGGCTCTGGGTCACTGGCCGTGTGGAGTTTGCACATTCTCCCCGTGTCTGCGTGGGTTTCGCCCCCACAACCCAAAGATGTGCAGTGTAGGTGGATTGGCCACGCTAAATTGTCCCTTAATTGGAAAAAATGAATTGGGTACACTAAATTTATATTTAAAAAAAGAACCTGGACCCATTCAGTGCCACGTGGAACACAATCGATTCCAATGAAAAACAGTATTGGATTCGTCGGGTCCTCGATTGACACTCGGGAGGCTGACAAGCTGCTGCCGCATATACACACTTCACTGCCCACACACACACATCCCAGCCAACAAGATGGCACTGGTTGTGCTGGAGCGCGCCCATACAGCTGGTGTGTTGGCTGGGGCCAGAGGGTCCCTATACAACCAGTGAGCTTGAAGTCAGTGATAGTGAAATTGTTGGAAACGATTGTCAGAGATAGGAGGCTGGATTCTCCATTTCAGGCACCTATTCCCCAACATCGTCGTAAACTCTGTGGCCTTTCATGCTAAAATAACTGGCATCAAAAGGCCCCATATTCAGAGCCCTGCAGGGGGCGAGCAGGGATCCATCGTGAATCTCGCAGCTTTAGCTGCAGATACGTACTTCCGGGTCAGAGGCCGCGCATGCACACAGCGGCGGGCTCCAGCCGCCACGCAGTGCTCCATGGCGGACTCAGATCGCGGAGCTGTACCGCGTAAATAGTGCCCCCCCCATCTGCCGCTTGCCTTCATAGGACGGGGCATTGAGTAGAAAGCTCGAAAATTATGTTACAGTTATATAGAACGTTGGTTAGGCCACATATGGAATACTCTGTCCAATTTTCTTTTTTAAATTGAGAGTACTCAATTATTTTTTTTTCCCAATTAAGGGGCAATTTAGAGTGGCCAATCCACCTAACCTGCACACCTTTGGGTTGTTAGGGTGAAACCCATGCGGACATTGGGAGAATGTGCAAACTCCATACGGCCAGTGATTCAGGGCCCAGATTCGAACCCGGGTCCTCAACTCCATAGTCCCAGAGCTAACCACTGCGCCACCGTGCTGCCCCCACTGTGTCCAATTCTGGTCACCGTACTAACGGAAGGAGGTGGAGGCTTTGGAGAGAGTACAGAAAAGGTTTACCAGGATGTTGCCTGGTATGGAGGGTATTAGCTATGAGGAGAGATTGAATGAACTGGGATTCATTCCTCCCTAGAGAGACGGAGGGTGAGGGGCGACCTGATAGAAGTTTATAAAATTATATGGGGTAGACGTCCGCTTGTGATTGGTCACATACAGGGCTGTTCCTGTTCAAAGTCACAAAAAAGGGCTCTTTTTACCCAGATCCGGGTGGAATTTTGATGAAAAGGCGTAGGTGAATGTTAGAGGAGTAGTTTACCCCTGGAATAGTATGTCTTCTGATCACCGGATACGGCAGAAAACAGTGAAAGGTTTGGCTGGAAAGTTGAAACAGGCTTTTGCTTCACAGACAGTCTCTTCCAGCCTGCAGGCGGGGGAGGGGGAAGCTGTAAGGCCCCAGATACAGGAACTGATGACTTTTATCAAGGAGCAATTCCATAAACAGAGGAAAGAAATGCATGAGGATCATGCAAAGGCCATTGCAGAAGCTGTGGCACCCCTGAAGAGTACTTTGGCGCGGATGGAGAGGTGTTTGGAGGTGCAGGGGTCACAAATTCGAGAGATTGAAGGAGTGATCTCGGACCACAGCGATCGTGTGGTGGCTCTGCAGGCGGAGGCGGGGCTACTAGGAGACCTTTGTAAAATGCTGAGGGCAAAGGTGGAGGAGCCTCGAGAAGGCAGAACCTGCGAATAGTGGGCCTGCCTAAAGGAGTGGAAGGTGTGAGTGCCACGAGGTACGTCTCGAGGATGCTGGCAGACTGGTGGCAGAAGGGGTGCTGGATAAGTCACCTGTAGTAGACCGAGCGCATAGGTCCCTGAGGCAAAAGCCTAGAGCTGGGGAGCCGCCACGGGCGGTGATCGTGAGACTCCATAAATTTGTGGAGAAAGAGAAAATTCTATGGAGGGCCAGGGAGAAGCGTAGCTGCGACTGGGAGGGAAATAACGTATAGATTTATCAGGACATCGGAGCCGAGTTGGCAAAATGGTGGGCAGGTTTCAACAAGGCCAAGGTGGTGCTGTACCGGCGGCAGATCAGGTTTGGGGTGCTCTACCTAGCGATATTATGGGTGATGTTCGGAGGCCGGGAGTATTATTCCGAGACCCCAGAAGCGGCCGAAGACTTCATTAATGAGCATAAACTGGGGGAGAGCTGAGTTGACAATGCTTGGGAACCGGAGTGCTGGCACTATGTAATAGTCGGGAGCATGTTTGAAGTGGGTGTAGGGATTGGTGGATTGTCACCTTTTTTTGTTCGGGGGGGGGTTTGTTCAATGTTGAGATTGTAAGGAGTTGTAGGGGTGAAAGGTTTATGTGGGGGTGGATGGTCCCATCCCTCCTCCTGTTTTATGGGACTGTTTGTGTTTAACATCTGTTTGTTTACTTTTGGAGAAGGCTACCTGGAGTTCAGGAGGAGTCCTTGTTTGGGCGGGGAGGGTAAGGCCAGCAGGAGGCCTTCTTCTTTGAGCTGAGGAGTGGGGGTGGGGAGAGGGAGGGGGAGGTCATTAGGATGAGCCTTTGGGCAGGGGCAGCCGCGCCGGTTATGCTGGTGAACGGAAGTGAGGTGGTGGGGGAGAGGCCAAGAGGGGTGGCCGGGGGGAGGGGGGAAAAGGGAAGTGGGGGGGGAAGAAGAGGAAGGGGAAAAGCCAGGGGGGGGGGCTTCTGTGATGCGGCGGGGGGGGGGGGTGAGAGATGACATGATCAAGGGCGAAGAAATGGGCCATCTGGGATTGGCTATGTACAGAGTAGACTTAAAGGGGCAGGAGTTAAGTGGGGAAGATCCAGCAGAGGGCAGTAGAGCGGAGCTCCGTTGTGGTCACCTTAAATTGAAGGTATACCTGAGCTAAAGACCCTAGCTGTTCGAGTGAAGACAAGCATCCAGCAGAGGGCAGTAGAGCGGAGCTGCTGATTGGTGTTGCAAGGTAAATTTGCATACCTCCGTCGTGGTCACCCTAAATTGAATGTGTACCTGAGCTAAAGACCCGAGCTGTTCGAGTGAAGCCAAGCATCCAGCAGAGGGCAGTAAAGCAGAGCTGCTGATTGGTGTTGCAAGGTAAATTTGCATACCTCTGTCGTGGTCACCCTAAATTGAAGGTGTACCTGAGCTAAAGACACTTGCTGTTTGAGTGAAGACAAGCATCCAGCAGAGGGCAGTAGAGCGGAGCTGCTGATTGGTGTTGTAAGGGAAATTTGCATACTTCCACCGTGGTCACCCTAATTTGAAGGTAGTTTGTGGAGGAGCTGTTGTCAAGTGACACTTAAACCCGAAACACTTCTACAGTGTTTCCCTCCCTACCCCCTCCTCTAAACTGGGTGGGTGGGTGGGTGGGGGGGTGAACAGCCAGCTGTCGTGGTGCACATAGGTACCAACGATATAGGTAAAAAACGGGATGAGGTCCTACAAGCTGAATTTAGGGAGTTAGGAGTTAAACTAAAAAGTAGGACCTCAAAGGTAGTAATCTCAGGATTGCTACCAGTGCCACGAGCTAGTCAGAGTAGGAATGTCAGGATAGATAGGATGAATGCGTGGCTCGAGAGATGGTGCAAAAGCGAGGGATTCAAATTCCAGGGACATTGGAACCGGTTCTGGGGGAGGTGGGACCAGTACAAACCGGACGGTCTGCACCTGGGAAGGACTGGAACCGATGTCCTAGGCAGGGGGGGGGGGGTTGCGAAAGCTGTTGGGGAGAGTTTAAACTAATGTGGCAGGGGGATGGGAACCGATGCAGGAAGTTGGAAGGTAATAAAACAGGGACAGAAACGAAAGGCAGTAAGGGGGAAAGTGTAAGGCAGAGAAGCCATAGTCAAAAATCAAAAAGGGCGACAGTACAAGGTACAGTGACTGAGGGGAGCTCAGTGAATAGGACCAGGAATAATGAAAGGAATAAAACGGGAAGTGAAAACATTAATGGTAAGCGACGTGGCAGGTTGTTACATGAAGATATGGGTTCAACGGCAAGGAAAATTAGGAGAAAGGTTAAGAGGAAATATAACTTAGGAGAGGTTACTGATCGAGGTGTTAAGATTCAGAACAGAGGTAAAAAAGCCAACATAAGTGTGCTTTACCTGAATGCTCGTAGTATTCGGAATAAGGTAAATGAGTTGATGGCGCAAATCATTGTGAATGACTATGATTTAGTGGGCATTACTGAAACATGGTTAAAGGATGGTCACGACTGGGAGTTAAATATCCGAGGGTATCAAACTATTCGGAAGGACAGAGTGGATGGTAAGGGAGGTGGTGTAGCTCTGTTATTTAAGGATGACATCCGGGCAACAGTAAGGGATGACATCGGTGCTATGGAGGATAAGGTTGAATCCATTTGGGTGGAAATCAGGAATAGTAAGGCGAAAAAGTCACTGATAGGAGTAGTCTATCGGCCACCAAATAGTAACATTATGGTGGGGCAGGCAATAAACAAAGAAATAACTGATGCATGTAGAAATGGTACAGCAGTTATCATGGGGGATTTTAATCTACATGTCGATTGGTTTAACCAGGTCGGTCAAGGCAGCCTTGAGGAGGAGTTTATAGAATGTATCCGCGATAGTTTCCTAGAACAGTATGTAATGGAACCTACGAGGGAACAAGCGGTCCTAGATCTGGTCCTGTGTAATGAGACAGGATTGATTCAGGATCTCATAGTTAGGGATCCTCTCGGAAGGAGCGATCACAATATGGTGGAATTTAAAATACAGATGGAGGGTGAGAAGGTAAAATCAAGCACTAGTCTTTTGTGCTTAAACAAAGATTACAATGGGATGAGAGAAGAACTAGCTAAGGTAGACTGGGAGCAAAGACTTTATGGTGAAACAGTTGAGGACCAGTGGAGAACCTTCCAAGTGATTTTTCACAGTGCTCAGCAAAGATTTATACCAATAAAAAGGAAGGACGGTAAAAAGAGGGGAAATCGACCGTGGATATCTAAGAAAATAAGGGAGCGTATCAAATTGAAGGAAAAAACATACAAAGTAGCAAAATCAGTGGGAGACTAGAGGACTGGGAAATCTTTAGGGGGCAACAGAAAGCTACTAAAAAAGCTATAAAGAAGAGTAAGATAGATTATGAGAGTAAAGTTGCTCAGAATATAAAAACAGACAGTAAAAGTTTCTACAAATATATAAAACAAAAAAGAGTGGCTAAGGTAAATATTGGTCCTTTAGAGGATGAGGAGGGAGATTTAATAATGGGAGATGAGGAAATGGCTGAGGAACTGAACAAGTTTTTTGGGTCGGTCTTCACAGTGGAAGACACAAATAACATGCCAGTGACTGATGGAAATGAGGCTATGACAGGTGAGGACCTTGAGAGGATTGTTATCACCAAGGAGGTAGTGATGGGGCTAAAGGTCGACAAGTCTCCTGGACCTGATGGAATGCATCCCAGAGTGCTAAAAGAGATGGCTAGGGAAATTGCAAATGCACTAGTGATAATTTACCAAAATTCACTAGACTCTGGGGTGGTCCCGGCGGATTGGAAATTAGCAAACGTGACACCACTGTTTAAAAAAAGAGGTAGGCAGAAAGCGGGTAATTATAGGCCAGTGAGCTTAACTTCGGTAGCAGGGAAGATGCTGGAATCTATCATCACGGAAGAAATAACGAGGCATCTGGATGGAAATTGTCCCATTGGGCAGACGCAGCATGGGTTCATAAAGGGCAGGTTGTGCCTCACTAATTTAGTGGAATTTTTTGAGGACATTAACAATGCGGTAGATAACGGGGAGCCAATGGATGTGGTATATCTGGATTTCCAGAAAGCCTTTGACAAGGTGCCACACAAAAGGTTACTGCATAATATAAAGATGCATGGCATTAAGGGGAAAGTAGTAGCATGGATCAAGGATTGGTTAATTAATAGAAAGCAAAGAGTGGGGATTAGTGGGTGTTTCTCTGGTTGGCAATCAGTAGCTAGTGGTGTCCCTCAGGGATCAGTGTTGGGCCCACAACTGTTCACAATTTACATAGATGATTTGGAGTTGGGGACCAAGGGCAATGTGTCCAAGTTTGCAGACGACACTAAGATAAGTGGTAAAGCAAAAAGTGCAGACGATACTGGAAGTCTGCAGAGGGATTTGGATTGGCTAAGTGAATGGGCTAGGGTCTGGCAGATGGAATACAATGTTGACAAATGTGAGATTATCCATTTTGGTAGGAATAACAGCAAAAGGGATTATTATTTAAATGATAAAATATTAAAACATGCTGCTGTGTAGAGAGACCTGGGTGTGCTGGTGCATGAGTCGACTAGGGGCTTTTCACAGTAACTTCATTTGAAGCCTACTTGTGACAATAAGTGATTTTCATTTCATTTCATTTCAATAGATAAGTCCCCTGGGCCGGATGGGATTTTCCTAGGATTCTCTGGGAAGCTAGGGAGGAGATTGCTGAGCCTTTGGCTTTGATCTTTCAGTCACCTTTATCTACAGGAATAGTGCCAGAAGACTGGAGGATAGTCAATGTTGTCCCCTTGTTCAAGAAGGGGAGTAGAGACAACTATAGACCAGTGAGCCTAACTTCTGTTGTGGGCAAAGTCTTGGAAAGGTTTATAAGAGATAGGATGTATAATCATCTGGAAAGGAATAACTTGATTAGAGATAGTCAACACGGTTTTGTGAAGGGTAGGTCGTGCTTCACAAACCTTATTGAGTTCTTTGAGAAGGTGACCAAACAGGTGGATGAAGGTAAAGCAGTTGATGTGGTGTATATGGATTTCAGTAAAGCATTTGATAAGGTTCCCCATTGTGGGCTACTGCAGAAAATACGGAGGCATGGGCATAAGGGGATTCAGGGTGATTTAGCAGTTTGGATCAGAAATTGGCTAGCTGGAAGAAGACAAAGGGTGGTGGTTGATGAGAAATGTTCAGACTGGAGTCCAGTTACTAGTGGTGTACCACAAGGATCTGTTATGGGGCCACTTCTGTTTGTCATTTTTATAAATGACCTGGAGGAGGGCGTAGAAGGATGGGTGAGTAAATTTGCAGATGACACTAAAGTCGGTGGAGTTGTGGCCAGTGCGGAAGGATGTTACAAGTTACAGAGGGACATAGATAAGCTGCAGCGTTGGGCTGAGAGGTGGCAAATGGAGTCTAATGCAGAAAAGTGTGAGATGATTCATTTTGGAAGGAATAAGAGTAGACAGAGTACTGGGCTAATGGTAAGATTCTTGGCAGTGTGGATGAGCAGAGAGATCTCGGTGTCCATGTACATAGATCCCTGAAAGTTGCCACCCAGGTTGAGAGGGTTGTTAAGAAGGCATATGGTGTGTTAGCTTTTATTGGTAGAGTGATTGAGTTTAGGAGCCATGAGGTCATGTTGCAGTTGTACAAGGCTCTGGTGCGGCCGCATTTGGAGTATTGCGTGCAATTCTGGTCACCGCATTATAGGAAGGATGTGGAAGCATTGGAAAGGGTACAGAGGAGATTTACCAGAATGTTGCCTGGTATGGAGGGACAATCTTATGAGGAAAGGCTGAGGGACTTGAGGTTGTTTTCGTTAGAGAGAAGAAGGTTAAGAGGTGACTTAATTGAGGCATACAAGATAATCAGAGGATTGGCTAGGGTGGACAGTGAGAGCCTTTTTCCTCAGATGGTGATGTCTAGCATGAGGGGACATAGCTTTAAATTGAGGGGAGATAGATATAAGACAGATGTAGGTTCTTTACTCAGAGAGTAGTAAGGGCGTGGAATGCCCTGCCTGCAACAGTAGTGGACTCGCCAACACTAAGGGCATTCAAATGGTCATTGGATAGACATATGGACGATAAGGAAATAGTGTAGATGGGCTTTAGAGTGGGTTCACAGGTCGGCGCAACATCGAGGGCCGAAGGGCCTGTACTGCGCTGTAATGTTCTATGTTCTATGTTCTGTATCCTAGAGGGAGCATCGGGTGTCGCTCTATGCCGATGACCTCTTGCTGTATGGGATCCGTTGGAGAGTATGGGAAGGATTATGGGCCTGTTGGGGAGGTTTGAAGGGTTCTTGGGATACAAGCTGAATGTAGGGAAAAGCGGGGTATTCCCGGTGAATGAGCTGGCACAGCGGGCTAATTTAGGGGGTGCCATTTACGGTAGCGAGGAATAGGTTTAGGTACTTGGGGATTCAGGTAGCGAGGGAATGGACGGGGCTCCATAAGTGGAACTTAACAAAGCTGGTGGAGGAAGCCAGGGAGGATCTTAAGAAGTGGGATACACTGCACTTAACGTTGGCGGGGAGGGTCCAAGTGGTGAAAATGAATATTCTGCCAAGGTTCTTGTTTATCTTTCACGCTCTCCCGATCTTTATACCAAAGGCCTTCTTTCAGAAAATGGACACAATCATCTCTGACTTTGTGTGGGCGGGGAAGGTGCCGAGGGTGGGGAGGACCCTGCTGCAGAGGCAGAGGCAGCAGGGGGGGTTGGCGTTGCCAAACTTGCTTCATTATTATTGGGCGGCGAATGTGGACAAGGTGCGGTGGTGGTGGGAAGGAGAAGGGGTAGAGTGGGTTAGGAGGAATCTTGTCAGGGGTCTAGTTTGAGGGCTATGGTGACGGCAGCATTGCCAATGGCTCAGAGTAGGTATTCAGGAAGCCCAGTGGTACAGTCCACGGTGAAGATATGGAATCAGCTGAGGAGGCATTTTAGGGTGGAAGGGATGTCGGTGCTATCGCCGCTGTGCGAGAATCATGGGTTTGAGCCGGGAGGGATGGATAGTGTAGACAGGAGGTGGAGGGATGTGGGGCTGGTCAAGGTGAGGGATTTATATTTGGAGGAAGGGTTCACCAGTCTGGAGGAGCTAAGTGAGAGGGTGGAGCTGCTGAGGGGTAGTGAGTTCAGGTATCTACAGGTTAGGGACTTTGCACGAAAGGTCTGGAAGGGGTTCCCTAGGTTGCTGGGATACACCCTGCTGGAGTGACTGCTGCTTCCGGATGTGGAATGGGAGGGAAGAATTGGGGATATATATAAGTGGCTGGGGGAGCAGGGAGGCGAGCGGATGGTGAAGATCAAGGCGAAATGAGAAGCGGAGTTGGGAATGGAGATCAATTGGGGAGTATGGAGTGAGGCACTGCAAAGGGTAAACGGGACCTCCTCTTGTGCAAGGATGAGCCTGATACAGTTTAAGGTGTTGCACAGGGTGCATATGACTCGGGCAAAAATGAGTGGATTCTTTCAGGGGGTAGCAGATGAGTGTGAGAGGTGTGGGCGGGGGCCAGCGAATCACGCGCACATGTTTTGGGGTTGTGAAAAATTGGGAAGATTCTGGGCGGGAGTGTTCGCGGCCTTAGCCAGGATAGTGGAGGAGGGCGTGGACCCGGACCCTTTGGTGGCGATATTTGGGGTTTCAGAGAAGCCGGAGCTCATGGAGAGGAGGAAGGCCGATGTCTTGGCCTTCGCCTCTCTGATCGCATGGCGACGAAGTTTGCTGGAGTGGCGGTCGGCATCGCCACCGGGGGTAGCAGCTTGGTTGGGTGACCTGTATGACTTCCTGCGGTTAGAGAAGATAAAGTATGAGTTCAGGGACTCCGCAGGGGAGTTTGAGAAAAGTGGGGGATGTTTGTGACCATGTTTGAGGAGCTGTTCATCGCAGGGGGGGGGGGGGGGGGGGGGGGGGGGGGGGGGGGGGGGCGGTGATGGGGAGGGAGGGAAGGAGAAAAATCTGTACAAACTGTACAGTTGATTGTTGGGAAGAATGTTTCCCGGGGTGTTTATTTGCTGTAACCTACTTTGATACAAGTTTGAATAAAATACGTTTAAAAAAAAAATTATGAGGGGTATAGATAGGGTAAACAATTGGAGTCTTTTTCCCAGGGCGGAATTGAAAATTACAAGGGCGCACAAGTTCAAGGTGAGGGGGAAAGGTTCAGTGGAGATGTGCGGAAGAAGTTTTTTTACACAGAGGGTGGTGGTACGTTAGCGACCTTTAAGACTTATCTGGATAGGCACATGAGCAGACGGGGTATAGAAGGATACAGGCGTTTGGTCCAGATAGGACACGTGATCGGCACGGGCTTGGAGGGCCGAAGGGCCTGTTCCTGTGCTGTGTTGTTCTTTGACCCTTGGCACTAAGTTCACCGTAGGCTGTCAGCAGTGTGCGCAGCTGCTTGGCTGCCTTGCCGGCTGCGGCAATGGTGTTCCGTGCCCGTCCTCCCCGTCCCCACAGCCCACCTCCTGGCCACGGCTCCCCCCGGCCCTGGCAGAAGCTCCCCCGGCCAGCAGCACAACTGTCAGCAAACTATGGCGATGTTGGACACTTTCCGCACCCCCTCTCTCTCCCTCAGCAGCCACCACGCCAGTTTCACAATGTTTAAAAGCACAAGTGAACCTCCCGTCGGGAACTCGGTCCATCAGAGGTGGAGAATCGCGGAGGCCACGGAGAATACTGGGTCAGGCCCGCTAATGACATGCAAACGGTGTTTACTGTACATACATTCCAGACCGCATTTTTGTAAAATAATTTTTTATTAAGGCATTTATAAATAAACATCAAATAGAACCACAACCAGGATAAAAACGAAAACCAAAAGATAACAATCAGAACACAGCATAACTCAAAAAATAGCCAACAACGCAACCTGCCCTCCCTACCATACACTCCGCCCTCTCTGTCTCCACTTTTTCTTGTTAACCCAAACCCACCGCACCACCCCTCCCCCTGTTGACTGGAAGAAGTCAATGAATGGTTTCCAACTCCGGGCGAACCCTTCCATCGACCCCCTTCATGGCAAATTTAATTTTCTCCAGCCTATTGACTCCATTGACCCCATCTACACCTCCCGCTGCCTGGGGAAAGTGGGCAGCATAATCAATGACCCCTCCCACTCGGCTTACTCACTCTTCCAACTTCTTCCATCGGGCAGGAGATACAGAAGTCTGAGAACACGCACAAACAGACTCAAAAACAGCTTCTTCCCCACTGTCACCAGACTCCTAAACAACCCTCTTATGGACTGACCTCATTAACACTACACCCTGTATGCTTCATCCGATGCCGGTGCTTATGTAGTTACATTGTATATGTTGTGTTGCCCTATTATGTATTTCCTCTTATTCCCTTTTCTTCCCATGTACTTAATGATCTGTTGAGATGCTCGCAGAAAAATATTTTTCACTGTACCTCAGTACACTTGATAATAAACAAATCCAATCCAATCCAAATCCTAAGTTTGCAGATGATACAAAGATCTGTAGAGGGGCAGGTAGTATTGAGGAAGCAGGCGGGCTGCAGAAGGATTTGGACAGGCTAGGAGAGTGGGCAATGAAGTGGCAGATGGAATACAATGTGGAAAAGTGTGAGGTTATGCACTTTGGAAGGAGAAACGGAAGCATAAACTATTTTCTAAATGGGAAAATGGTTAGGAAATCAGAAGCACAAAGGGACTTGGGAGTCCTTGTTCACAATTCTCTGAAGGTTAACAAAGAACAAAGAACAAAGAAATGTACAGCACAGGAACAGGCCCTTCGGCCCTCCAAGCCCGTGCCGACCATACTGTCCGACTAAACTACAATCTTCTACACTTCCTGGGTCCGTATCCTTCTATTCCCATCCTATTCATATATTTGTCAAGATGCCCCTGAAATGTCCCTATCGTCCCTGCTTCCACTACCTCCTCCGGTAGTGAGTTCCAGGCACCCACTACCCTCTGCGTAAAAAACTTGCCTCGTACATCTACTCTAAACCTTGCCCCTCTCACCTTAAACCTATGCCCCCTAGTAATTGACCCCTCTACCCTGGGGAAAAGCCTCTGACTATCCACTCTGTCTATGCCCCTCATAATTTTGTATACCTCTATCAGGTCGCCCCTCAACCTCCTTCGTTCCAGTGAGAACAAACCGAGTTTATTCAATCGCTCCTCATAGCTTATGCCCTCCATACCAGGCAACATTCTGGTAAATCTCTTCTGCACCCTCTCTAAAGCCTCCACATCCTTCTGGTAGTGTGGCGACCAGAATTGAACACTATACTCCAAGTGTGGCCTAACTAAGGTTCTATACAGCTGCAACATGACTTGCCAATTCTTATACTCAATGCCCCGGCCAATGAAGGCAAGCATGCCGTATGCCTTCTTGACTACCTTCTCCACCTGTGTTGCCCCTTTCAATGACCTGTGGACCTGTACTCCTAGATCTCTTTGACTTTCAATACTCTTGAGGGTTCTACCATTCACTGTATATTCCCTACCTGCATTAGCCCTTCCAAAATGCATTACCTCACATTTGTCCGGATTAAACTCCATCTGCCATCTCTCCGCCCAAGTCTCTAGACAATCTAAATCCTGCTGTATCCTCAGACAGTCCTCATCGCTATCCGCAATTCCACCAACCTTTGTGTCGTCTGCAAACTTACTAATCAGACCAGTTACATTTTCCTCCAAATCATTTAAATATACTACAAAGAGCAAAGGTCCCAGCACTGATCCCTGTGGAACACCACTGGTCACAGCCCTCCAATTAGAAAAGCATCCCTCCATTGCTACCCTCTGCCTTCTATGGCCTAGCCAGTTCTGTATCCACCTTGCCAGTTCACCCCTGATCCCGTGTGACTTCACCTTATGTACTAGTCTACCATGAGGGACCTTGTCAAAGGCCTTACTGAAGTCCATATAGACAACACCTACTGCCCTACCTGCATCAATCATCTTAGTGACCTCCTCGAAAAACTCTATCAAGTTAGTGAGACACGACCTCCCCTTCACAAAACCGTGCTGCCTCTCACTAATACGTCCATTTGCTTCCAAATGGGAGTAGATCCTGTCTCGAAGAATTCTCTCCAGTAATTTCCCTACCACTGAAGTAAGGCTCACCGGCCTGTAGATCCCGGGATTATCCTTGCTACCCTTCTTAAACAGAGGAACAACATTGGCTATTCTCCAGTCCTCCGGGACATCCCCTGAAGACAGCGAGGATCCAAAGATTTCTGTCAAGGCCTCAGCAATTTCCTCTCCAGCCTCCTTCAGTATTCTGGGGTAGATCCCATCAGGCCCTGGGGACTTATCTACCTTAATATTTTTTAAGACACCCAACACCTCGTCTTTTTGGATCACAATGTGACCCAGGCTATCTACACCCCCTTCTCCAGGCTCAACATCTACCAATTCCTTCTCTTTGGTGAATACTGATGCAAAGTATTCATTTAGTACCTCGCCCATTTCCTCTGGCTCCACACATAGATTCCCTTGCCTATCCTTCAGTGGGCCAACCCTTTCCCTGGCTCCCCTCGTGCTTTTTATGTACGTGTAAAAAGGCTTGGGATTTTCCTTAACCCTATTTGCCAATGACTTTTCATGACCCCTTCTAGCCCTCCTGACTCCTTGCTTAAGTTCCTTCCTACTTTCCTTATATGCCACACAGGCTTCGTCTGTTCCCAGCCTTTTAGCCCTGACAAATGCCTCCTTTTTCTTTTTGACGAGGCCTACAATATCACTCGTCATCCAAGGTTCCCGAAAATTGCCGTATTTATCTTTCTTCCTCACAGGAACATGCCTGTCCTGTATTCCTTTCAACTGACACTTGAAAGCCTCCCACATGTCAGATGTTGATTTGCCCTCAAACATCCGCCCCCAATCTATGTTCTTCAGTTCCCGCCTAATATTGTTATAATTAGCCTTCCCCCAATTTAGCACATTCATCCTCGGACCACTCTTATCCTTGTCCACCAGTACTTTAAAACTTACTGAATTGTGGTCACTGTTACCGAAATGCTCCCCTACTGAAACATCTACCACCTGGCCGGGCTCATTCCCCAATACCAGGTCCAGTACCGCCCCTTCCCTAGTTGGACTGTTTACATATTGTTTTAAGAAGCCCTCCTGGATGCTCCTTACAAACTCCGCCCCGTCTAAGCCCCTGGTACTAAGTGAGTCCCAGTCAATATTGGGGAAGTTGAAGTCTCCCATCACCACAACCCTGTTGTTTTTACTCTTTTCCAAAATCTGTCTACCTATCTGCTCCTCTATCTCCCGCAGGTTCAGTCGGTAGTTAGGAAGGCAAATGTAATGTTAGCATTCATGTCGAGAGGGCTGGAATATAAGACCAAGGATGTACTTCTGAGGCTGTATAAGGCTCTGGTCAGACCCCATTTGGAGTATTGTGAGCAGTTTTGGGCCCCGTATCTAAGGAAGGATGTGCTGACCATGGAAAGGGTCCAGAGGAGGTTCACAAGAATAATCCCTGGAATGAAGAACTTGTGGTATGAGGAACGATTGAGGACTCTGGATCTGTACTAGTTGGAGTTTAGAAGAATGAGGGGGGATCTTGTTGAAACTTACAGGATACTGCGAGGTCTGGATAGAGTGGACGTGGAGAGGATGTTTCCACTTGTAGGAAAAAACTAGAAGCAGAGGATACAATCTCAGACTAAAGGAGCGATCCTTTAAAACAGAAATGAGGAAGAATTTCTTCAGCCAGAGGGTGGTGAATCTGTGGAACTCTTTGCCGCAGAAGGCTGTGGAGGCCAAATCACTGAGTGTCTTTAAGACAGAGATAGATAGGTTCTTGATTAATAAGGGGATCAGGGGTTATGGAGAGAAGACAGGAGAATGGGGATGAGAAAATATCAGCCATGATTGAATGGCGGAGCAGATTCGATGGGCCGAGTGGCCTAATTCTGCTTCTATGTCTTATGGTCTTATGGTCTAACGAAATCCGCGAGGTCGCTCACCCACACCCCGGCTTCTGAGGGTCCGGGTCCCTCCACCCCAACAAGATCTGTCTCCGAGCTACCAGAGAAGCAAAGGCCAGAGCATCGGCCTCTCTCACCCCCTGGTCTTCCTACACTCCAAACACTGCCAATTCTGGACTCGGGACCACCTTCAGGCCCAGTATCTCCGACATCACATCAGCTAACTCCCGCCAAAATCTCTACAACTTTGGGTTGGCCCAAAACATGTGAACATGATTCGCGGGCCCCCCGCACAGCGCCCGCACCTATCCTCCACCTCCTCAAAGAACCTACTCATCCTGGCCACCATCATATGGACTACCTTAAATTGGATGAGACTCAACCTAACGCACGAGGAGGACGGACCCATTAACTCGCCTCAGAGCCTCCTCCCATAACCCAGCCTCCAGCTCACCCCCACTTTTGCTTAACTACTCCTATCGAGGTGTCCTCCCAGTCCATCAATTCCTTATATACCTCAGACACCCTTCCCTCACCAACCCATGCAACCCCGGGGCGGCAGATCAGCAAAAGACGGCACCTGCTTTCTCATGTAGTTCCGCACCCCTAAATATCGGAACCCATTTCCCCTGGACAACTCATACTCCTCCATCAGTCCTTCCAAACTCAGGAAGCTGCCCCCCACGAACAAATCTCCAAAATGTCCATAATACCCTCTGCGCTTTCCAGTGGGTCCAATATATACAACAGCAGCTTGTCTGCAATATAGGGATACCCTATGCTCCACAGCACCCACCCCCACGCCCCCCCCCTCCCCCAGATGCTCTAAGCGCCATTGCCTGTGGTTCTAACGCCATGGCGAAAAGCAACGGGGTGAGTGGGCATCCCTGCCTCGTCCCCTGTGCAACCTAAATTACCCCAAACACACTCTATTCGTTCTTACACTCGCCACCAGTGTCCGGCACAACAACCAAATCCAACCCACAACTCCTGCCTAAACCTGAACTGCCCCAGTACCTCCCACAAATACTCCCACCCTACCCGATCAAAGGCCTTCTCCGCGTCCATTGTGACAGTCACCTCCACATTCCGAGTCTCTGGGGCATCATTATGATTTTTAACAGGCGCCTGATATTGGCCGACATGTGCCTCCCTGTTATGAACCCTGTCTGGTCCCCCCGATCATCTCCGGCACACAATCCTCAATCTGCAAACATTCCAGATCGCATTGACGCTGTCGAGGTGATGGAGAATTGCGATTTGGCGTCAATCAGCGCCTGCTGTGATTCTGGCGTCGGAACCTATTCTCTGCGCCATCGCATTTCGAGATTTCCCCCATGGACTTTTGAGTCAGGGTTCCATTCTGGGATCTTCCCGTCCAGTTTTAACATCAACTAGGATCACAACATTGTCCCCATCTTAAACAGGAGATGCCTTATTTTTAAACTATGTCCATCGTTCTGGTCTTGCCCAGAAGGGGAAACATCCACTCCTCATCCACCCTGTCCATTCCCCTCAGGATCTTTTATCTTACAATAACATCAACTCTCATTTTTCAGGTGCAGCACGGTGGCGCAGTGGTTAGCACTGCCGCCTACGGCGCTGAGGTTCCAGGTTCAATCCCGGCCCTGGGTCACTGTCATGTGGGCCCGGTGAACGACCTTGAATTGAATCAGGCTGAGTCGGGCACAAGGTGCGATCGCGTTGACTCTACTCAACGCGTCCGCCCAAAGGCCCTCCTCTATCTCACCCCCCAGCTCCTTCTCCCACTTTTGCTTCTGCTTCTGCTCCTCGGTCTGCATCTCCTCTGATCCCATTAGTTCCTTGTAAATGTCAGAGAAGCTCTCCTCTCCTACCCATCCTCTGGGCACTACCCTGACCTGAATCCCCCTTAGCGGCAGGAGTGGGAAGGTTGATACCTGTCTACGCAGAAAATTCCGCACCAGCAGATATCGAAATTTGTTTCCCCCCACCAATGCAAACTTCTCCTCCAGCGCCCTCTTACTCGGAAAGGTCCCCTCTATAAACTTTTTTGGCGCAACATCGAGGGCCGAAGGGCCTGTACTGTGCTGTAATGTTCTATGTTCTATATTCTAAGTTCCCCATCCTCGCAATCCCCGCTCTCTGCCATATTCAAAACCCCCCATCCATACACCCCGGGGCAAACCGGTGATTATCGCAGATTGGGGACCAGACCGATGCTCCCACTGCTCCCACATGTCTCCTCCATTGCCACCAGACTCTCAGGGCCGCCACCACCACGGGGTTGGTGGAGTACCGTGCCAGCGGGAACGGCAAAGGCGCAGTTACCAGCGTCCCCAAACTTGTGTCCTTACAAGAAGCCGCCTCCATACGCTCCCATGCCGACGCCCCCCCCCCCCCACCCCCTCCCCCCCCCCCCACCCCCACCCCACCCCTCCCCACCAGCCACTTCCTAATCATGGCTATGTTAGCCGCCCAGTAATAATTGCTGAAGTTCGGCAGCGCCAACCCTCCCTCTCCCTGACTCTGCTCAAGCAGTACCCTCCTCACTCGCGGGGACTTGCCCCCCCCCCCACAAAGTCCACAATAACTTTATTGACCCACTTAAAAAAGGACCGCGGAATAAAGATGGGGAGACATTGAAATACGAACAAGAATCTCGGGAGGACCGTCATTTTCACCGTTTGGACTCTCCCAGCGAGAGACAACGTGAGCGCATCCCATCTCCGGGAATCATCTTTCATCTGATCCACCAACCGGGTCAAGTTCAATTTATGTAGCCTGTCCCAATCCCGCGCCACTTAAATACCCAGGTACCTGAAACTGTCCCCTACCACTCTAAACGGCAGCTCCCCTGCCCCCTCGCCTGGACCACAAACATCTCGCTCTTCCCCATATTAAGCTTATACCCCGAAAGTGGGCCACATTCCCCTAAAATTCCCATAATTTCTTCCATCCCCTTGATTGGATCTGAAACATACAGAAGCAGGTCATCCGCATACAGCGAGACTCTGTGCTCCACCCCCCCCCGGACCAGCCCCTTGAGGCTCTCAGAGCAATTGCCAGCGGCTCTATAGCCAGCGCAAACAGCAGTGGGGAGAGGGGGCATCCCTGTCTCGTTCCCCGGTGCAGTCTAAAATAGTCCGAAGTCGTCCTGTTCGTCCGTACATTTGCCACAGGAGCCTGGTACAGCAACCTGACCTAGTCAATAAAGCCCCTCCCAAACCCGAACCGCCCCAGAACCTCCCATAAATAATCCCACTTAACCCGGTCAAAAACGTTTTCCCCATCCATCACGACCACTACCTCCACCTCTCTACGTTCCGGGGGCATCATGATCATATTTAACAGCCTTCTTACATTGGCCAGCATCTGCCAGCCCTTAACAAACCCCGTCTGATCCTCACAATAACGTTTGGTACACAATCCTCAATCCTGGAGGACAAACTTTTGGCCAACAGTTTGGCGTCTACATTCAACAAGGATATCGGCCTGTAGGACCCACATAGCTCCGGGTTCTTGTCCCGTTTCAGGATAAGCAAAATCGTGGCCTGTGACATCATGTGGGGTAGAACCCCTCTTTCCCTTGCCTCGTTAAACACTTTCATCAGCACCGGTCCCAATATCCCAGAGAACTTTTTGTAGAACTCCGCTGGGTACCCGTCCGGTCCCGGGGCCTTACCCGACTGCATGGCCTTCAAGACCTCCACTACCAGCTCCCCGTCCACCTTCGGGAAAGTCAGCCCCTCCAGGAAGTGCCTCTTCCCCTCCGGCCCTGCAGGGGGTTCCGACCTGTACAGCCTGCTGTAGAAATCCCCGAACACCTTACTCACCCCTGCCGAGTCCCCAACTAAGTTCCCATCCCCGTCGATAACTTTCCCTATTTCTCTAGCCGCCACCCTCTTTCTGAGCTGCTCTGCAACATCCTGCTGGCCTTCTCACCGTGCTCGTATGTCGCCCCTCTCGCCTTTCTGAGCTGTTCCGCTGCCCTCCCTGTGGTTAACAAGCCGAACTCTGCCTGTAGCCTCCGCCGTTCCCTTACAAGCCCTGCCTCTGGGGTCTCCGCGTACCTCCTGTTTACTTGTAGAATCTCCTTTACCAGTCAGTCCGTCCCTGCCCTGTCCGTCCTGTCCCTGTGAGCCCGGATCGAGATCAGCTCTCCTCTCACCACTGCCTTCAGCGCTTCTCAGACCACCGCTGCTGAGACCTCCCCCGTACCATTTACCTGCAGGTAATTTTGTATGCCTTTCCTCAGCCTCTCGCACTCCGCTTCGTCCGCCAACAGCCCTACATCTAACCTCCAGTGCGGGCGCTGATTGCTATCTTCACTAACCTGCAGGTCAACCCAGCGTGGAGCATGGTCCGAGATTGCAATCACAGAGTACCCCGTGTCCACCACCCCTGCCTGCAAGGCCCTACCCAAAATAAAGAAATCGATCCAAGAGTGTACCTTATGCACGTGGGAGTAGAAGGAGAACTCCTTCACCCTCGGCTGCCCAAATCTCCATGGATCCCCCCCCCCCCCCCCCATCTGCTCCATTAACCCTTTCAGTTGCTTTGCCATCGCTGGCACCCTGCACGTTTTCGAGTATGACCGATCCAGGCTGGGATCAATAACTGTATTAAAGTCCCCTCCCATGACCAGCTTGTGCCGGTCCAGGTCCGGTATCTTCTCCAACATCCTCTTTATAAATTCCACGTCATCCCAATTTGGCGCATACACATTAACCAGCACTACCTTCATCCCCTCCAGCAAACCACTAACCATAATATATCGACCTCCCACATCCAAAACTATTCTACCCACCTCAAATATCACCCGCTTATTAATCAGGATCGCAACCCCTCTAGTCTTTGTGTCCAGCCCCGAGTGGAAGACCTGACTGGCCCAGCCTTTCCTCAATCTAACCTGGTCCACTACTCTAAGGTGCGTCTCCTGCAGCATTACCACGTCCGCCTTCAGTCCCCTCAGGTGCGCGACCACACGTGCCCTCTTAACTGACCCATTTAACCCTCGAACATTCTAAGTGATCAGCCTAGTTGGGGGTGGGGGTGGGGGGGGGGGGAAAGTGCCCCCCCTCCCCCCCGCCGATCAGCCATCCCCTTTCTTGGGCCCGCCTCCAGCCCATGCGCGCGCCTCCACAGGCCCGCCCCCCCAGCAGCCCCCGCCACCGACCTCCTCTCTATCCCTCAACCGAAGTCCCACCCTCGTCAGCAGAACAACTACCCCCCCCTCCCCCCCCAAGCAACATCACTCTGAAACCTAACCCATACAATAAACTAAACATATGCACACCCCTCACTGCACTTCAGTGAGCTAGCTCACCCAGCTAGCTTGGTGGCCTCCGCCCCCGGCGTACTGTGGGTATCTTTTATCAATGACCTAGAGGAAGGCGCAGAAGGGTGGGTGAGTAAATTTGCAGACGATACTAAAGTCGGTGGTGTTGTCGATAGTGTGGAAGGATGTAGCAGGTTACAGAGGGATATAGATAAGCTGCAGAGCTGGGCTGAGAGGTGGCAAATGGAGTTTAATGTAGAGAAGTGTGAGGTGATTCACTTTGGAAGGAATAACAGGAATGCGGAATATTTGGCTAATGGTAAAGTTCTTGGAAGTGTGGATGAGCAGAGGGATCTAGGTGTCCATGTACATAGATCCCTGAAAGTTGCCACCCAGGTTGATAGGGTTGTGAAGAAGGCCTATGGAGTGTTGGCCTTTCTTGGTAGAGGGATTGAGTTCCGGAGTCAGGAGGTAATGTTGCAGCTGTACAGAACTCTGGTACGGCCGCATTTGGAGTATTGCGTACAGTTCTGGTCACCGCATTATAGGAAGGAAGTGGAGGCTTTGGAGCGGGTGCAGAGGAGATTTACCAGGATGTTGCCTGGTATGGAGGGAAAATCTTATGAGGAAAGGCTGATGGATTTGAGGTTGTTTTCGTTGGAGAGAAGAAGGTTAAGAGGAGACTTAATAGAGGCATACAAAATGATCAGGGGGTTGGATAGGGTGGACAGTGAGAGCCTTCTCCCGTGGATGGAAATGGCTGGCACGAGGGGACATAGCTTTAAACTGAGGGGTAATAGATATAGGACAGAGGTCAGAGGTAGGTTCTTTACGCAAAGAGTAGTGAGGCCGTGGAATGCCCTACCTGCTACAGTAGCGAACTCGCCAACATTGAGGGCATTTAAAAGTTTATTGGATAAACATATGGATGATAATGGCATAGTGTAGGTTAGATGGCTTTTGTTTCGGTGCAACATCGTGGGCCGAAGGGCCTGTACTGCGCTGTATCGTTCTATGTTCTATGTTCTATTTCTATTTATCTTGGTGAACCACAAGCCTTCCCTTATATCGATCAAATGACCACACAACCAGTTAGTTAGTTCAAAAGATGGTTTATTTACACACACAAGAGTTATCTCAACATGCAAACACAATATCTACTATGAGTTAAACTACACCTATCAGCTACAATAACCTATACTTACCTTCAGGGCGACCGGCACTGTACAAGTGGATAAGGCCTTTATCTGGATTTCACTTGGTTGATTCGAAGAAGGTGGCTCTGTCTCTGCCGGGCTCATCCATCAGGTAGCGATCGTTGGTCTTGAACTTGGCTGGCTGTTCCTGCTGCAATTGGGTTGGCCCAGGCCGGATCCAAAAGAGACAGAACACATGGCTGTGTCCTCTTTTATCCCTCTGGGAGTTTGCGCTCTTTGGGGCGGTCCTTAACCTTGGACCCAACAGTTCGACAGGGCTCTGATCACTGTCTTCGATTTCAGCCAATAAAGGGGCGGGTGCCTTGGTGGCTGGGCGGGTCCTTAGTGGTCGTTGACCTTGGCAGTTGTGCTCTCTGAGTAAGGGGAGTGGCGCCGATCAGTCTGTGGCTGTACCGGTTGCTTGATTGGAGTTCTATTGTCCTGGGAAAATGGGCCATTAAAATGCAAACGAGCGGGGGTTTCGATCAGGTCTGGTTACCTGTGTTTCAGATACACATAGGCTCTGTATCTGTCTGAGTCCTGGGTTGGCCATAATTCCCATGGTCCTTTGCAGGTGGCCATCTTAGATGGCTACAGTTGAAAGAAGGCAGGACTGGCAGCTGAACGTCCCAGGATATAGAAGTTTCGGGGGGGGGGGGGTGTAAAAGAGAAGCAGGAATTGCATTATTGATTAGGGATACAAAATGGCAGTGCTCAGGGATAATACCTTAATTCCTCAAATGAAGCCATATGGTGGGCAGCACGGTGGCGCAGTGGTTAGCCCTGCAGCCTCATGGCGTCGAGGTCCCAGGTTTGATTCCGGCTCTGAGTCACTGTGTGGAGTTTGCACATTGTCCCCGTGTTTGCGTGAATTTCGCCCCCACAACCCAAAAGATGTGCAAGCTAGGTGGATTGACCACGCTAAATTGCCCCTTAATTGGAAAAAATGAATTGTTTACTCTAAAAAAAATTTTTTTAAATGAAGCCATATGGGTAGAATTTGTAACAAAAAGGGTGTGATCAAATTACTGGGAGTGTACTATAGGTCCTCAAACAGACAGGGAGAGATAGAAGGGCAGATATCTAGGCAAATGTCAAAGAATTGTAAGAAAATTGGATAATAATATTCGGGGATTTCAACTTTCCCAATATCAAAGTGTGAAAGGCTCAGAGAGAGAATTCTTAAAATGCATCAAGGAGAGATTTTTTATGTCAATATGTAGAAATTCCGACAAGGGAGGGGGCTGGATCTAGTTTTAGGGAATAAAGTGGTTGAGGTTTCAGTGGATTTTGGAAACAGTGACCATAACTCAGTAGAATTTAAGATGCTTATGGAAAGGGACAAATTTAGACTGCAACTGAAGTTTCTGAATTGGGGAGGGCCAGTTTTAATAAAATAAGACAGTATCTGCCCAAAGTTAACTGGGAGCAGCTACTTGTAGGAAAATCTACATCAGAGCAGTGGGATTCATTCAAAAAGGAAATTGAGCGAGTACAGGACTAACATGTTCCTGTGATAGAGAAGGGGGAGCAATAAGTCCAGAGAACCATGGATGTCAAGGGATATCCAGGGTTGGATAAGGAAAAAAAGGGAGGCTTATGGCAGATACCGAGGGATCAGAACAACGGAAGCTCTCGAGGAATATAGAAAGTGCAGGTGGTTACTTAAGAAAGAAATTAGGAGAGTGAAGAGGGGGCCTGAAAAAGCACTGACGGGTAAAATAAAGGAAAATCCAAAGGTGTTTTATCGGGCAGCACGGTAGCATTGTGGATCGCACAATTGCTTCACAGCTCCAGGGTCCCAGGCTCAATTCCGGCTTGGGTCACTGTGCGGAGTCTGCACGTTCTCCCCGTGTGTGCGTGGGTTTCCTCCGGGTGCTCCGGTTTCCTCCCACAGTCCAAAGATGTGCAGGTTAGGTGGATTGGCCGTGATAAATTGCCCTTAGTGTCCAAAATTGCCCTTAGTGTTGGGTGGGGTTACTGGGTTATGGGGATAGGGTGGCGGTGTTGACCTTGGGTAGGGTGCCCTTTCCAAGAGCCGGTGCAGACTCGATGGGCCGAATGGCCTCCTTCTGCACTGTAAATTCTATGATAATCTATGATATCAAGGTTGTTTTTGAATTCTGTCCAAACTTTGGAACCACCACTAATCTTTGCAGAATTAGACGACTTTTAATAATAATAATCTTTATTATTGTCACAAGTAGGCTTACATTAACACTGCAATGAAGTTACTGTGAAAATCCCCAAGTCGCCACACTCTGGCGCCTGTTCAGGTACACAGAGGGAGAATTCAGAATGTCCAATTCACCAAATACCACATCCACCTTTCTCTATTCTTGTAACCCCATAACCTAACCTGCACATCCCTGGACACCAAGGAGCAATTTATCATGATCAATTCACCTAACCTGCACACTTTGGACTGTGGGAGGAAACGGGAGCACCCAGAGAAAACCCACGCAGACACAGACAGTGACCCAGCGGGGAATCGAACCTGGGACCCTGGAGCTCTGCTACCATGTCGCTTTTCTTTCAATTTGATACCATCTTTAGTTAGCCACAGGTTGTACATTCATTCCCAAGGATCTTTCTTTCTCACTGCAATGTATCTATGTCCACTGTGCTCACCAGAGTAAGCTCCAAGCCATTTGGAGGTCGGAATCTAATTTACTTGCCTCCGTTTTACAGGCAATGTGTGTGCAACTCTGCAGCTTGCCAACTGAGGAAAAGCAGAGAGTCAACTGCTTACAGGCTGCTGCATGATGGCTGACAGATGGATGCAGCGTAGGAGGGGCTCCTTGGCGATGGGCCACCAGTGGTCTAGAGCTTTTCTTTGTGAGCCCACAAATCCTGGGCTGTTTGCAATGATCCAATGTTCTCTTTATGGATTCTGGTTTGGTCACTCACCATTGGGTAAAAAGGGAGAGATCTACACCCCAAACACAGCTCGTCTGTAATTTGGGAATGATCTGCAGCCCTCTGAAATTGCCTCAATGTGGAAACCTGACAGGGAATAAAAACTAATAGGATCATTGGGTTGAAAAGGATTCTGTGCAGACGTGCCCTTGGGATTGTTCTTGAATGGATCTGCTCAATCAGTTGATTAACTATGAATTTGAAAAGTTTTCAATTACATTTTCACAACTTGCTGCAGACCTGTGCTGCAGGGGAGAATGAATTGATCAGAGTTTTATTGCATGAACATGACCTCTCTTGACCCTGTCACGGTCTCTAAATTTTCAGGCGGCTTCTCTGACATTCCGAACTGGAAGAAGGGCAGAAATTTCCTCTGACTGTTTCCTCCAGAATATTGCAACGATCATTGACTTCAATCCCTATCACAAACTCAATTTCCAGCCATCAACTCCATCCTTCTCCCTGGAAACTGTCTAAGGCTGAACTAAACTGTCCACAATCTCGATGTCATATTTGACCCTGAGATAAACTTCCAAATATTTATCTGCACCATCACGAAGGTTGCCCATTTCCATCTTTGTAACATGACCTGATTGCACACTGCCTCAGTTCACCTGCTGTTGCATCTGTGCCTTTCATACCTCCAGACCTGATGACATAGCCCTGGCCAGCTTTCCATATTCTAACTTCCTTAAACATAAGGTTGTCATAAGGTCTGTTGCCCATATCCTAATTCACACCAAGTCCAGATCGTCCATTCCCCCTGTGCTCACTGACCCACACTAGCTCTCAGATAAACAATGCTTTGATTTTAGAAATCTGTTCCAAGTCTCTCTGTGGCCCCGCCCCTCGCTATCTCTGTAACCCTTGCATTGGGAGGGTTCTTCGCACTGGGGGTGTGGGGGGTCCTTCGCACTGGGGGTGGGGTCCTTCGCACTGGGGGTGGGGGGAGTCCTTCGCACTGGGGGTCCTTCGCACTGTGGGTGGGGGGGGGTCCTTCGCACTGGGGGTCCTTCGCACTGTGGGTGGGGGGGTCCTTCGCACTGGGGGTCCTTCGCACTGTGGGTGGGGGGGGTCCTTCGCACTGGGAGTCCTTCGCACTGGGGGTGGGGGGGGTCCTTTGCACAGGGGGTCCTTCGCACTGGAGGTCCTTCGCACTGGGGGTGGTTGGGTGGGTGGGGGGGGGTCCTTCGCGCTGGGTTAAGTTGTGTGCACTCACCTCCGACTTCTCCTCAAAGTTCAGGTCGCCAACTGCATGCCTTATGAAGGCAATTGTAAACCATTCCGATGGAGGATTTAAATCTGAGGTGGGGAGAGCCAAAATAATGAAATGTTAATTCATTAGAATTAAGTGAGGCCGTGGAATGCCCTACCTGCTACAGTAGTGAACTCTCCAACATTGAGGGCATTTAAAAGTTTATTGGATAAACATATGGATGATAATGGCATAGTGTAGGTTAGATGGCTTTTGTTTCGGTGCAACATTGTGGGCTGAAGGGCCTGTTCTGCGCTGTATTGTTCTATGTTCTATGTTCTAAGTTTATTACTTTAAAAAAAAAAATTTAGAGTACCCAATTATTTATTTATCCAATTAAGGGGCAATTTAGCGTGGCCAATCCACCTACCCTGCACATCTTTGGGTTGCGGGGGTGAGACCCACGCAGACATGGGGAGGATGTGCAAACTCCACACGGACAATGACCCAGGGCCGGGATTTGAACCTAGGTCCTCAGCGCTGCAGTCCCAGTGCTAACCACTACGCCACATGCCACCCGAGTTCCTTACTTTTGACAGTGGGAAACACGGTCACCCCTGGACAGGGGTACAATCCCATCCTGGATTTACATGATCAGGAAACGTGACTTGGGACTTCCCGCAAGATTCTGTGATCACGCCACAAACACACCGGTCACCACCAGACGGGAACATCCTGGCAAGAGTTTCAAATCCATTGTTGCAATATGCACAGAATCTAAATGGCTGACATCAAACCCACAGACAGCAGCACAGCCAGTGATAGTGTTATCCTGAAATCCCACTAGGGTCAAAGATGATTGCCAATTGCACTTGAAAACTCACTTCCAACAAGTCCAAAAGCACCGCTCAGATTGAGATTCAGCTTTTGCTACTCACCTTAAATTTATACTGTCTCAATTCACACACTCACCCCCACTACCACAACTATCAGAGAAGAGCTAACCACACCTCTTTGTACCAAATTAATTGCGTTTTACCAACTCAAATCAGCTCACATGTTGCGGCAAATGGACATCTATAAATAGCTACTGGTACTGAATGGTTAAAATTAAAGCTCAATTATAAATGAAAACTCTAGTGCTTATGACCTTAGCAAGCCAAAATCCACATTTATCTGGCCTCCCACATTCTTCGCTGACTTGTCATTTCTCGGGATTACCTTACAACACGCACAAATAGCCACTTTTCTCAGCAAAGAATCATCTATAATTTCTCTGAACTGCAAACAGTGTATTTGTGTTCTCTATTTTCTAACTATTTTATCTTCTGGAAGCTTTTCCTGTTCTACATGTTGCAGAATGTCTGGCATTTACTCATTCAGATATTCTCTTGGGTAGTTCCACAGGATTTCCCACCTTCCTTACTTCTTTTGCTCATCTTCTGCTGATATCCCATTGGCTTCACTTCCCTCAGCACTTGTCACAATATCATGAAAGTGCCCTTCCAAAAATTGTCCTGCTTTGCAACACCAATCCAGTAATTTGCTTTTATCCAATCCCTAAAGGGATTGGGATTGAGTGTCTTTGGGTTGAATACTAACCAATCATATCACCGCCCTTCATGATTGACAGATTTTATATCTCATCAACCATATCCTTGTGAACACGGCATAACAAACACCAAACACAACTCAAAGTTTCCACTAGTCATATTTTCTTTGTTTTTATTATTTATTAATTTATTTAAAAAAAATATTTTCCTTGGTTTTAATGTTTTATTTCTCTCATTTCCCCATTTAGTTTCACTCTTTCTCAGGTACGGCCTTTTTAATTGAGCTGTCTCGACTTTGAATTCACTTGCATGGTCTTTTTCAAAACAGATTTCTTCAGCTGTTTAAAGATTTATTTTAGTGATTATTTTTATTGCAGATTTTTAAACACACTGTTAGAAGGTTCCTCGTTTTACATTTTAATGCCAAACATATTTCAAACGGAGAGCCTTGGCATTTGAAGGTGTATCAGATTAAAACACCCATTAACTGTCACCAGGTCTCCCAGTATCAAATTCACCTGCAACAGCTGCTAACTTCATTCTATTCAGTCAAACTCGCATTTCCAATGAAATGTTAATGTACTCTCAGCATATTGTGCAAATAGGACGGGGTCACGACATTTACTTTTTTCAACAAAACAATAGATGGATGAGGGAACATGTCAACCTGCTCCTAAAATACCGCACCCCGTAATCAGCAGGGCAGGTGGGCGATAATGCCGCAAATACTGAGTCTTGCAAGTTAACCATTTTATAATTAAATTAGAAAGACTGGGCTCCATCCAAAATTACTTTTCAGAGTGAACAATGTGGAACGGGGAAATTCCGAACACTACTGTTAGAATTCAACCTTCCTTCAATACTTTGAAAACTGTGTTTATAGTAAATGACAGCTTCTATAAGCAAAGCTTTGTCTCCCAGGAACATAAACTTGTACTTGTGAGATTTAATAGGAGATTGTATCACAAGTCTAATATCTATCTTATTTACACGGTTTTAAGTGCTAGAGACGAGGAGCTTCCTACAACACACTGGCTAATTTAAAAGGCAGTGAATACCACTCAGACCCTGATGTTCATGCTCCCAATACACCCGTATACTCCCAACATTGCATAGGAAACACAGGAACAAACCAAGCAGCAGTCACTTGTTCCCTGGAGCTAATACTAATAAACTTAATCTAGGTGGAGACTCTCCTATCATAAGACCATAAGACATAGGAGCAGAATTAGGCCACTCGGCCCATCGAATCTGCTCCGCCATTCAATCATGGCTGGTATATTTCTCATCCCCATTCTCCTGACTTCTCCCCCTAACCCTCAATCCCCTTCTTAATCAAGAACACCAGATTTGTGCTTGAGGTGCTGTTACCTACAGGGCGACAGACCTAGAGCTGGAAGGTGGAAATTCATCAGAATCTTTCAATCAATCGCCTGTCATCAAATCTATTGGAAACTATAAACTCAACAGATAACAGAACTCAATTTATTCCTTTGGTACAAATGAGCTATTGTGTCTCAGCAACTGAAGTCACAATTGTGGAAATTGTTTGTGGTTTATATTTTTTTCCACTGTCCTCAGAGAATAAGAAGTCTTATTTATTAATTGTCCCTCAATTAATACATTGCAATTGCATTTTTAAAAAGATGTTTTTGTTGCCGTTTTCCTATTTAAAAAAGGCATTTTCATGGAAAATTTTGAGCAAATCTGCTTTCGTTATTTGAGACACTGGGTTAACGGGTGTTGAAATTCAGCTTCCAAGTTACGAATGTGAATTTTGAAATGCCTCATTCCTTATTTTATGAAGGTTTTAAGGTATCCATCCACAATCTGAGGTCTTCAGCTGATTTGTGAGCAGGTCTGCATGGCTGCTCTTCTGGTTTGGCCATCACCCTTGTGTATGAAATGTTTCTAGGCAGTCAAGTTGTGTTAGCATCAGACATTCAAGTCATATTCCACTCGTCAGATGAAGTGTAAACAAAAATGCTCATCATATACACAGTGCATCACAGCAATATTGCAATATTAGTTTCTGTCACTGGTCACAATTTGGGTCTTTCAATTTGAGGTGGACCATATTATCAGGTAACAGGTCTCTCTGATACAGACAATGGCTGGGATTTTCTGCACCCCTATAATAATAATTATTATTATTGTCACAAGTAGGGTTACGTTAACACTGCAATGAAGGTACTGTGAAAAGCCCCTGGTCGCGACATTCCGGTGCCTGTTCGGGTACACGGAGGGAGAATTCAGAATTCACCTAACAGCACGTCTTCCTGGATTTGTGGGAGGAAACCGGAGCACCCGGAGGAAAGCCACGCAGACATGGGGAGAACGTGCAGACTCTGCACAGACAGTGACCCAAGCCAGGAATCAAACCCGGGTCCCTGGCACTGTGAAGCCACAGTGCTACCCACTGTGCTACCGTGCCGCCCCTCCCCACAGTGGGATTTCCAGCGGCTGAAGCGGCTCACCATTAACCGGCGAGAGCATCTTGCGGTCCTGCCTCTGTCAATTGCTTTTTGCATTGCTCACCCGGTTGCGCAGGGCGGGGGTGGAATCCCGGCCAATATCCTCAGAATAAGACAATGCAGGAGACTGTTTGGCCCTCATTCCTGGGCCCCATGGTCTATATTACATTCATTCTAGAAAGTTGGTTCAGTGCCAGTCAGTGTGAAGCAAGATACACCCATTCACTCTGTCTACACCTCCCGCTGCCTTGGAAAGCAAGCAGCAAAATCAAAGGCCCCTCCCACCCAGGTTATCTCTCATCCATCGGGCAGGAGATGCAAAAATCTGAGAACATGCACTAACAGATTCAAAAACAGCTTCTTTCCCGCTGTTACCAGACTCCTGAATGACCCTCATATGGACTGAACTGATCTCTTCACACATCTTCTCTACTGCGTAGTACTAGATTCCTGTATCTTCACCCGATGTCTATGTCTATGTATTTACATTGTGTATGCCCTATGTTTTTTCATGTTTGGAACTATCTGTCTGGACTGTACAATATTTTTCACTGTACCTCGGTACATGTGACAATAAACCCAAATCTAAATCTAGCCTTGTGTCTCTCTCTGTGCCTCCAGCGTGAGTGCGTCTTTATACACGGGAATAGCAGAGGGTTAAAGAAAAAGCTACCAGTATCTACATTTAAATGTTGCTTTATCATCTTCACACACTGAATTATTTTCTGAAGTGTTATATTTATAGGCAAATAGAAAGTGGACAACAGCACAGTAATCCTGAGCAGATCAGGTGAACTGCAATTAAATAATGATCTTCTGCACTGTCACACTAAATAACATTAAAAGGTTGCTATTGGAATACAAAACATGTTGCCTGTAAAATGAACCTAATAAAATATTGATTAGCAGCTACATTATGCATTAGAGATGAACAACTCTCCAATTTTATGTCAATCCCTCCTTTCATGTTTCACAAATCACATTGTCTATTCATTCCAGATCTACAGGAGTGTTTTAATATCTGATAAAGGTAGTGGGAAATTAATTCATTAATAGTCCATAATCCCCAATGGTTAACCATAGAAAGCAGTCAAGGTTACCAATTTATGTCTATCTATACAGGATTGGACATTTGGCATGGGTGAAATGATGACTGATTGTACACGTGCCTCATTCTGTGGGTCCACTTCCACCATGGCTGAAATGTTCCTGTTGGAAGCAGGAATCAGGATATATCCTCTGTCCTGCTGCCTCCAGCAGAGGCTGAAACATTGGCCCAGTTCTTCAAAGGAATGACCAGATCAATGTAAAGTGCCTCACCTATCTCCCTCACCCTCAGCCCCCTTTTATTTCTTAAGAGTCAATAAAGCTTCCTAATGGACAGGTTAAAGATTGACCAGTAAAGTGAACAGGGCAACAATCCTTTGGCAAACTGCTTGCTTTGGAATGGGGTGGAGTTTGTGAGCATTATGAGTACAGTAAGAAGTCTTACAACACCAGGTTAAAGTCCAACAGGTTTGTTTCAAACACTAGCTTCCGGAGCGCTGCTCCTTCCTCAGGTGAATGAAAAGGTGGGTTCCAGAAACATATATACAGACAAAGATGCAAAACAATGATTTGAATGCGAGCATTTGCAGGTAATTAAGTCTTTACAGATCCAGAGATAGGGGTAACCCCAGGTTAAAGAGGTGTGAATTGTCTCAAGCCAGGACAGTTGGTAGGATTTCTCAAGCCCAGGCCAGGTGGTGGGGGGTGAATGTAATGCGACATGAATCCCAGGTCCCGGTTGAGGCCGCACTCATGTGTGCAGAACTTGGCTATAGGTTTCTGCTTGGCATTTTGCGTTGTCGCGCGTCCTGAAGGCCGCCTTGGAGAACGCTTACCCGGAGATCAGAGGCTGAATGCCCTTGACTGCTGAAGTGTTCCCCGACTGGAAGGGAACATTCCTGCCTGGCGACTGTCGAGTGATGTCCGTTCATTCGTTATCGCAGCGTCTGCATGGTCTCGCCAATGTACCACGCTTCAGGACATCCTTTCCTGCAGCGTATGAGGTAGACAACGTTGGCCGAGTCGCACGAGTATGTACCGCATACCTGGTGGGTGGTCTCACGGCAGGGTCTCTCAGCGTAGTCTGTGTTGTAGGTCCTCTCCACTTTGAGCCGGCAGTTTGCAGTGTCGATGGTAGCCATGATGTAGAGATGCCGACGTTGGACTGGGGTGAGCACAGTAAGAAGTCTTACAACACCAGGTTAAAGTCCAACAGGTTTGTTTCAAACACTGTGGAACACTGCTCCTTCCCAAGGACAAGCCCTCCGTATACACAGGATCTGCTCAGACGAGTGTCATGATATCCATATTAACATATCATGGTGCAATCACACACACACACTGATGGACAGGTAGATGAACCAACCAACACACACACAACATCACAGCCAATCACCAGTGAGAGCACACGCACTATAAAACAGGGAACACCACAGTTCCTGCTCATTCTAACAGGAGATAGCTCAGAGCACAGAGCTCATGGCGCGCCACTCAGACATACACCATGTGCTATGTGCCTAACTAAGATAGTGCTAGGGCTGGGTCCACAGGTTAGCTGGTGAAGTACGAACCACAGCCAGAAGTTAATAGTTATTATTGTACAGAATAATAAAACAGCGTTGTACCATCTACACCCGTGTTGGTTCGTTTGTGTATCGGAACACCCAACACGACATGATACCAGGACTGGGAACTCACCAGCGACTGTGAGACCTACCTGCACTTCTTCAGAGATCCACCATCCTGCGCCATGGACACCATCAGCCCTCCGCAACCGCTCCAAATCACTAGAAATCTCGGCATCAACTGGAAGCTGTTTAAACAGCGCTTCCAGCTCTTTCTAGAAGCCACAGACAGGGAGAATGCATCGGACACCAGGAAGATCGCCCTCCTCCTCTCCACGGCGGGGCAACACACCATCCACATCTACAACTCCCTGGCATTCGCGGAAGGAGAGGACAAGACAAAGTACAAGACGGTCCTTCTAAAATTTGAGGAACACTTCAGCGTGGAAGTTAATGAGAGCTTCGAGAGGTACCTCTTCCAGCAGCGCCTGCAGGGTAAGGATGAGCCTTTTCAATCTTATCTAACACACCTCCGTATCCTCGCGCAGTCCTGCGGCTATGAGGCCACCTCCGATTCCATGATTCGGGATCAGATAGTTTTTGGGGTCACCTTGGACACCCTACGCCAGCAGCTCCTCAAAATAAAGCGCCTCACCCTAGCCACCGCCATCGAAACCTGCGTCCTCCACGAAAACGCGACCAGCCGATACTCCCAATTCCAGGCGGCCGAATTGGCACGGCAGGGGTCCTACGAGGTCGAGCGGGTCCAGTCGATCGAGTTCCTCCCGGCCTGCGGCCCGGACGAGGGCGGCCATTACGCGTGCTTTCCGAGGCCTCCCCGCGCTTGTACGCGACAAAAGAGGGGACGTCGACGCAGAGGGACGTGATGCGCAGGCGCGCTCTACGCAGGACCGCACCACGCATGCGCGGGGACGCAACGAACGCCATGACATCACGACATGCGGCAACTGTGGATCCGCACACTTAAAGCGGCAATGTCCAGCTAAAGCACAACAATGTCTCCGCTGTGGCAGGATGGGCCACTACGCTGCCTGCTGTCGAGCAGCTCAACCTGCCAACCCTCCGCAATTCCGCCAGCCTCGCAGGAACATGCGGGCCATTCAGCCCACATACACCGAATCATACCCTGACGACGTGCAGACCGGTGATACCAACGACCGGGAACCCTTCCGCGTTGCGGTAATAGACAGGAACCGGATGTCGCCAAGTAGGACCCACCAGCCGATGCCAGTGCACAGCATTAATCCGGGCGATGAATGGTGTGCCACCCTAACGGTCAACCGATCACCAATCACATTCCACTTAGACAATGGTGCCTCCGCCAATCTCATTGCATGGTCAGCCTTCCACACCTTAACTTAAACCATCGATTCGGCCATCCTACTGTCAGCTGGTTGATTACAACGGGAACGTCATCCCAGCCATGGGGTCCTGCCAGCTTGAAGTTGCACACAATTCATACACAGCCACACTGCCTTTTGAGATAGTTGGATCCTCGAAGGACTCTCTGTTAGGCGCACAGGCGTGCACGATCCTCCACCTCGTTCAGCGGGTACACACTCTGTCTCCAGAAGGCACGTCCAATTTCCCGGATGCAGACTTTAGGGCGCAGCTCCACTCGCTCCTCCCCCACAACCAGGTGGTTTCCGAGGGCATGGGCACACTGCCCTACACTTACAGAATACGGCTCAAACCGGACGCCAGCCCGGTCATTCACGCACCTCGTAGAGTCCCAGCACCACTCAAGGACCGCCTCAAGCAGCAGCTGCAGGACCAAAGAATGCTTTCACGGGTCACGGAGCCAACGCCATGGGTCAGCTCCATGGTGTGCGTCAAGAAGCCCTCCGGCGAGCTCCGGATCTGCATCAACCCGAAAGACCTGAACAATAACATCATGAGGGAACCCTACCCCATACCCAAACGGGAAGAAATCACGAGCGAAATGGCCCGGGCTAAAATTTTCACCAAGCTTGATACCTCAAAGGTTTTTTGGCAGATTCAACTGGATCAGCCCAGGAGGAAGCTGTGCACTTTCAACACTCCCTTTGGCAGATACTGCTACAATAGGATGCCGTTTGGCAACATCTCGGCATCCAAGGTGCTTCATCGCATCATGGAACAGATGATGGAGGGCATCGAAGGGGTGCACGTCTATGTTGACGACGTCATCATCTGGTCCACCACACCACAGGAGCACATCAGTCGTCTCCAGCGTGACTTTGCACGGTTACGAGATCACGGCCTATGCCTCAACCAAGCCAAGTGCTCTTTTGGCCAAACTGAGCTAAAGTTTCTGGGGACCACATATCCCGGTCAGGGGTGCGTCCGGATGCCGACAAAGTGGCTGCAATTGCAGCCGTGCCACAGCCGGCAGACAAGAAGGCAGTGCTACGCTTTCTCGGGATGGTCAACTTCCTGGGGAAGTTTATTCCCAACCTGGCCTCGCAAACAATGGCTCTTCGCCACCTGGTCAAGAAGACAACGGAATTCCAGTGGCTGCCCGCACACCAGAAGGAATGGGAGGAGCTCAAGATCAAGCTCACCACCGCCCCGGTATTGGCGTTCTTCGACACTACTCCGGACACAAAGATCGCGACTGATGCCAGCCAGTGCGGCATTGGGGCGGTACTCCTGCAACGGGACGACACTGCATCATGGGCCCCGGTCACCTATGCCTCGCGGGCCATGACCCCCACAGAACAGCGCTATGCGCAGATTGAAAAGGAGTGCCTGGGTTTGTTAACCGGCATCGACAAATTCCACGACTATGTGTATGGTCTTCCGCAGTTCACTGTGGAGATCGACCATCGTCCCCTGGTCAGCATCATTCAGAAGGACCTCAACGAGATGACCCCTCGCCTCCAGCGCATTCTGCTCAAGCTCCGGAGGTATGACTTCCAACTTGTCTACACCCCGTGAAAGGACCTCATCATCGCGGATGCCCTGTCCAGAGCAGTGAGCACACCGCCCGAATCGGAGGGGTTCGTTTGTCAGGTCGACGCACAAGTAGCCTTCACATCGGCCAATCTGCCGGCTACTGATGCACGTCTGGCCCACATTCGCCGTGAGACTGCGGCTGACCCCCTTCTACAGCGTGTAATGCGCCACATGACGGGAGGGTGGCTCAAGGGGCAGTGCCCACAATTCTACAATGTCCGGGACGACTTGGCCGTCATTGATGGTGTCCTCCTAACGTTGGACCGGATTGTAATCCCACACAGCATACACCGGCTTGTCCTCGAACAATTGCATGAAGGCCATCTCGGGGTTGAGAAGTGCAGGCGGAGGGCCCGAGAAGCTGTGTACTGGCTGGGCATCAGCGATGACATTGCCAACATGGTGCTCAACTGCCCCACCTGCCAAAGGTTTCAGCCGGCGCAACCCCCTGAGGCACTTCAGCCCCATGAGTTGGTAACATCCCCCTGGGCGAAGGTGGGTGTGGACCTCTTTCATGCGCTCGGCAGGGACTACGTCATTATAATTGACTATTTTTCCAACTATCTGGAGGTCATACGCCTGCACGACTTGACATCATCAGCTGTCATCAAAGCATGCAAAGAAACCTTCGCTCGCCATGGCATTCTGCTCACCATCATGTCTGACAACGGGCCCTGTTTTGTGAGCCAAGAATGGTCTTCCTTTGCCGCTTCATATGGCTTCACACACGTGGCGTCCAGCCCTCTGCATCCCCAGTCGAATGGCAAGGCGGAAAAGGACGTCCACATTGTGAAGCGGCTCCTCTGCAAGGCTGCTGATACCGGATCTGACTTCTGTTTAGCCCTGCTGGCCTACCGCTCGGCCCCACTGTCCACAGGCCTCTCGCCAGTCCAACTGTTGATGGGTCGCACCCTCAGGACCACTGTGCCGTCCATTCATGTTCCTAAACCCGACCATGCTCCAGTACTGCAAAGGATGCGACAGCAGCGTGCTCAGCAGAAGGTGGCACATGACACTCGTGCAACTGATCTTCCTGCCCTGGCGCCTGGAGACAATGTCCGCATACACCTACCAGAGGGTGGCTGGTCGGCAACCGCCGAGGTTCCTGGTTCGCATGCCTGATGGCTCCATTCGCCGGCGTAATCGGCGGGCCTTTCGGCTGCTTCTGTGCTCGCTACGTGATCATGCGCCGGTGCCACGCCTTCCTGTTGTCCCTGATGTCGACTTCGTGGAGCTTCCTGCCACTCTGCCTATTCCTCTCTCGCCCGTGGCCAGGCCCATTCCTCAGCCGGTGGATCCTGACCCACCCTTGAGGCGGTCAACCCGAATTCGTCACCCACCTAATAGACTGGACTTATGAGCCTGTTTGCACACTGGACTCACTGATTTGTTGTGCAATAATGTTAACGTCTTTCTTTCTTGTCGTTCCAGGAGTTCTCTTTCGATGTTTGATGATTGCACTTGTTTTGTTTGTGGTACAACCTGGTTGCTCTGTTTCACCTGACACCTTCCTATGTATATAGTTTAGCCTCATGTACATGTTGTAAATATTGCACACACATACTCAGATGCACTCAGTACACACCAATATTTATTACCATGTAGGCATAGATCCTTGTGAAAAGGGGGGATGTCATGATATCCATATTAACATATCATGGTGCAATCACACACACACACTGATGGACAGGTAGATGGACCAACCAACACACACACAACATCACAGCCAATCACCAGTGAGAGCACACGCACTATAAAACAGGGAACACCACAGTTCCCGCTCATTCTAACAGGAGATAGCTCAGAGCACAGAGCTCACAGCGCGCCACTCAGACATACACCATGTGCTGAGTGCCTCACTAAGATAGTGCTAGGGCTGGGTCCACAGGTTAGCTGGTGAAGTACGAACCACAGCCAGAAGTTAATAGTTATTATTATACAGAATAATAAAACAGAGTTGTACCATCTACAACCGTGTTGGTTCGTTTGTGTATCGGAACACCCAACACAACGAGGAGGAGCGTAACAGACATCTACAGACGCTGGAAGATGCCCTCGAATGAACGGGATATGGCGCTCGACTCATCGATCGACAGTTCCAACGCGCCACAGCAAAAAACCGCACCGATCTCCTCAGAAGACAAACACGGGACACAACCGTCAGAGGACCCTTCGTCGTCCAGTGCTTCCCCGGAGCGGAGAAACTACGACATCTTCTTCGCAGCCTTCAACACGTCATCGATGAAGATGAACATCTTGCCAAGGTCATCAACATACCTCCACTACTTGCCTTCAAACAACCGCGCAACCTCAAACAAACCATTGTTTGCAGCAAACTATCCAGCCTTCAGAATAGCGACCACGACACCACACAACCCTGCCATGGCAATCTCTGCAAGACGTGCCAGATCATCGATATGGGTACCACCATTACATGTGAGAACACCACCCACCAGATACACGGTACATACTCGTGCGACTCGGCCAACGTTGTCTACCTCATACGTTGCAGGAAAGGATGTACCGATGCGTGGTACATTGGCGATACCATGCAGACGCTGCGACAACGGATGAACGGACATCACTCGACAGTCGCCAGGCAGGAATGTTCCCTTCCAGTCAGGGAACACTTCAGCAGTCAAGGGCATTCAGCCTCTGATCTCCGGGTAAGCGTTCTCCATGAGTACCGCCTGAACCGGGACCTTGGATTCATGTTGCATTACATTCATCCCCCACCACCTGGCCTGGGCTTCACCTGAGGAAGGAGCAGTGCTCCGAAAGCTAGTGACATCGAAACAAACCTGTTGGGCTTTAACCTGGTGTTGTAAAACCTCTTACTGTGTTCACATCCCCTAAATCTCCTGCCTCTTACCTTAAATCTCTGCCCACTGGTCGTTGATCCCTCCACCAAGGGGAAAAGCTTCTTCCTGTCTACTCTATCTATGCCCCTCATAATTTTATGCATCTCAGTCAGATACCAGAAATCTTGGAGAATGAAAGGTTTAGTGAGAGGGAAGAACTGAGATCAATATATTTTTAAATTAAAAAAATATATAAATTTACTGTACCCAATTAATTTTTTTCCAATTAAGGGGCAATGTAGTGTGTTCAATCCACCTACCCGGCACATCTTTGGGTTGTGGGGGCGCAACCCTTGCAAACACGGGGAGAATGTGCAATCTTCAAGCAGCACACCCTCCAGCACCAGTACGTCCTTTCTCAAGTAAGGAGACCAAAACTGAACACAATACTCCAGATGAGGCCTCACTAACACCTTATACAATTGCAGCATAACTTCCCTAGTCTTAAACTCCATCCCTCTGGCAATGAAGGACAAAGCTCCATTCGCCATTTAAAAAAAAAATTTTTTTTTAAAAAAGTTTTCGCAAAATATCAACAACAAAATGTAAAAGGAACCCAATAGAATGAAATACAAAATAAAACAACCCAGTGCCCCCTTCCCCCCTATACATAAATAATAAATTAACACCCGCCGAAACACATAGCAAACATAGCAAATATATACACCCCCTCAGATCCCCCAGTGTAAACAAACAAAAATAAAATAGAACCCCTCCCCCACCCCCCCCCCCCCCCCCCCGGTTGCTGCTGCTGCTGACCATTGTCTACCGTTCTGCCAGGAAGTCTAAAAACGATTGCAACCGCCTGAAAAACCCTTGCACTGATCCCCTTAAGGCAAATTTCACCCTCTCCAATTTAATAAATCCCGCCATGGATTCCACGCTTGGGGGCCTCGCATCCTTCCACTGGAGAAGAATCCTTCGCCGGGCTACCAGCAACACAAGGGCCAGAATACCGGCCACTTTCGCCTCCTGCACTCCCGGCTCCTCTGCCACCCCAAATATTGCGAGCCCCCAGCCCGGCTTGACCCTGGATCCTACCACCCTCGACACCATCCTCGCTACGCCCTTCCAAAATTCCTCCAGCGCTGGGCATGCCCAGAACATATGGGTGTGGTTTGCTGGGCTCCCTGAGCACCTAACACACCTGTCCTCACCCCCAAAAAAACGGCTCATCCTTGTCCCGGTCATGTGTGCCCTGTGCAGCACCTGAAACTGTATGAGGCTGAGCCTCGTGCACTAAGAGGAAGAGTTCACCCTCCCAAGGACATCTGCCCACGTCCCCTCCTCGATCTCCTCCCCCAACTCACCTTTCAGCTCCTCCACCGAGGCCTCCTCCTCCTCCTGCAACACCTGGTATGTTGCCGAGATCTTCCCCCCTCCAACCTACACCCCCGAGAGCACCCTGTCCTGTACCGTGCGTGGCGGCAGCAGCGGGAATTCCACCACTTGCCGCCTGGCAAACGCCCTTACCTGTAGATACCTAAAGGTATTTCACAGGGGGGGAGCCCGTACTTCTCCTCCAGCTCACCCAAGTTGGCGAACTTCCCATCCACAAACAGGTCCCCCAACCTTCTTAGTCCTGCCCTGTGCCACCCCGAAAACCCTCCATCTATTCTCCCTGGGATAAACCGGTGGTTCCCCCGTATCAGGGTCCACACCGAGGCCCTCACTTCCCCCCGTGCCGCCTCCATTGCCCCCAAATTTTGAGGGTAGCCGCCACCACCAGGCTCATGGTATACCTCATTGGAGGGAGCGGCAGCGGCGCCATTGCCAGCGCCTCCAGACTCGTACCCTCACAAGACGCCGTCTCCAGCCTCTTCCATGCCGCCCCCCCCCCTCCATCATCTATGAAGCCAACTCCCGATTTAAAATGGCGAACGGCAAAGGCTGATGGGAAAGTCAGCCAACACAGACAGAAACCAGCAGGTGCAGGTTTGCTGTGTATTTAACTCTGCAAAAGGCCAGACAACATCGATACCAGCGACCATCAGCATAACAACGTAGCAGCCATCTGCATACTGATGAGCAATCCCCGGGAACAATAAGTAACATTTGGGACACACAAAGCAAAGCCAGACTCCCCGGCGCCAGCAGGAGCCAACGCAAAGGAGGTGAACGAGCACCTCAAGACTGCCCATCGATCAGGGAACCGCTCCAGTATTGGAGAAATCGAACCAAGCGATTGGGACAAAGTCCAATCACCTAGAACCAGGTATAGGGTCGTCCCCGAAAGGCGGGAAGCCCCTGGGGACTATAAGAGTTAAGCCCCAAGTTCAAATCTCTCTCTTCGTCCTGCCCGGGTCACCCAGCAACACGAACCAACATTGACCGTGACCGGTGCAGTGACCACCGGAAAGAAGTAAGTCTTAATTCAACGCTCGCCACGAGATAGGCGCTCCTAGCTACCAATCCGTACCAACTTCGAATCCCGCAGACTCAGGACCCGAACGAAAGGCCATTTGTTCCCCTGACCTGGTGGGCCAGTCCGAAGTTAAGTATAGGCCTATTAGTTGTAGAAGTAGCTTAGACGTAGAATTTGTGCATGAGTAGCGATTACTGTGTAAAATAAATGTGCTTTGATTTAAATCTTACTAATCGGTGTATTGAGCTATTGATCATTACTTGGACTTGAACCTCGTGGCGATATCATAAAGATACCTGGCGACTCGAGAGTAAAGGTAATAAAATAGAGCAATTGAACCAACCGGAAAGTTAGCAACATCTACTTGCGCACCATCACCGCATTGGCGGCCCAGTAGTACCCACAGAGGCTGGGCAGCGGCAGCAACCCCCATCCCTACTCCGCTCAGGAACACCCTTCTCACCCTCGGAGTCCCTCACGCCCACACAAACCCCGTTATGCTCCTGTTGACCCGCCTAAAGAAGGCCTTCGAGATAAGAATGAGGAGGCACTGGAACAGGAACAAAAACCTTGGGAGCACCGTCATCTTGACTGACTGCACCCTACCCGCCAGGGACAGCGGCAACGCGTCCCACCTCTTAAACTCCTCCTCCATTTGCTCCACCAGCCTCGTGAAATTAAGTCTATGCAGGGCCCCCCAGCTCCTGGCCACCTGGACCCCCAAATACCTAAGCTCCTCTCCGCCCTTTTTAGTGGGAGCTCGCCAATCCCCCTCTCCTGGTCCCCTGGGTGAACCACGAACAGCTCGCTCTTCCTCATGTTGAGCTTGTACCCTGAGAAATCCCCGAACACCCTGAGGATCCTCATTACCTCCGGCATTCCCCAACCGGGTCCGCCACATAGAGCAGCAAGTCATCCACATAGAGCGACACCCTATGCTCCTCCCCACCCCGCACCAACCCCCTCCAGTTCCTCGACTCCCTCAGTGCCATAGCCAGGGGTTCAATCGCCAGTGTGAAGAGCAGGGGGACAGGGGACAACCCTACATCGTCCCTCGATGCAACCGAAAGTACTCAAACCTCCTCTTGTTCATGGCCACACACGCCATCGGGACCTCGTACAACAGCCTAACCCACCTGACGAACCCCTCCCCAAACCCGAACCTCTTCAGCACCTCCCACAAGTATCCCCATTCTACCCTATCAAAGGCCTTCTCAGCGTCCATCACCACCACTATCTCCGCTTCCCCCTCCCTCGCCGGCATCATAATCATGTTCAGGAGCCTCTGCACATTCACGTTCAACTGCCTCCCCTTCACGAATCCCGTCTGGTCTTCGTGGATGACCTGCGGCACCCAATCCTCAATTCTCGTGGCTAAGACCTTCGCCAGCACCTTGGCATCTACATTTAACAACGAAATCGGCCTGTAAGACCCACACTGCAGGGGATCCTTGTCCCGCTTCAGGATCAAGGAGATCAGTGCCCGGGACATCGTCGGGGGTAAGGCCCCCCCCCCCCCCCTTGCCTCATTGAAGGTCCTAACCAGCAACGGGCCCAACAGGTCCACATATTTTTTGTAAGATTCGACCGGGAAACCATCCGGCCCCGGTGCCTTCCCCGCCTGCATGCCCCCTATCCCTTTGGCCAGCTCCTCCAGCCCAATCGGGGCCCCTATCCCGCCACCAGTCCCTCCTCCACCTTCGGGAACCTCAGTTGGTCCAGAAAGCGGCCCATCCATCCCTCCTCCAGTGGGGGCTCGGACCGATACAGTTCCTCATAAAAGTCCCCGAAGACCCCATTCCGCACCACACTCCTCTCTCCCCCCCCCCCCCCCCCCCCCCCACATCCTTAACTCCCCCGATCTCCCTAGCTGCGTCCCGCTTCTGAAGCTGATGCGCCAGCATCCGACTTGCCTTTTTCCCATATTCATAAATCGCCCCCTGGGCCTTCCTCCACTGCACCTCCGCCTTCCTGGTGGTCAACAGGTCGAATTCGGCCTGGAGGCTACGCCTCTCCCTCAACAGTCCCTCCTCCGGCACCTCCGCGTACCTCCTGTCTACCCTCACCATCTCCCCCACCAGCCTCTCCCTGTGGGTCCTAATGAAGATCAGCTCTCCCCTAACCACCACCTTCCGCGCCTCCCAGACCATCCCCACTTGGACCTCCCCGTTATCATTGGCCTCCAGGTATCTCCCTTTGCTTCCTCGGACCTGCTCGCTCACCTCCTCGTCCGCTAACAGCCCCACCTCCAAGCGCCACAACGGGCGCTGGTCCCTCTCCTCCCCCAGCTCTAGGTCTACCCAATGCGGGGCGTGATCCGAAATGGCTATCGCCAAGTACTCGGTATCCTCTACTCTCGCAATCAGCGCCCTGCTCATAACAAAAAAGTAGATCCGGGAATAGGCCTTATGAACATGCGAGAAGAATGAAAATTCCCTCGCCCCCGGCCTTGCAAATCTCCAAGGGTCCACTCCTCCCATCTGGTCCATAAACCCCCTCAGCACCCGAGACCTGGAGCGATCCAATGCCGGATCCCATTATCAGGCCCCCCACTTCCAAGTCCAGGATCCGACCCAACCTGCGCCGCATAAAACCCGCAACGTACCGTACACGTTGACCAGCACCACCCTCTCCCCTTGCAGTTTACCACTTACCATTACGTACCTGCCGCCATTGTCTGTCACAATGCTCGTCGCCTCGAACAACACTCTCTTTCCCACCAAGATCGCCACCCCCCGATTTTTGGCATCCAGCCCCGAATGAAAAACCTGACCTACCCACTCCTTCCTCAATCTTACCTGGTCTGCCACTTTCAGGTGTGGCTCCTGGAGCATGACCACATCCGCCTTCCGCCCCTTCAGGTGCGCATACACCCGGGCCCGCTTAACCGGCCCGTTAAGTCCCCTTACATTCCAGGTTGTCAGCCGGATCAGGGGGCTACCCGCCCCCCTCCCCCGCCGACTAGCCACAACCCTTCCTCGGCCAGCCACCCAGCCTATTCCCCACGGCGGCAGACCCCCGTCCCAACCCCCTCTACTCGCTCCAGCTCCACCTTGACCATACCAGCAGCAACCCGGTCCCCCCCCACCCCCCTCAGCTAGGACCCCTGCTAGCTGCATTGCTCCCCCCATTGCACTCCCGCAAGTCAGCTGACTCCTGCTGACCCCGGCCACTCCCTCCTCTCCTTCGACTCCTCCCATTGTGGACTTCCCCTCCCCCTCCATCACCCACCAGCAGGCTCTCCGCCTCCCCCTTCCATCCCAAGCACGGGAAAAAACCCGCACTTCCCCGCCCCCTCCAACCTTCAGCGCGGGATAAAGCCCGCGCTTTCCACCTGCCCAGCCCCGCCTCCTCCTCTGGCGCAGCTCCTTTTACAGGCCCAGTCCCCTCACTCCCGACTCGGGCCTCCCCCTCCCCCTCCCCCACGGGGCCCCATTTCTACTACTGGCCATCCACCCCCTACTCCATTTACTTGCCCCCAATCAAGAGCCCACCCGACAGACCCAACCAAAACAGTGCCCAACCCACCCTAACCACTCATACCGAACCAAAAAGAAACAAGAACAAAGAACCCCCCCTCAAAATGTAACACACCAACAGCAATCCCTGACCACCCATCCCGACCCCCCAATCCCGACCCTCAGTTTGTGTCGAGCTTCTCATCCTGAACAAAGGCCCACGCCTCCTCTGGGGACTCAAAATAATGGTGCCGGCCCTTGTAGGTGACCCACAGTCGCGCTGGCTGCAGCATGCCAAACTTCACCCCCTTCCTGTGCAGCACCGCCTTCACCCGGTTGTACCCGGCCCTCCTCTTCGCCACCTCCGCACTCCAGTCCTGGTATATTCGAACCTCTGCGTTCTCCCACCTGCTGCTCTTCTCTTTCTTGGCCCACCTGAGCACGCACTCCTGATCAGCGAACCGATGAAACCGCACCAGCACCGCCCGCGGAGGCTCGTTAGCCTTGGGCCTCCTCGCCAGCACTCTATGGGCCCCTTCCAGCTTCAGGGGCCCCTGGAAGGACCCCGCTCCCATCAGCGAGTTTAACATGGTGACCACATATGGCCCCACGTCCGGCCCCTCCAGGAGGCCCAGGATCCGCAGATTCTTCCGCCTCGACCGATGCCCCATCTCCTCGAACCGTTCCCGCCATTTCTTGTGGAGCGCCTCTACCTTTACCGCTAGGCCCAAGAACTCGTCCTCGTTATCTGAGATCTTTTGTTGGACCTCGTGGATCGCCACCCCCTGGGTCATCTGGGTCTCCAGCAGCTTATCAATAGAAGCCTTCATCGGCTCCAGCAGGTCTGCTTTGAGCTCCCTGAAGCAGCGCTGGATAACCTCCTGCTGCTCCTGCGCCCACTGTATCCACGCTGCCTGGCCCCCGCCCGCCGCCTTCTTGCTCTTCTTCCCTCACACTTTCTTTGGCTTCTCCACCACTTTTTTAGTCGCCCCGTTCCCGGTCCAAGCCATACACTGTCGGGGAAATGTTGCAGTCTTCTTCCCACACCGGGAAATGTCGAAAAAATGCCGTTGGGGGCCCTGAAAAGAGCCTAAAAGTCCGTTCCAAGCGGGAGCTGTCGAACGTGCTACTTAGCTCTGCATAGCTGCAACCGGAAGTCCGCTATTTCTTCCTTGATGATAGATTCCAGCATCTTCCCTACTACCGAAGTTAAGCTAACTGGCCTATAATTACCCATTTTCTACGTACCTCCTTTTTTAAACAGTGGTGTCACGGTTGCTAATTTCCAATCCGCCGGGACCACCCCAGAGTCTAGTGAATTTTGGTAAATTATCACGAGTGCATTTGCAATTTCCCTAGCCATCTCTTTTAGCACTCTGGGATGCATTCCATCAGCGCCAGATTTGTCTACCTTTAGGTTGCCTATCACTACCTCATTAGTGATAACAATCGTCTCAAGGTCCTCACCTGTCATAGCCTCATTTCCATTAGTCACTGGCATGTTATTTGTGTCTTCCACTGTGAAGACCGACCCAAAAAAGCCTGTTCAGTTCCTCAGCCATTTCCTTATCTCCCATTATTAAATCTCCCTTCTCATCCTCTAAAGGACCAATATTTACCTTAGCCACTCTTTATTGTTTTATATATTTGTAGAAACTTTTACTGTTTTTATATTCTGAGCAAGTTTACTCTCATAATCTATCTTACTCTTCTTTGTAGACTTTTTAGTAGCTTTCTGTTGCCCCCCTAAAGATTTCCCAATTCTCTAGTCTCCCACTAATCTTTGCCACTTTGTATGCTTTTTCCTTCAATTTGATACTCTCCTTTATTTCCTTAGATATCCACAGTCGATTTTCCCTCTTTCTACCATCCTTCCTTTCTGTTGGTATAAACCTTTGCTGAGCACTGTGAAAAATCGCTTGGAAGGTCCTCCACTGCACCTCCACTGTTTCACCATAAAGTCTTTGCTCCCAGTCTACCTTAGCCAGCTCTTCTCTCATCTCTTTTGTTTCAGCACAAAACACGTAGTGTTTGATTTTACCTTCTCACCCTCCATCTGTATTTTAAATTCCACCATATTGTGATCACTCCTTCCGAGAGATCCCTAACTATGAGATCATTCATCAATCTGGTCTCATTACACAGGACAAGATCTAGGACCGTGAGATCATGATCGTGATAAATGGCGGAGCGGGCTCGAGGGGCCAAAAGCCTCCTCCTGCTCCTATCTTCTATGTATCTATGTAATCATGTCCCCCTCAGTCTCCTCTGCTCCAAGGAAAACAACCCCAGTCTACCAATCACATCCTTCCTATGATGTGGATTCCAGAACTGTACACAAAGCTTGCACACATACTGTCATATGGGTGGATTCTTCTACATTAAAAAAAGAAATCCATCCCTATAGGTGGTTAAAAAAGATCTGAATTAGCACGTTAATTTCTCCTCATCATCATTTTGTGTCCGACATATAACTTGGCTACCATTACTAAATTAAGGCACTGTATAAAGCATCTCTAACTGACTGTGCAAAGTCAAAACAGTTAATAATTCAGGTAGACAAACCCCCAGGGTCAGATGGCATCTATCCCAGATTACTGTGAAGACAAGAGATGAAATCGCTGGGCCTTTGACAGAAATCTTTGTGTCCTCATTGGCCACAGATGAGATCACAGAGGATTGGAGGATAGCCAATACTGTACCGTTATTTAAGAAGTGTTGCAAGGATAATCCGGATAATTATAGGCCAGTGAGCTTGACGTCAGTGACAGTGAAATTGTTGGAAAAGATTCTCAGAGATAGGATCTATGCACTTATTAGCGATAGACAGCATGGTTTTGCACAAGGGAGGTCATGTCGCACTAATTTGATTGAATTTTTTGAGGAGGTGACAAAAATGATTGATGAGGGAAGGGCTGTGGATGTTGTCTACATGGACTTTAGTAAAGCATTTGATAAGGTCCCTCATGGCAGGCTGGTGTTAAAGATTAAATCACATGGGGTCAGGGGTGAACTAGCTGGACGGATTCAGAACTGGCTTGGCCATAGAAGACAGAGGGTAGCAGCGAAAGGGTTTTTTCCGAATGGAGGTCTGTAACTAGTGGTGTTCTGAAGGGATCAGTACTGGGACCTCTGCTCTTTGTAATATATATATATATATATATATATATATAAATGACTTGGAAGAAAACGTAGCGGATCTGATTAGCAAGTTTGCGGATGATACTAAGATTTGGGCTTTAAAGCCCAAAGAACAATTCAGCATAGGGTGAACAGTTGGAGGCTTTTTCCCAGGGCGGAAATGACAATTCCAATGGGCATAAGTCCTAGTTGAGGGGGGAAAAGGTTCAGTGGAGATGTGTGGGAGGAGTGTTTTTACACAGGAGGGTGGTGGTGGCCTGGAATGCACAGCCAAATGAGGTGGTTGAGGCAGAGACGTTTGCGGCTTTTTAAGACTTATCTGGTTAGACACATGAACAGACGGGGTATAGAAGGATACAGGCGGTTGGTCTAGATAGGACACGTGATCGGCGCAGGCTTGGAGGGCTGAAGGGCCTGTGCTGAATTGTTCTTTGGGCTTTAAACAGCTAATTTGTAACATATGTACTCCCAGTATCTTCATACTATGAAAAAGGGAAATTGCTGTATTTTATCTCACAGAAAAATAGCAAAGAGGAATGGAAGTGGTCATTCCTTACCTCCTTTATTAGTGGAAGCTGAGAGCTAAAATGGCACATCAAGGTTGATTGATCTAGAAATTAATTAGGGCATGTGTGTTATATTACACCTTCCAATGTTTTTTTCCTTAGCCGAAAGTATAGGTGGATGCAAGGGCTGGAAGATGTGCAACCACCTGCCCCACTTTGGTGCGGTTAATCAGACATTTAGCAGTTCTGATTTGAGAGATTTTGCACTGCACGGTTTGGGAAGACTTGTCCCAAAAGCTTGAATTATAACCAGAGGGCTGAACTCCACGGGTGGACTGGAAATTGATGACTATCACATATAGAATTGTGGAAGTCTACAAACACCTTTCATTTATTATTAAACCATAATACATTCCATTAAGGGCATTTAACACCTATTGTAATTTTAAAAGATTGCAATATTAAATATTGTAATTTGAATGGGAGGTAAGAATGTTGAACTCACTCCTACACTTAGTAGGGGCAACTATCTCAGACGCATTTAAGAGAACACCAGGGGTATGCTGATGGGGTGAGATGAAATCGGGTAGAAAGCGTAATCATTAGCATAGAATAATTGGGCTGAAAATGATATAATTCTGTGTATTGCAATGTAACATGTAACAAAGAACAAAGAAAAATTACAGCACAGGAACAGGCCCTTCGGCCCACCAAGCCTGCGCCGATCCAGATCGTCTATCTAAAACTGTCGCCTATTTTTAAGGATCTGTATCCCTCTGCTCGCTGCCCATTCATGTATCTGTCTAGATACATCTTAAATGACGCTATCGTGCCTGCCTCTACCACCTCCGCCGGCAATGCGTTCCAGGCACCCACCACCCTCTGCATAAAGAACTTTCCACGCACATCTCCCTTAAACTTTTCCCCTCTCACCTTGAACTCGTGACCCCTAGTAATTGAGTCCCCCACTCTGGGAAAAAGCTTCTTGCTATCCACCCTGTCTATACCTCTCATGATTTTGTAGACCTCAATGAGGTCCCCCCTCAACCTCCGTCTTTCTAATGAAAATAATCCTAATCTACTCAACCTCTCTTCATAGTTAGCGCCCTCCATACCAGGCAACATCCTGGTGAACCTCCTCTGCACCTTCTCCAAAGCATCCACATCCTTTTGGTAATGTGGCGACCAGAACTGTACGCAGTATTCCAAATGTGGCCGAACCAAAGTCTTATACAACTGTAACATGACCTGCCAACTCTTGTACTCAATACCCCTTCCGATGAAGGAAAGCATGCTGTATGCCTTCTTGACCACTCTATCGACCTGTGCTGCCACCTTCAGGCACAATGGACCTGAACTCCCAGCTCTCTCTGTACATCAATTTTCCCCAGGATTCTTCCTTTGACCGTATAGTCCGCTCTTGAATTAGATCTTCCAAAATGCATCACCTCGCATTTGCTTGGATTGAACTCCATCTGCCATTTCTCCGCCCAACTCTCCAATCTACCTATATTCTGTTGTATTCTCTGACAGTCCCCTTCACTATCTGCTACTCCACCAATCTTCGTGTCATCTGCAAACTTGCTAATCAGACCACCTATACCTTCCTCCAGATCATTTATGTATATCACAAACAACAGTGGTCCGAGCACGGATCCCTGTGGAACACCACTAGTCACCTTTCTCCATTTTGAGACACTCCCTTCCGCCACTACTCTCTGTCTCCTGTTGCCTAGCCAGTTCTTTATCCATCTAGCTAGTACACCCTGGACCCCATAATACTTCACTTTTTCCATCAACCTGCCATGGGGAACCTTATCAAATGTCCATGTGTATGACATCTACAGCCCTTCCCTCATCAATCAACTTTGTCACTTCCTCAAAGAATTCTATTAGGTTTGTAAGACATGACGTTCCCTGCACAAAACCATGCTGCCTATCACTGATAAGCCCATTTTCTTCCAAATGGCAATAGATCCTATCCCTCCGTATCTTCTCCAGCAGCTTCCCTACCACTGACGTTAGGCTCACTGGTCTATAATTACCTGGATTATCCCTGCTACTCTTCTTAAACAAAGGGACAACATTAGCAATTCTCCAGTTCTCCGGTACATCACCCGTGTTCAAGGATGCTGCAAAGATATCTGTTAAGGCCCCAGCTATTTCCTCTCTCACTTCCCTCAGTAACCTGGGATAGATCCCATCCGGACCTGAAGACTTGTCCACCTTAATGCCTTTTAGAATACCCAACACATCCTCCCTCCTTATACCGACTTGACCTAGAGTAATCAAACATCTATCCCTAACCTCAACATCCGTCATGTCCCTCTCCTCGGTGAATACCGATGCAAAGTACTCATTAAGAATCTCACCCATTTTCTCTGACTCCACGCATAATTTTCCTCCTTTGTCCTTGAGTGGGCCAACCCTTTCTCTAGTTACCCTATTGCTCCTTATATATGAATAAAAGGCTTTGGGATTTTCCTTAACCCGGTTTGCTAAAAATATTTCAAGACCCCTTTTAGCCCTCTTGATTCCTCGTTTCAGATTGGTCCTACATTCCCGATATTCTTCCAAAGCTTAGTCTGTCTTCAGTCGCCTAGACCTTATGTATGCTTCCTTTTTCCACTTAGCTAGTCTCACAATTTCACCTGTCATCCATGGTTCCCTAATCTTGCCATTTCTATCCCTCATTTTCACAGGGACATGTCTGTCCTGCACTCTAATCAACCTCTCTTTAAAAGCCTCCCATATATCAAATGTGGATTTGCCTTCAAACAGCTACTCCCAATCCACATTTCCCAGCTCCTGCCGAATTCTGGTATAGTGGGCCTTCCCCAAATTTAGCACTCTTCCTTTAAGACCACTCTCGTCATTGTCCATGAGTATTCTAAAACTTACAGAATTGTGATCACTATTCCCAAAGTAATCCCCGATTGAAACTTCAACCACCTGGCCGGGCTCATTCCCCAACACCAGGTCCCATATGGCCCCTTCCAGAGTTGGACGATTTACATACTGCTTTAGAAAACCCTCCTGGATGCTCCTTACAAAGTCTGCTCCATCTAGATCTCTGACACGAAGTGTATCCAGTCAATGTTGGTAAATTAAAATCTCCTATCACCACGACCCTGTTGCTCCTACACCTTTCCATAATCTGTTTATATATCTGTACCTCTATCTCACGCTCGTTGTTGGGAGGTCTGTAGTACAGCCCCAACATTTTTAACGCACCCTTCCTATTTCTGAGCTCTGCCCATATCACCTCACTGCTCGAGTCCTCCATAGTGCCCTCCTTCAGCACAGCTGTGATATCCTCTCGGACCAGTAATGCAACTCCTCCACCCCTTTTACCTCCCTCTCCATCCCGCCTGAAGCATCGATATCCTGGGATAATTAGTTGCCAATCATTGTAATGTAATGTAATATTGTAATGTAATATGTAGCCTCAATATCTCGCTGCTTCTTTGTAAAATGTAATCTATTAATTTTAGACCTGTATACAGTTGGCAGTGGGGGCCATGACTGACAATGCCTGGGATCCAGAGATTGAGACTGAAATGAGGGAATATCCTTTCATCCTGAGCATTACCTCAGATTTGGGGTGGACTTATGTTAGTTTGTTTGCAGAAACCACAAGACAGAAATAATAAAGAATCCAAAGGTGTTTTTAAATCGGGCAGCACGGTAGCACAGTGGCTAGCACAGTTGCTTCACAGCTCCAGGGTCCCAGGTTCGATTCTGGCTTGGGTCACTGTCTGTGCGGAATCTGCACATCCTCCCCGTGTCTGCGTGGGTTTCCTCCGGGTGCTCCGGTTTCCTCCCACAGTCCAAAGATGTGCAGGTTAGGTGGATTGGTCATGATAAATTGCCCTTAGTGTCCAAAATTGCCCTTAGTGTTGGGTGGGGTTATTGGGTTATGGGGATAGGGTGGAGGTGTTGACCTTGGGTAGGGTGCTCTTTCCAAGAGCCGGTGCAGTCTCGATGGGCCGAATGGCCTCCTTCTGCACTGTAAATTCTATGTTAATCTATGTTAATTCTTTCCAAATAGAATTTCCAAAGAAATCCAAATAGCTTTGCAATCACAGCTCATTTTGTGGACAAGGCAAATTCTAAAAATTATCTTGGCATAGGAGGCAATTTATATCTGAAAATTTCCTTCATGCAAGAAATGTAATCACGTGTCTCCGCCATTTTAATAGTTTTAGAAACATTACAGTAACCAATCTGCACATTAAAGCCACAGTTCCTGAGATGAGCGTTTCCATCCAAGCATTTCCTTGTTTTTAATTTAGACTATCTGGCAATGTAATATCTGGTCAGTCCTCATGATCAGGCTGACAATACAATTCCTAGCAGATTTCAATTCTGCATAATATCTCAGAACAGTCCACAGCTTCACAGTTCACCCCAGCACATTTTTAAAGTCATTAAGGATTGCACAGAAAGGAATTTCTATCAATTCAAGTTGTCGAAATTGGTTTCACCCTGATGGCATTGTAGCAGATCTGGTAAAAATCTGAGATGAACTGAGAACAAAATAGTTCTTTCACCAGTCTTTCGGCACAAAGGTATTCAAAATACTTCATTCTTCCTCAGTCACATCCTTTATTTTCACATCTATATTTTTGTAGAATCTCCAAGCCTTCAGGTTGCAGTTTTTCAACATGGTCCCCAGCTGTTTCCCCGGACCTACCTCATAAGTGTTTGGAAAGTCAGTCCCCTGCTGGCGTTCATACATAGCATGCATTGTTTGTTCCCATTTTACAGGCGATACCAGCTGTTTCACTAGGAGTCGCTGAATGTGCTTACTGTTCATGTATTTTTTGGCATCCACATTGGAGTAGACGGATATTAATGGTTTCTCAATGTTGATTCTCTTCAAGATTTCATGGAGTGGCTGACTTGCTGATTCCATGAGGCTCGTGTGGAAAGCACCACTGACTGGGAGCAGTTTCGCCCGCAGAAAATGAAACTTTCGGGAATTCTGCTGCAAATATTTAAGAGCCTGTGTCAAAAAGAAAGTATTTTTTGAGTCTCATCATTGCAGGGTACTTTCAGAATTTTTTGTTATAACAACCAAACGGTTTATGATTTCAAAGATTAATATTACTGGAAGTTGGTAAGTCACCTGGTCTGGTTGGAGTATCCCAAGTTGCTGAAAGTAGCAATGATAGAAATAGCAGAGCCAATGGTCGCAATCTTTCAGTCCTCTTTGGATACAACCAAAGGACTGGAACATTGCTATTGTTAAATCACTATTCAAGAAAAGGGCAAAGGAAAACCCACTGCCAAACATTGGCGGTAGAAATATAGGAAATTATCATGAACAAGATGAACTTTCATTTGGAGAGACATGGCTTATTAAGTCTAGCCTGGATTTGTTAAAGACAATTGTGTCTGACTAACCTGATTGAATTATTTTGTGAAATGATAAGAGGGTTGATCAGGATCGTGTGGTAGATGTTGTATATGTGGACTTTTCAAGGGTATTCAACGATGTGTCACACAATTGCTAAGAAGATGGAAGTCTGTGGATTCTGGGGAAAGTGGTGGATGTGAATTGGTTCCAGGAGCACAGGGTAAAGCTGCCTGGTTCTTTTTCAGACGTAGAAATGGTTTGCAGTTGTATTTCCCAGGGTTAGTTTTGGCACCATTACTCTTTTCAATTTTTACAAAGAATAGGTGGAATTTTAAGTCCCCATTGCGGCAGGGGTGGAGCTGAAAAATTGCAACGAGCTTTTCAAAATTCCGTTAACTTCAGCGGTAGCAGAATATCCCATCTGCGGGAGCAGCTGTAAAATTCTGCTGATAGACTTGGATGTACGGAACAAGACTTTAAAGCCTGCAAATGATACGAAACTTAGCAGCATGGTAAAGCTTGACAAGGATAGACTTCAAGATGATGAAATGGGGAGAAGCATGAGATTTCAATAAATGACACCATTTTGAATGAGATGAGAAGAGTAACCTTGGACGTCCATATACACAAATCCTTAAAGGTGGCAGAACAAGTTTAAAAAGAGCTTGGATTTATAAGGCATAAGACCATAAGACATAGGAGCAGAATTAGGACTCTCGGTCCATCGAGTCTGCTCCGCCATACAATCACGGCTGACAATTTCTCATCCCCAGTCTCCTGCCTTCTCCCCATAACCCCTGATCCTCTTATTAATCAAGAACCTATCTATCTCTGTCTTAAAGACACTCAGTGATTTAGCCACCACAGCCTTCTGCGGCAAAGAGTTCCACAGATTCACCACCCTCTGGCTGAAGAAATTCCTCCTCATCTCGGTTTTAAAGGATCGTTCCTTTAGTCTGAGATGGTGTCCTCTGCTTCTAGTTTTTCCTACAAGTGGAAGCATCCTCTCCACATCCACTCTATCCAGTCCTCGCAGTATCCTGTAAGTTTCAATAAGATCCCCCCCCCCCCCCCCCCCTCATTCTTCTAAACTCCAAAGAGTACAGACCCAGAGTCCTCAGACATTCCTCATCTGACACGTTCTTCATTCCAGGGATCATTCTTGTGAACCTCCTTTGGACCCTTTCCAAGGTCAGCACATCCTTCCTTAGATACAGGGCCCGAAACTGCTCCCAATACTCCAAATGGGGTCTGACCAGAGCCTTATACAGCCTCCGAAGTACATCCCTGGTCTTGTATTCTAGCCCTTTTGATGTGAATGCTAACATTGCATTTACCTTCCTAACTGCTGACTGAACCTGCACATTAACCTTAAGCGAATCGTGAACAAAGCCTCCCAAATCCCTTTGTGCTTCTGATTTCCAAAGCATTTCCCCATTTAGAAAATAGTCTATGCCTAAATTCCTCCTTCCAAAGTGCATAACCTCACACTTTTCCACATTGTATTTCATTTGCCACTTCATTTGCCAGCAGTCAGCTTAGCTGGAGTATTGTGGACAATTCACAATTCAAGGCACCACATTGCAGATGTGAAGGTCTTAGACAGGGTGCAACAGAGGTTTACCAGGGTTGAGGAACTTCAGTTATGAGGAGAGGTCGGACAAGCTAGGAGTGTTCTCCTGGAACAGAAAAAGTTAGGAGGTTACCCAACATAGATTTCCATAATGAGCGATTTTGATGGGGTACATAGAGAATAAACTATTATCTCAGTTGAATGGACCAGAGGTCATAGATTCAAAATAATTGGAAAAAAGATCTCAAGGAGAGTTGAGGAGATATGTTTTCACTGAGAGAATTGTCATGATCTGGAATGCTGTCCCAGAAAAGATGGAGGAAGCTGATCACATGAATAATTTTTAAAGGGAGTTTACAAGTGATTGAAGATGAGGAGGAAATTACAAGGTTATGGAAGCAGAGATGTGGGACTCAGCAGGACTGTTCTTTCAAAGAGACAGCACAGGCATCAACAGAATGGCCTCCTCCTGTGCAGTATGCTTCTCGGATACCAAACACCTCCACCTACACCTGTATTGACACACTTTTAGGCAGAGCATTTAAATCCAATGTGGTCATCCACAAATCCCCTCAAACTATTCAATTGACGTATGAAGTTGTGGCACCAAGACATGGAGGAAGAGTAGAAACCACAGCTCCAGGGACCCGGGTTCAATTCCGAGCCTGGTCACTGTCTGTGTGGAGTTTGCACTTTCTCCCAGTGTCTACGCGAGTTTCCTCCGGGTGCTCCGGTTTCCTCCCACAGTCCAAAGACGTGCAGGTTAGGTGAATTGGCCATGATAAATTGCCCTTGGTGTCCCAAAAAAGGTTGGGTGAGGTTACTGGGTTATGGTGAGAGGGTTACTTGGTTATGGGGATAGGGTGGAGGTGTGGGCTTAAATAGGCTGTTCTTTCCAAGGGCCGGTGCAGACTTGATGGGCCAAATGGCCTCCTTCTGCACTGTAAATTCTATGGTCTATGATCACGTACACGTTCCACCGGCAATTACTGGACAGCCATAAAACCCAGGAGCAGAGCCTAATTTTCCTCTTTCTCTCACCATGGCCAAGATCAGCTCTTCAGCACTGGTCACAGATTGAACATGGCAGTGGTCAGCTCTGCCTGTTTGTGCTTCTTACAAATGTAATCGAGGTCACATTAAATGTATAACTAAACTCTATTGTGTGTTGTGCGCGAACAATTAAACGAGTGGACGTTGGAGAGGATGTTTCCACTTGTCGGAAAAACTAGAACCAGAGGACACCATCTCAGACTAAAGGGACGATCCTCTAAAACTGAGATGAGGAGGAATTTCTTCAGCCAGAGGGTGGTGAATCTGTGGAACTCTTTGCCGCAGAAGGCTGTGGAGGCCAAATCACCGAGTGCCTTTAAGACAGAGATAGATAGGTTTTTGATTGATAAGAGGACCAGGGGTTATGGGGAGAAGGCAGGGGAATGGAGATGAGAAAATATCAGCCATGATTGAATGGCGGAGCAGACTCGATGGGCCGAGTGGCATAATTCTGCTCCTATGTCTTATGGTCTTAAACTGAACAAGTTCAGATCAAGAACAGTAGCATCAGAAAAGGAACCATTAATTTTGACTCTGAAGCTATCTGATCATCCTGATAAAATACAGTATGAATTATTCTATAATTGGAAACCGACGTCTAAAATGGCACAGTTAGAGAGGTCGCCGAGTGGGCCTGATTTTATGCTCCCCTGCCAGCGAGTTTAGGAACATAGGAGCAAGGAGCAGAAGTCGGCAATTCAGCCCCTCGAGCCTGCTCCACCATTCAATCAGATCCTGGCTGATTTCTTCCTGTACTAAAATCCACCTCCCTACCTGTTGCCCATATCCCTTTGACCCGTTTTTAAAATCAGAAATATATCTATCTCCTTCTTGAAAACACTTAATGACTCAGATTCCACTGCACTATGTGACAGCGAGTTCCACAAATTCACCACCCTTTGCAAGTATTTCCTCCTCATCTCAGTTCTAAATCTACCGCCTCTCAACCTATAGCTGTGACCCTGTGACCTCTCGTTCTAGATTGCCCCACAAGGGGGAACATTTGGTCTATGTTTACTTTATCAATCCTATTTAGTATTTTACATACCTTGATCAGTTCCCCTCTCATCCTTCTAAACTCCAGCGAGTATAAGCCCAAACTGTTTAATCTCTCCTCGTACATCAACCCTTTCATCCCCGGAATCAATCTGGTGACCCTCTTCTGAACTGCCTCCAATGCCACCACATCCTTCCTCAAATAAGGAGACCAAAACTGGACACCATACTCCAGATGTGGTTTCACCAACACCCTATACAATTGCAGCAACACTTCTCTACTTTTATACTCCAGTTCTTTTGCAATAAAAACATTCTATTTATCTTTGTAATTACATGCTGTACCTGCATACTGACTTTCTGCGATTCATGAACAAAGACACCCAGATCCCTCTGCCCAGACGCATTTTGAATCTGATTTCCATTTAGATAATAATTTGCCTTTCTATTTTTTTCAGCCAAAATGGATAACCTCACATTTATCCACATTAAACTCCATCTGCCAAATGTTGGCCTAATCTCCTAGGCTATCTATATCCGTCCGTAAAATCTTTATCTTCTCTTCATTGCCTGCTTTCCCACCTATTTTAGCATCATCCGCTAATTTTACTTTGTTACACTCTGTCGCTGCTTGCAGATCATTTATATAGATTGCGAACAGTTGAGGTCCGAGAACTGACCCCTGCGGCACCCCCACTAGTTACAGTTCACCAGCCATCGAAGGACCCATTTATCCCGATCCTCTGCTTTTTGTCAGTCATCCAATCCTCAATCCAATCAGTACTCTACCCCCAACCCCTGCGATCTCATCTTCTGGATCAATCTTTTATGCGGCTCCTTGTCAAACACCTTCTGGGAGTCTCAATATACCACATCCACTGGTTCTCCGTTATCCACCTTGCTGGTTACATCCTCAAAGAACTCAAGCAAGTTTGTCAAGCATGACTCACCCTTCATAAAACCGTGCTGACAATGGTAGATTGAGCTTTGTCTTTCCAAATGTTCTGTCATCTCCTCTTTAATGATTGATTCCAGCAACTTCCTCACCAGAGGTCAAGCTAACCGGTCTATAGTTTCCTACGGTTTGCCTCTTTCCCTTTTTGAATAGGGGCATCACATTAGCATGTTTCCAATCCACCAGGACCATTCCAGAATCCAGGGAATTCTGAAATGTCATAACCAATGCAGCCACAGTGGGGCTGGTTTAGCACAGTGGGCTAAACAGCTGGCTTGTAATACAGAACAAGGCAGCAGCGTGGGTTCAATTCCCGTACCAGCCTCCCCGAATAGGTGCCGGAATGTGGCGACTAGGGGCTTTTCACAGTAACTTCATTGAAGCCTACTTGTGACAATAAGCGATTATTATCTACTATCTCTGCTGTCACCTCCCTTAACACCCTAAGGTGCAGGCCATCGGGTCCCGGAGACTTATCTGCCCTTAATCCCATCAGTTTATTCAATACCGTCTCCCTAGTGATGGTTATTGCACCAAGTTCCTTTGCATAAACTGTACTTTTTGAAAACTTATGATCTTCTACCGTGAAGACAGAAGCAAAATATTGATTCAGTGCCTTTACCATTATTACCTCACCAGTATCGTCCTCTAAAGGGCCAACATTTACTTTAGCTATTCTCTTCCTCTTTATATACTTATAGAAGCTTTTGGTATCAGTGTTTATGTTTTCTGCTAGTTTCCTTTCGTAGTTATTCTTAGCTCTTTTGATTTAATTTTTAGTAGCCTTTTACTGAACCTTAAAGTTCCCCCAATCCTCCAGCTTTCCAATAGCAGTATGGAATGTCCTAGTTTTTGCCTTTATGTCCTCTTGGACTTCCTTGTTTATCCATGGAACTTTTTCTCCCTTTTAAAATTACTTTTCCTGTCAGAAATATACTTTAATTGAGAGGTAATTAACATCTCGCTGAACATCTGCATTGTTCAACTATCCTACCCTTATTATTTGTGGCCAGTCAACTTGGGCCAACTCTGTCCTCTGCCCGGTATAATTACCTCTGCCCAAAGCTAAAACTCTAGTATGGCACTCTGTCCTCTCGCTCAATCTGAATTTGAAATTCGAGCATGCTGTGATCGTTCCTTCAAAGAGGATCCTTAACTACAAAACTATTCATCAAACCCGAGTTTGAAGGCAGAGTGGCTCTTAAAATAGAGTGGCTGGCCTTCCCACCGCTTACCTGACCACCCCCGACCCGCCTGAAACTTAAAACGATCTAATACAGTCATTTTCAAACTCAGGGTCGCAACCCGCTGGTGGGTCGTGGAGCGATCGTCGCGGCTTTCCCGATTGTGGGAAGTGCCCAATCGCCACGACCGGGTTTTTAAAATGCCTGCCGCAATTGGCTTTCAAGAATGCAGGCCATCCCATACATGCACGCCCCCACAGGTCCTCCTGACGTCAGCATGCTGTCCCAGGACCAGACTTTTTTTTTCTAAATCGATGGAGTCTTCCCGCCAGAAGTGGAGGCAGAGAGCAGGTCATGCACCACATGGGTGGCTAATGTCGGTCGGTTTGAAAAACACTGATCTAATAGAACTTTTACTCAAATACCCTTCATACTGATAAAACCAGACGGGGCGGATTTAGCAGTCGCATTAGCTGCAGGCGTAAATCCCTCATGACCCGTAAATCCCGCGACAAGTCAAAAACGCAATTTGCGGCGGCGAGATTTCTGATGGCGAGCTATTGGGGCCCTCCCCGATGTGCATTCAGGTTTCTGACCAAGAAGGGCTTGAACCCACTCCACCTCCACCTGCGCAAGGCTCAGCCTGACGCAACTAAAAGTAGTCCATAGAGCCCACTTAACAAGAACCCGTATGAGTAGGTTCTTCCCGGAGGTGGAGGACAGATGTGAGCGGTGCCAAGGAGGCCCAGCCAACCACGCCCACATGTTCTGGTCCTGCCCCAGACTTGCGGGGTACTGGACAGCCTTCTTCGAGGCAATGTCCAAGGTGGTGGGGGTGAGGGTGGAGCCATGCCCGAAAGTGGCGGTCTTCGGGGTTTCAGACCAGCCAGATCTATTCCTGGGGAGGAGGGCAGACACCCTTGCCTTTGCCTCCCTGATCGCCCGCCGTAGAATCCTGTTCGGCTGGCGGTCAGCAGCACCACCCAAAGCTGCAGACTGGCTGGCGGTCAGCAGCACCGCCCAAAGCTGCAGACTGGCTGGCGGTCAGCAGCACCACCCAAAGCTGCAGACTGGCTGGCGGTCAGCAGCACCACCCAAAGCTGCAGACTGGCTGGCGGTCAGCAGCACCGGCTGGCGGTCAGCAGCACCACCCAAAGCTGCAGACTGGCTGGCGGTCAGCAGCACCACCCAAAGCTGCAGACTGGCTGTCCGACCTCTCGGAATCTCTCCAAATGGAGAAAATCAAATTCGCCATCCGAGGGTCAGATGACAGCTTCCACAGAACGTGGGAGCCATTCACACAATTGTTCCGAGACCTGTTTGTGGCCAACAAACAAGCAGAAGAATAGCCAGGTAGCCAAGAAACAGGGGAGAGTAGCCAAAGCATGAGAGGGAGAGATAGACCGGGGGGGAACAGCTAAATCTAAGAGGAAGGAAAGGCGAGCCACGGGGGGGGGGACACAGGAGCGGGAAGAGGGGGGGATAGAGGGAAGAAACGGAACAATAGAGGAGAGCCTGGGAGGGGGAAGGGGGAGGCAGGGAAACGTTAACAAACTTAACGTCCACAGGAACAGAGAAAACGGGGAAGACGGGAGGGCGCAGAAGCGGAACGAGATGACAACGGCAGCGAACTCCGTCTGGGAGAAGCAAGGGACAACAACACCACAAACAGATGCCTACTTATGTGTGTAAATAATTTTGCCAAGTGTACAGAGCTGCTGCTGCTGAGCGGGGGCGTAATACCGTCCGATGGCTTCTCAGGGAAAATTAAAACGTCAGCAGCAGCAAGCGACCTGTAAGGAAGTGGGGGTGAGTGCTCCGTTGGGAGGGTGTGGGAAGACTGAGGCGCGTGGGGTCACGTCTAGTCAATTGCTATTGTATATTCTCTTTTTGCACTATGTTAATGTTCACTCTATTTTGCTGTGTTAGGATTACTATTTATTATGAAAAACTTGCAAAACTTTAATTAAAAAAAAAATATTTTTTTTTTTTTTTTAAAAAGGGCATGAACCCGATTTGTTTGAATTTGAATCATTACCATGTACTTAACGTGGTTAACTTTGCATCTTTACCCGGGTTCGAACCCCAGCCCTGGGTCACTGTCCGTGTGGAATATGCACATTCTCCGTGTGTTTGCGTGGGTTTCGCCCCCACAACCCAAAGATGTGCAGGGTAGGTGGATTGACCACACTAAATTGCCCCTTAATTGGAAAAAATTAATTTGGGTGCTCTAAAGTTATAACAATAAAAAAGTAAAAAAAGAAAACTAAGTGGGTGAGAGCACAGGTCAGAGACAGTCCTGTTTTAGAGATGGGAGGGCACCTATACTGTGAGTAAGTGGTCGTTGACAGCCAAGGTCTGGTACTGACTGCTCCCAGGTCCTTAAGGCCAATGGGTCAGGGGAGGAAATGATGGTCGGCAGCTGTGACTCTTTTTCATCCCCCGCAGGAATTTTATCGATTTCAGTTTGGAGCCAGTGGCGCTGACCATTGTACTTATTACTGCACTGAACGAGGACAGACTCCAGCAGCAATGTGCGCCGGCTCCGAGGGATGACCCTGCAGAATGATAACAGGGGGCAGTAGAGCAGGCTCAGGGTCCAGAGGCTGCACCAGCCATGCAGGGGGAATGAAGGCGCCGAAGGAGATCAAGGGTCGACAGGACTAATGTGTCCTTCATGGAGCTATTGGACAACATGTGTCGTAGAAGACTCTGCCTCACCAGGGAAACTATGCAGCATCAATGTCACGGTGCTGTGGACTTGGCCCATATGGTAGTGAAGGACACTAGCTCCCTATGACCGTGAAGGTCACAACTGCCCTAAACCTTGGGGTTCATGCAGGGCTCCACAGGTGGCCTGTGTGATATATCACAGAAATCTGCCCATAATTGAATCTGTGGGGTCACAGATGTACTTTATGCTGGGGCTCTGGACTTCATACATTTTGACCTGAACCAGGCCTGGCAGAACGAGATGGCTACAGGCTATGGAAACATAACTGCTCTGCCTCCGGTGCAGGGGGCAATTGACTGCACCCACATCGTTCTCTGCACCCCGTGGTGGAGTCCCCATCATAAACCGGAAAGGGTTCCACTCCCTCAATGTGCAGCTGTCATGTGAACAGTTTATACGATTCATGCACCTATGTGCATGTTTTCCAGGGAGCGTGCATGATAGCTGCATCCTCAGCCAATCACAAATCCCTGACATTTTCAAGGGCCACCTCAGGCTGTAGGGATGGCTTGTAAGGGCCTAGAGATATCCCCGGAGGTCTTGGCTGATGGCACCAATGTGGTGGCCAGAGTCTGTAGTGGAAGCCAGTTCAATGATGCTCACCATGCCACCCGATCTATATTCCAGCAGTGCAATGGCCTGCTAAAGATGCAGTTCCGCTGCCTCGACAGGTCCTGTATGGCCTGCCAATAGTGCCCCCAGCCGGTCTCCCGCATTGTGCTGGTCTGCTCTGCCCTACACAACCTGGCTCTGGCTTCCTGAAGACGACCTGGAGGAGCAAATGGTGTCCTCAGACGAGGAGAAGGTTCATGAGAGTATCGAGGAAGAGCCGGCTGAGGGTCCAGAGGATGGAGTTCAGACAGGGAAGAGGGTGCACATGGGCATGGGGGCCTAGAGTTTCCCTCATCGCCTCCTGCTTTATGGAGGTGGACTAGCTTCTTCTCTGACAATGTGACCCCACCCCCAGGACATTGTGACCCCTCTGCAACCATCACATGAAGGTGGCTCAGATCTTAATCACCAGGTGCTGGGGATAGGGGGCCCTCGAGTGCCTGCTGCCCCGACAATGTAGGAGGGTGATGATAACTCGCAGTGAGGGATGGTCGGCGATGCTCCTCAGCTGCTGTTTATGCCTGACTCCTGACTGTCTGTTGCCAGCGCGCTGACTCTCCAGCTCATGTCTGAGTGGGGTTCTATGCGACATTACTTTGCCCCTTAGCTCTAGGGGAGGGGGGGGGGGGGGGGGGATTAGAGGCTAGGGTTCACTGAATCATGCCCGAGGTCCACCACTGTGAATGAAACATTCATACAGAGGGCCCAGCCATCTGGAGGACATTGAAGACTATTGGAGACCACTGAGAACTGTATCCCGATGGGGAGAAGCATTATGCCACTTGGAGGAGCATTAAAGAATGTGAGGTGTTAAGATAAAAAACAATAACATGTAATTCAGTGACATGCCCAGATTTAACAAGTCACAATGCCCCCCCCCCCCCCCCCCCCCACCACCACCACCTGTGCCTAATTTCACCTGTGCCCGACAATTCCCTCGCCTTCTGCCCCCTCCCACCCATGCAATGAAGCCAGCAAGGGGGGGGCGTGCTGTATGCAGGCCAACCGCCCATATCCTTATCCCGCACCAGCAAGAATTTACCATAAACAGGAATGGGGGTGAAAATCCCAGAATTGGGTCCCACCTGCCATTTTTAAAGGTCAGGTCCATGAAAATCCTGACCTCCCTGTGAACAAGACTAATACACTCGACAGGAACATAATATTTCTGAACCCTTTTTGATTTTGCCACGGTATTTTTAAATTTATCTTTTTATGGTCATCAGATGGCAACATTTCATCACTATGGAAATTCATATAATGTTTTTACAAAGAATGATTCCTTGATTAACACCATTTTTGAGGGTATGAAATACTTTTGATTCCATGCGGACTGGGCCCGCAAATTTATTTTAATTTGTGGATGTGGAATCATTGGCAAAACCAACATACATTGCCCATCCCAACTGAGAAGGAGATGGTGATCTACCTGCATGAACTGCTTCAGTCCACAAGACATAGGAGCAGAATTAGGCCACTCGGCCCATCGAGTCTGCTCCGCCATTCAATCATGGCTGATATTTTCTCATCCCCATTCTCCTGTCTTCTCCCCATAACCCCGGATCCCCTTATTGATCAGGAACCTATCTATCTCTGTCTTAAAGACACTCAGTGATTTGGCCTCCACAGCCTTCTGCGGCAAAGAGTTCCACAGATTCACCACCCTCTGGCTGAAGAAGGTCCTCCTCATCTCTGTTTTAAATGATCGTCCCTTTAATCTGAGATTGAAATGAAATGAAAATCACTTGTCACAAGTAGGCTTCAAATGAAGTTACTGTGAAAAGCCCCTAGTCACCACATTCTGGCACCTGTTCGGGGAGGCTGATACGGGAATTGAACCGTGCTGCTGGCCTGCCTTAGTCTGCTTTCAAAGCCAGCGATTTAGCCCTGTGCTAAACAGCCCCCGTGTACTCTGCTTCTAGTTTTTCCTCCAAGTGGAAACATCCTCTCCACGTCCACACTATCCAGGCCTCGCAGTATCCTGTAAGTTTCAATAAGATCCCCCCTCATCCTTCTAAACTCCAACGAGTACAGACCCAGATTCCTCAAACGTTCCTCATACGACAAGCTCTTCATTCCAGGGAGTGGGCACCCGCCCAGTACAGGAACAACCACAATGCTTTTCCTGTGGTAGTTTATACAACTAAGTGCCTTGCTTGGTCATTTCAAAGGGCAATTGAGAATGAATGACATTGCTGTGAACCTGGGATCATGTGTAGGTCAGACCAGGTAAGATTGGCATATTTACTTCCCTGAAGGAAAGACATCTATGAACCAGATAGTTTTGACAACAATTATTATGAATTAATTGAATTTTAAATTTGCCCAGCTGCCATGATGCCTTTTGAACTCATGTCCAGCCTGCAATCTCCCTGACTGGGAATTCAAGCATCTATCATTGCACCTCTGCCCTTGGCCAGATTAGTAAAGCTGGTCCACTCAGTAAGGAGTAAGGTATCCTGCTCCTGCATCATTTAAGATATAAATGTTTGGCCTTAAACCTACACCGCATTGGAGGTGAAAGGGCCATTTGGGGCACACATTCATTACTGAATCAGTTTAATTTCTATGAGGTTGCCCGAGAAGAAAGAACATCCCATATTTCTACAGCTCACCTGTAAGTGTCCGGCAATCACACGCCCATTGGGAAAGAGGTAGTTAGCCACTTCACACACAGGATCCACTAGGCCCAACGATTTGCAATGTTCCTGAGCTTCCAGACAGGCATACTTAAATCTGGATTCTGCCTGCCCCACGACAGATAACATGCCACTGGGAGTGGAATCCGATGCCTCCTGCATAGCCTCTGCTCGAACTTTCACTGCATAGAGAGCTGTTGTGGAAACCATCAAGGGTAGACACTTTTATCTTTGTAATCTTTTACTTTTTCAAAGAAGCTACTTGGATGATTTCACAAATACATTTAATCAATCTTGAACACAGAAGAATATTTGTAAGGGAGAATGCAAACGCATCAAAATCATAGAAGAGAATTGGTACTTTCAGGGTTATTATTAAAAGGCTCAACAAAAAAAATCTGAAAATGAAAGTCAGGACTCCAAATGTAATAAATATTGTAAAGCTACAAAAAGGGAGATTAGAAAGGTTAAAAGGGAGTGCCAGATTGAATTAAGAAAAAACATGAAGGGCAATAAATACCCTTATTTTAATCTTAAAATAGTGTCACAAACAGAATTGTAATGTAACACCACTGTTTAAGAAGGGAGGGAGGTAGAAGATGGGAAATTATAGACCAGTTAGCCCGACTTCGGTCATTGGTAAGATTTTAGAGCCCATTATTAATGATGAAATCGCGAAGTACTTGGAAGTGCATGATAAAATAGGATCGAGTCAGCACTGCTTCAAGGGGAGGTCATGTCTACAAATCTGTTAGGAAGTAACAAAGAAGTTAGACAAAGGAGAACCAGTGGATGTGATTTATTTAGATTTCCAACAGGCCTTTGACAAGGTGCCGCATAAGAGACGGTTAAATAAGTTAAGAGCCCATGGTGTTAAGGGTAAGATCTTGGCAAGGAGAGAGGATTGGCTGACAGGCAGACAGTGGGGATAAAGGGGTCTTTTTCAGGATGGCAGTCGGTGACTAGTGGTGTGCCTCAGGGGTCTGTGCTGGGACCACAACTTTTCACAATATACATTAATGATCTGGAAGAAGGAACTGAAGGCACTGTTGCTAAGTTTGCAGATGATACAAAGATCTGTAGAGGGGCAGGTAGTATTGAGGAAGCAAGGGGGCTGCAGAAGGACTTGGACAAGCTAGGAGAGTGGGCAATGAAGTGGCAGATGGAATACAATGTGGAAAAGTGTGAGGTTATGCACTTTGGAAGGAGGAATTTAGGCATAGACTATTTTCTAAATGGGGAATGCTTAGGAAATCAGAAGCACAAAGGGACTTGGGGGTCCTTGTTCATGATTCTCTTAAGGTTAACGTGCAGGTTCAGTCAGCAGTTAGGAAGGTAAATACAATGTTAGCATTCATGTCGAGTGGGTTAGAATACAAGACCAGGGATGTACTTCTGAGACTGTATAAGGCTCTGGTCAGACTCCATTTGGAGTATTAGGAGCAGTTTTGGACCCTGTATCTAAGGAAGGATGTGCTGGCCTTGGAAAGGGTCCAGAGGAGGTTCACAAGAATGATCTCTGGAATAAAGAGCTTGTCGTATGAGGAACGGTTGAGGACTATGGGTCTGTACTCGTTGGACTTTAGAAGGATGAGGGGGGAATCTTATTGGAACTTACAGGATACTGCGAGGCCTGGATAGAGTGGACATGGAGAGGACATTTCTACTTGTAGGAAAAACTAGAAGCAGAGAACCCAATCTCAGACTACAGGGACGATCCTTTAAAACAGAGATGAGGAGGAATTTCTTCAGCCAGAGGGTGGTGAATCTGTGGAACTCTTTGCCACAGAAGGCTGTGGAGGCCAAATCACTGAATGTCTTTTAAGACAGAGATAGATAGGTTCTTGATCAATCAGGGGTTATGGGGAGAAGGCAGGAGAATGGGGATGAGAAATTGTCAGCCATGATTGTATGGCGGAGCAGACTCGATGGGCCGAGTGGCCTAATTCTGCTCCTATGTCTTAGAATTGATGTGCTCTCTAACAGCCTATTATCATGGAAAGGATTGTGTCTTTTCTTATTCTTGGAGTCTGTATCAAATTACACAATTCAGCAGCAGGCTGTCATGAATTTAAAAATAAAGATTGTTTATTCTCACACACTTAACCCAAATTAACACATCACACACTCGGTCTCAGGCATGCACACACACACAAAGGCTGGATACAGATAAGGATAATGCCCTTCTACAGATTACACTCGATTCAGTCCCCGATTTATAATTTCCCGTCTCCCAAGCGGCAGGCTTGCACTTTCTTCATGATTTAAAGTTGAAGTGGCGGTCTTTTAAAACAAAGTGTTCACAGCAGGTTGTAGTCTAATATCCAAGAGATATTATTTTCAGATTTTATTTTTAATAATTTTTATTGTCACAAGTAGGCTTACATTAACACTGCAATGAAGTTACTGTGAAAAGCCCCTAGTCGCCATATTGCGGCACCTGTTTGGGTACACTGAGGGGGAATTCAGAATCGTCCAATTCACCAAACAAGACATCTTTCGGGACTTGTGGGAGGAAACCGGACCACCGGGAGGAAACCCACGCAGACATGGAGAACGTGCAGACTCCACACAGACAGTGACCCAAGCCGGGAATCAAACCTGGGACACTGGAGCTGTGAAGCAACAGTGCTACCCCCACTGTGCCAACACGCCTCCCTATATGAACTTGGAAACAAGGACAAGTCAACTACTTTGTCTTTTTGATGACTTGCTGCTAGTTTCAGATTCTGTTTCTAAGACTGGGTAACACCCGATGGTTCTGATGTATCTGATTTATTAGTGTCACATGTATTAGTATACAGTGAAAAGTAATGTTTCTTGCATTCTATACAGATAGCGCATATCGTACATAGGGAAGGAAGAATGTAATGTTACAGTCATAGCTAGGGTGTAGAGTGTCATGTGAGAGTACCTTTTAAGAAATGGGTGTTTTTATATAATAGTTGTAGTGGGTGTACCTTTAAGAAATGGTTGTTTATTACTGCAGTGGTGTCAGACTGTGGGTTGAGCTGTGCTGTCTGTCTGTTTTTACTTTCACTTTGGACTTGCAGCTACAGGGTGTGTTTAGTTTCATTTTGAGAGCTGGATAGCTTCAGGCAAAGCAAGCAGCTGTGAGGATCTCTCTCTGCAGCTGTGAGGATCTCTCTCTGCAGCTGTAAGGATCTCTCTTGGCAGGCTACAGACTGACTTCAGCTCATTTGGGGATTTCTGGCAGTGCCTTCTGAGAACGTAGAGTCATTGGTGGGCTTTCTTAACTAAAGTGTCGGCACGGGGGAACCAGGACCAGTTGTTGATGATCTGGACACCTAAAAACTTGAAGCCATAAGGCCAGAGCATAATTAGGCCACTTGGCCCATCGAGTATGCACCACCATTCAATCATAGTTTTCATAGAATTTACAGTGCAGAAGGAGGCCATTCGGCCCATCGAGTCTGCACCGGCTCTTGGAAAGAGCACCCTACCCAAGGTCCACACCTCCACCCTATCCCCATAACCCAGTAACCCCACCCAACACTAAGGGCAATTTTGGACACTAAGGGCAATTTATCATGCCCAATCCACCTAACCTGCATCTTTGGACTGTGGGAGGAAACCGGAGCACCCGGAGGAAACCCACGCAGACACGGGGAGGATGTGCAGACTCCGCACAGACAGTGACCCAAGCCGGAATAGAACCTGGGACCCTGGAGCTGTGAAGCAATTGTGCTATCCACAATGCTACCGTGCTGCCCATGTCTGATATTTTCTCATCTCCATTCACCTGCCTTCTCCCCATAACCCCTGATGCCCTTAATAATTATGAACTTATCTATCTCTGTCTCAAACTGTTTTCTGTGATTTTTCTTGGATTCTGTGCAGATTATTTAATGTCTTGATGGATGATCTCTGCCTTTTCCTCTGGAGTCAGGAGCTTTTTGGTTTAATGTATTATTTGCTTACTGCTGTGCAAACATTGGCGGCTGTCTTTTGGGGGGAACATGCGTAGATGGACCCGGCTGCTGCTCGGGTATCCCAGGTGGAATAGTGCCACCCTGTTCTGCCCGCTGCCTACCAGATGCACCAGGGACAGGAAGGGGTGGGGGAAGTGCAAGGCGCTGCAGTGTTCCAGCACCTCCCCTGCAGAAGTGACCGACAAAGGCCCCATCACCACCTCCTCACTCAGGGTGCCCGATGGCCCCCGGGCTACACCATGGGGCGGGGTTGCGAGCGGAGCAAACCTGAGGCTCTCCCCACCACCTGGTGCTGCCAGACTTGCAGGCCCGCTGCCGTCTTGGCCAGGGTCTGCACGCGCGTGGCCATGGAGCTCTGGGACTGGGCCACCTCGTTCTGGGACTGGGCCACACCTGGGTAATGCCACCAACGTTCCCAACCATGGCCCGCTGTGACTGGCCACACTGAGGAGCGACGCTGCAATGTCCAGGTGGCTCTGGGACATGGCTGACCGTGAGGGCAGCCCTGTCCTGGGCTCGGCCAGCGCCTACACAGAATGCCCCAGGCCTTGGACACGCTGATCCATAGCCAAAGCTCTCATCCTGGTCCACTCACGTTGATGCAACAGTCAAGAAAGCCCAACAACGTCTGTGCTTCCTATGGAAGCTAAAGAAATTTGGCATGTCTGCATCGACTCTCACAAACTGCTACAGATGTGCGATGGAGAGCATCCTATCCGGCTGCATCACAGCTTGGTGTGGCAACTACTCGGCCCAAGATCGCAAGAAACTGCAGAGTGTGGTGAACTCAGCCCAACGCATCACACAAGCTTGCCACCCCCACAATGATTCTGTATACACCTCCCGCTGCCTTAGGAAAACAGACAGCATTATCAGAGACCCCTCCCACCCAGGCATTGCCTTCTCCCAGACCGTTCCATCAGGCAGAAGGTACAGAAGTCTGAAGATCCGCATATCCAGACATAGGAACAGCTTCTTCCCCACAGCTACCAGACTCCTCAACGACTCCACCTCGGACTGATCTGTTCCCTGTAAGAACACTATTCACAACGCCCTATGCTGCTCTTGCTCATGTATTTGCTTTGTTCCGCACTGTAACCAATCACTGTTTGTTGATGTACCATTTGTCAATGTACTCTGTCGATTATTCTTGTGTCTACTATGTACTGTGTACGTTCCCTCGCCGCAGAAAAATACTTTTCACTGTACTTCGGTACATGTGGCAATAAATCAAATCAAATAAAATCAATGGTTATGCTCTATATAGGTTTTCAAAAACTTTGTTCAGGCACTTGGGCAAAGATCAAGCTCACAGAATCTTCCCTGTCCCCCCATCCCCCCTTAATTTTGATTCGTTCTATTAAAGTGTTCTTTTTCCTGTTAGTTTCAAGGTCGGTTGAAGGGTTCACACTTGAAACGTTAACCTGTCTTTTCTCTGTTGATGGGCCTGATGTATTTCCACGTATCCATTTTCATATATATTCACAATGTTTGCTGTTTTCGATCATATTTATAAAACACAGAGAAGGATCTGGTGGCAGACCTTTGCTTCAGAAATGCACCACTAGGAGAGATTACATTCTATCTTTCTTAGCCTCACCTTCAGCAAAGTCTATTGCTCCTGCAAAGACCAGGGCAGCAAACTCTCCCACACTGAATCCTGCAGCTCCAACACACTTCTCGATGGCCTACAGACACAAGACAGTTGGACTTACTCAGCAACATTAAGAACATGACTCCACAATAGATGATTTAGTGTGAGCTAGGGAACGACAGTCCCAAGTCTAAAATTAAATGCTAATTGTTTAATATTACAAAGTTAGGGTGGCAATCACTGTCATTGGCAAGAGTTAACAAGTATTTTCCTTAAATAGGGGCACAAGTAATAAAATATAAATGACCATTTGGAGTATTGCTTTAAAAGGAGATATGTTGAAGCTTTTCACCTGGCACTCAGCAGAGCACTTTGCAAGAAAACCAGTTTCAGGGGAAAAAACAACTTATACTACATGAGAAGATTATGCTGACTGGTTGGCAAGTGGATTGGTAGAAGGGTTGCCATACAGAATGCACCAGTTGATGGTGACTGATAGGAATAGACTATTCCTGATAGATCTGATGGGTATAAGAAGGCTATTTAGTGTAAATATTTAATACCCATTTTAAATTAAGGATTTCAGCACTCAACCTCAGGTCACGATAAAACACATAGCTTCAACAGAGACACAGAAAGCCTGACACATCCATAATCTAATTGGAGATTAAAACAACATTTTTACGAAGCAAAGATGAAAAAGCTATTGTTCTGACAAACATATTTTCAAAGACAGTTTGACATTAAGAAATGAGCTGTGCCAGTAATCTGATCAAGGGCGAAGCAGGCACCATAGCAACATGAAGGCACCATTGTTCATAATGTGGATAAAGCAAAGTCAGCAGAAAACCAGTAGAAACCAGTCTTGATAAAAGCACAGAATCGCATTCTATAACATACACAAATATTCGAACATGAAACATTCAGAATTTATGTTGCACATTAAGGATTGACAGCTAACCATCGAATCAAATACATTTGATTCTAACCCAAACCAATTAGAACGACATACAGGTGTAGGTAGATGGCTCAAGACAGATAAGATTTCCGATAAACACACTGGATAAGTGGGGCTTGTTCAAGGATCAGCTACTGCGTGTTCTTGATAAGTATGTACCGGTCAGACAGGGAGGAAGGCGTCGAGCGAGGGAACCGTGGTTTACCAGGGAAGTGGAATCTCTTGTTAAGAGGAAGAAGGAGGCCTATGTGAAGATGAAGTGTGAAGTTTCGGTTGGGGCGATGGATAGTTACAAGGTAGCGAGGAAGGATCTAAAGAGAGAGCTAAGACGAGCAAGGAGGGGACATGAGAAGTATTTGGCAGGAAGGATCAAGGAAAACCCAAAAGCTTTCTATAGGTATGTCAGGAATAAGCGAATGACTAGGGAAAGAGTAGGACCAGTCAAGGACAGGGATGGGAAATTGTGTGTGGAGTCTGAAGAGATAGGCGAGATACTAAATGAATATTTTTCGTCAGTATTCACTCAGGAAAAAGATAATGTTGTGGAGGAGAATGCTGAGCCCCAGGCTAATAGAATAGATGGCATTGAGGTACGTAGGGAAGAGGTGTTGGCAATTCTGGACAGGCTGAAAATAGATAAGTCCCCGGGACCTGATGGGATTTATCCTAGGATTCTATGGGAGGCCAGGGAAGAGATTGCTGGACCTTTGGCTTTGATTTTTATGTCATCATTGGCTACAGGAATAGTGCCAGAGGACTGGAGGACAGCAAATGTGGTCCCTTTGTTCAAAAAGGGGAGCAGAGACAACCCCGGCAACTATAGACCGGTGAGCCTCACGTCTGTAGTGGGTAAAGTCTTGGAGGGGATTATAAGGGACAAGATTTATAATCATCTAGATAGGAATGATATGATCAGGGATAGTCAGCATGGCTTTGTGAAGGGTAGGTCATGCCTCACAAACCTTATTGAGTTCTTTGAGAAGGTGACTGAACAGGTAGACGAGGGTAGAGCAGTTGATGTGGTGTATATGGATTTCAGCAAAGCGTTTGATAAGGTTCCCCACGGTAGGCTATTGCAAAAAATACGGAGGCTGGGGATTAAGGGTGATTTAGAGATGTGGATCAGAAATTGGCTAGTTGAAAGAAGACAGAGGGTGGTGGTTGATGGGAAATGTTCAGAATGGAGTACAGTCACAAGTGGAGTACCACAAGGATCTGTTCTGGGGCCGTTGCTGTTTGTCATTTTTATCAATGACCTAGAGGAAGGCACAGAAGGGTGGGTGAGTAAATTTGCAGATGATACTAAAGTCGGTGGTGTTGTCGATAGTGTGGAAGGATGTAGCAGGTTACAGAGGGATATAGATAAGCTGCAGAGCTGGGCTGAGAGGTGGCAAATGGAGTTTAATGTAGAGAAGTATGAGGTGATTCACTTTGGAAGGAATAACAGGAATGCGGAATATTTGGCTAATGGTAAAGTTCTTGAAAGTGTGGCTGAGCAGAGGGATCTAGGTGTCCATGTACATAGATCCCTGAAAGTTGCCACCCAGGTTGATAGGGTCGTGAAGAAGGCCTATGGAGTGTTGGCCTTTATTGGTAGAGGGATTGAGTTCCGGAGTCGGGAGGTCATGTTGCAGCTGTACAGAACTCTGGTCCGGCCGCATTTGGAGTATTGCGTACAGTTCTGGTCACCGCATTATAGGAAGGACGTGGAGGCTTTGGAGCGGGTGCAGAGGAGATTTACCAGGATGTTGCCTGGTATGGAGGGAAAATCTTATGAGGAAAGGCTGACGGACTTGAGGTTGTTTTCGTTGGAGAGAAGAAGGTTAAGAGGAGACTTAATAGAGGCATACAAAATGATCAGGGGGTTGGATAGGGTGGACAGTGAGAGCCTTCTCCCGCGGATGGATATGGCTGGCACGAGGGGACATAACTTTAAACTGAGGGGTAATAGATATAGGACAGAGGTCAGAGGTAGGTTCTTTACGCAAAGAGTAGTGAGGCCGTGGAATGCCCTACCTGCTACAGTAGTGAACTCGCCAACATTGAGGGCATTTAAACGTTTATTGGATAAACATATGGATGATAATGGCATAGTGTAGGTTAGATGGCTTTTGTTTCGGTGCAACATCGAGGGCCGAAGGGCCTGTACTGCGCTGTATTGTTCTATGTTCTATGTTCTATAAACGTGATGGTCCGTATGGCCATCTGTATACTTTGACCTAACTATTCGCTATCTCTATTTTCATATTTCACTTTTCCACTCTAACTCTTGAAGTAAATGCAAGCTGTTTTGCCGTAAGCAAGAAACCATTTCTGTATTATTTTGAAAGTTAAATTGTGTACAAGTTACTTCTCTTTAAATCCTTTTGCTAGCCGGACTTTATTGAGAATAGATTTAAGTTTCTCCTAATTGTAATTAAATAGAGGCAATAAAGATTCTTGTCTGCATCCGAGAAGTTTAACTCAAATTTCTACTGAGTTTTAGTGTCACAAGTCCTCACTAATTCCCTGATTGGTCAAGGCAATGCCCTGGGAAATGAACCAGAATGGCTGTCACTTTTCCTCTTCTACTAGTCTCAACATGTCTCTTTTATCAGGGGCTGGTTTCACTCAGTGGGCTAGACAGCTGGTTTGTGATGCAGAACAAGGCCAGCAGTGCAGGTTCAATTCCCGTACCAGTTTACCCGAACAGGCGCCAGAATGTGGCGACTATGAGCTTTTCACAGTAACTTCATACGTGTGACAATAAAAGATTATTATTATTAAAAGGAAATAAACTTAAACTAAATTATTTTGACGCATTCTAGTCCCTGTAGTGCCCACCAGACGTGGAAGGCCTCAAGTGTACCAACATGAAAATTACCCCAAAACCCCCCCCCTCCCAGTCAGAAATCAACCCAAACTGATATCCAATTGTTTAAGCAGCACTGGGTCACACCATTCTGTACTGGCTAGCAATCGCAGTGAAGGTTGCAATAGAAATATATCTACTCGTTTTAGTAATTCAGACTAAAGAAGGGGAACCAATGAGCTGAGGCTCATGCTCCTGGTTGATCTCTGGTGACCCTTGTTGAAAGATATTCCGACGGCATTGCGTGTGGACTGGTTAGGCTTAACGCTGATATCCATTACAATCGAATAGCCTGGGTGGTATTCACAATTTATACCCATACATGAAGAACATCCACTTCAGGCAAATACTTGAGGAAGCATGTGGATTTAACCAGAATAAGACTCTGCTGGCTGCCTGGGCAACAAATCAGAGCTGCACCAAGAGGCCAAACCTTCCTTCTTCATCGAAGACCATGAGCTCTCGATCTCAGCTAATTTAACATAATGCACAGTAGAGGAGGAAGAGCCACTGGGCTGGATGGACTACACCCCAGGGTTCTGAAGGAGATAGCTGAGGAGATTGTGGAGGCATTGGTGATCTTTCACGAATCACTGGAGACAGAGAGGGTCCCAGAGGACTGGAAAGTGGCTAATGTAACACCGTAGTTTAAGAAGGGAAGGAGGCGGAAGACGGGAAATTATAGGCCGGTTAGACTGACTTCGGTCATTGGCAAGATTTTCAGAGTCCATTATTAAAGATGAGGTCGCGGAGTACTTGGAAGTGCATGGTAAAATAGGACTGAGTCAGAACGCTTTGTCAAAGGGAGGTCATGTCTGACAAATCTGTTAGAGTTCTTTGAGGAAGTAGCAAGGAAGTTAGACAAAGGAGAACCAGTGGACATGATTTATTTGGATTTCCAGAAGGCATTTGACAAGGTGCCGCATAGGAGACTATTAAATAAATTAAGAGCCCATGGTGTTCAGGGTAAGATCCTGGCATGGATAGAGGATTGGCTGACTGGCAGAAGGCAGAGTGGGGATAAAGAGGCCTTTTTCAGGATGGCAGCCGGTGAATAGTGGTGTGCCTCAGGGGTCTGTGCTGGGACCACAACTTTTCACAACATACATTAACGATCTGGAAGAAGCAACTGTTGCTTAGTTTTCAGATGATACAAAGATATGCACAGGGACAGGTAATATTGAGGAAGATGGGGGGCTGCAGGAGGATTTGGACAGGCTAGGAGAGTGGCAAAGAAGTGACAGATGAAATACAATGTGGAAAAGTGTGAGGTTACACATTTTAGACGGAGGAATGGAGGCATAGAACAAAGAAAAGAGCAGCACAGGAACAGGCCCTTCGGCCCTCCAAGCCTGCGCCGACCATGCTGCCCGTCTAAACTAAAATCTTCTACACTTCCAGGGTCTGTATCCCTCTATTCCCATCTATTCATGTATTTGTCAAGATGCCCCTTAAATGTCCCTATCGTCCCTGCTTCCACCACCTCCTCCGGCAGCGATGTTCCAGGCACCCACTACCTTCTGTATAAAAACTTGCCTCGTACATCTCCTCTAAACCTTGCCCCTCGCACCTTAAACCTATGCTCCCTAGTAATTGACCCCTCTACCCTGGGCAAAAGTATCTGACTATCCACTCTGTCTATGCCCCTCATAATTTTATAGACCTCTATCAGGTCGCCTCTCAATCTCCTTCGTTCCAGTGAGAAAAACCAAGTTTATTCAACCTCTCCTCATAACTAATGCCCTCCATACCAGGCAACATCCTGGTAAATCTCTTCTGCACCCTCTCGAAAGCCTCCACAGCCTCTGGTAGTGTGGCGACCAGAATTGAACACTATACTCCAAGCGTGGCCTAACAAAGGTTCTATACAGCTGCAACATGACTTGCCAATTTTTATACACAATGCCCCGGCCAATGAAGGCAAGCATGCCGTATGCCTTCTTGATTACCTTCTCCACCAGTGTTGCCCTTTTCAGTGATCTGTGGACCTGCACGCCTAGATCTCCCTGACTGTCAATACTCTGAGGGTTCTACCATTCACTGTATATTCCCTACCTGTTTTAGACTTTCCAAAATGCATTACCTCACATTTGTCCGGATTAAACTCCATCTGCCATCTCTCCGCCCAAGTCTCCAAACAATCTAAATCCTGCTGTATCCTCTGACAGTCCTCATCGCTATCCGCAATTCCACCAACTTTTGTGTCGTCTGCAAACTTACTAATCAGACCAGTTACATTTTCCTCCAAATCATTTATATATACTACGAACAGCAAAGGTCCCAGCACTGATCCCTGCGGGACACTACTAGTCACAGCCCTCCAATCAGAAAAGCACCATTCCTTTGCTACTCTCTGCATTCTATGACCTAGCCAGTTCTCTATCTATCTTGCCAGCTCACCTCTGATCCCATGTGACTTCACCTTTTGTACCAGTCTGCCATGAGGGACCTTGTCAAAGGCCTTACTGAAGTCCATATAGACAACGTCCACTGCCCTACCTGCATCAACCATCTTTGTGACCTCAGTGAGACACAACCTCCCCTTCACAAAACCATGCTGCCTCCCGCTAATACGTCAACTTGCTTCCAAATGGGAATAGATCATGTCTCGAAGAATTCTCTCCAGTAATTTCCCTACCACGGAGGTTTAGATATTTCAGTAAGCTCAGGGAAGGTGGTAAAAGAGGGGGAGGGGTGGCATTGTTAGTCAAGGACAGTATTACGGTGGCAGAAAGGACGTTTGATGAGGACTCGTCGACTGAGGTAGTATGGGCTGAGGTTAGAAACAGGAAAGGAGAGGTCACCCTGTTAGGGGTTTTCTATAGGCCTCCGAAAAGTTCCAGAGATGTAGAGGAAAGGATTGCAAAGATGCTTCTGGATGGGAATAGAGGGATACGGACCCAGGAAGTGTAGAACATTGTAGTTTAGTCGGGCAGCATGGTCGGCACGGGCTTGGAGGGCCGAAGGGCCTGTTCCTGTGCTGTACATTTCTTTGTTCTTGTTCTTGATAGGAGCGAAAGCAACAGGGTAGTTGTTATGGGGGACTTTAACTTTCCAAATATTGACTGGAAACGCTATAGTTTGAGTAATTTAGATGGGTCCGTTTTTGTCCAATGTGTGCAGGAGGGTTTCCTGGCACAGTATGTAGATAGGCCAACGAGAGGCGAGGCCATTTTGGGTTTGGTACTGGGTAATGAACCAGGGCAGGTGTTAGATTTGAAGGTAGGTGAGCACTTTGGTGATAGTGACCACAATTTGATTACGTTTACTTCAGTGATGGAAAGGGATAGGTATATACCGCAGGGGAAGAGTTATATATGGGGGAAAGGCAATTATGATGCAATGAGGCAAGACTTAGGATGCATCGGATGGAGAGGAAAACTGCAGGGGATGGGCACAATGGAAATGTGGAGCTTGTTCAAGGAACAGCTACTGCGTATCCTGGATAAGTATGTACCTGTCAGGCAGGGAGGAAGTGGTCGAGCAAGGGAACCGTGGTTTACTAAAGCAGTCGAAACACTTGTCAAGAGGAAGAAGGAGGCTTATGTAAAGATGAGACATGAAGGTTCAGTTAGGGCGCTTGAGAGTTGCAAGTTAGCTAGGAAGGACCTAAAGAGAGAGCTAAGAAGAGCCAGGAGGGGACATGAGAAGTCTTTGGCAGGTAGGATCAAGAATAACCCTAAAGCTTTCTACAGATATGTCAGGAATAAAAGAATGACTAGGGTAAGAGTAGGGCCAGTCAAGGGCAGTAGCGGGAAGTTGTGCATGGAGTCCGAGGAGATATGAGAGGTGCTAAATGAATATTTTTCGTCAGTATTCACACAGGAAAAAGATAGTGTTGTCGAGGAGAATACTGAGATTCAGGCTACTAGACTAGAAGTTCATAAGGAGGAGGTGTGAGCAATTCTGGAAAGTGTGAAAATAGATAAGTCCCATGGGCCGGATGGGATTTGTCCTAGGATTCTCTGGGAAGCTAGGGAGGAGATTGCTGAGCCTTTGATCTTTAAGTTATCTTTGTCTACAAGAATAGTGCCAGAAGACAGGAGGAGAGCAAATGGTGTCCCCTTGTTCAAGAAGGGAAGTAGAGACAACCCCGGTAACTATAGACCAGTGAGCCTTACTTCTGTCGTGGGCAAAATCTTGGAAAGGTTTATAAGAGATAGGATGTATAATCATCTGGAAAGGAATAATAGAGATAGTCAACACGGTTTTGTTAAGGGTAGGTCGTGCCTCACAAATGTTACTGAGTTCTTTGAGAAGGTGACCAAACAGGTGGATGAGGGTAAAGCAGTTGATGTGGTGGAAATGGATTTCAGTAAAGCGTTTGATAAGGTTCCCCACGGTAGGCTACTGCAGAAAATACGGAGGCATGGGATTCAGGGTGATTTAGCAGTTTGGATCAGAAATTGGCTAGCTGGAAGAAGACAAAGGGTGGTGGTTGATGGGAAATGTTCAGACTGGAGTCCAGTCACTAGTGGTGTACCAGAAGGATCTGTTTTGGGGCCACTGCTGTTTGTCATTTTTATAAATGACCTGGACGTGGGCGTAGAAGGATGGGTGAGTAAATTTGCAGATGACACTAAAGTCGGTGGAGTTGTGGACAGTGCGGAAGGATGTTACAAGTTACAGAGGGACATAGATAAGCTACAGCGCTGGGCTGAGAGGTGGCAAATGGAGTTTAATGCAGAAAAGTGTGAGGTGATTCATTTTGGAAGGAATAACAGGAAGACTGAGTACTGGGCTAATGGTAAGAATCTTGGCAGTGTGGATGAGCAGAGAGATCTCGGTGTCCATGTACATAGATCCCTGAAAGTTGCCACCCAGGTTGAGAGGGTTGTTAAGAAGGCGTATGGTGTGTTAGCTTTTATTGGTAGAGGGATTGAGTTTCGGAGCCATGAGGTCATGTTGCAGCTGTACAAAACTCTGGTGCGGCCGCATTTGGAGTATTGCGTGCAATTCTGGTCACCGCATTATAGGAAGGATGTGGAAGCATTGGAAAGGGTGCAGAGGAGATTTACCAGACTGTTGCCTGGTATGGAGGGAAGATCTTATGAGGAAAGGCTGAGGGACTTGAGGCTGTTTTCGTTAGAGAGAAGGTTAAGAGGTGACTTAATTGAGGCATACAAGATGATCAGAGGATTGGATAGGGTGGACAGTGAGAGCCTTTTTCCTTGGATGGTGATAACATAAGAACATAAGAACTAGGAGCAGGAGTAGGCCATCTGGCCCCTCGAGCCTGCTCCACAATTCAATGAGATCATGGCTGATTTTTGTTGACTCAGCTCTAATCTACCTTGAACTAAAAGCAGGTGGGGGAGGGGAGTCAATTCAGGACAGTTTAAAAAGAGCTACTTGTAAACTCACTCCCAGTGAGCCAGAGAAGACACAGCCAGAGTGAGACAGAACCAAGAGTGAGTTTGGGAATTTGAATCTAGGTGGGAATTCGAAGCTGGGTGGGGAGGAAGTGCTTTTTATCCCTGGTAAGTGACTGGTAAGTAGTGTTTCTGTTTCTTTTCATTGGTATATTTATTTATTTTTTTCTTCGTTGTTTATTTATTTATTTAATTTTGGGGTGGGAAATTGTCATTGTTGAAGTTAACCGAAGGTTTAAGACATGGCAGGAGATCTCAGACCCGTGTCATGCTCCTCGTGTGCGATGTGGGAGCTAAGGGACACGTCCACTGTCCCTGGCTCCTTCACGTGCAAGAAGTGTGTCCAGTTGCAGCTCCTGTTAGACCGCTTGACGGCTCTAGAGCTGCGGATGGACTCACTTTGGAGCATCCGCGATGCTGAGGGCGTCGTGGATAGCACGTTTAGCGAGTTGGTCACACCGCAGGTGAAAGGTACTGAAGGAGATAGAAAATGGGTGACCAAAAGACAGAGCAAGAGTAGGAAGGCAGTGCAGGTGTCCTCTGCGGTCATCTCCCTGCAAAACAGATATACCGCTTTGGATACTGTTGAGGGAGATGGCTCACCAGGGGAAGGCAGCAGCAGCCAGGTTCATGGCACCGTGGCTGGCTCTGCTGCGCAGCTGGGCAGGAAGAAGAATGGCAGGGCTGTAGTGATAGGGGACTCAATTGTAAGGGCAATAGACAGGCGGTTCTGCGGACACAATCGAGACTCCAGGATGGTATGTTGCCTCCCTGATGCAAGGGTCAAGGATGTCTCGGAGCGGCTGCAGGACATTCTGGGGGGGGGGGGGGGGAAAGAGGGTGAACAGCCAGCTGTCGGGGTGCACATAGGCACCAACGATATAGGTAAAAAACGGGATGAGGTCCTACAAGTTGAATTTAGGGAGTGAGGAGTTAAACTAAAAAGTAGGACCTCAAAGGTAGTAATCTCAGGATTGCTACCAGTGTCACGAGCTAGTCAGAGTAGGAATGTCAGGATAAAGAGGATGAATGCGTGGCTCGAGAGATGGTGCAAGAGGGAGGGATTCAAATTCCTGGGACATTGGAACCGGTTCTGGGGAGGTGGGACCAGTACAAACCGGACGGTCAGCACCTGGGCAGGACTGGAACCGATGTCCTAGGGGGGCGTGTTTGCTAGAGCTGTTGGGGAGAGTTTAAACTAATGTGGCAGGGGGGTGGGAACCGATGCATGAGGTTGGACGGTAGCAAAACAGGGACAGAAACAAAAGGCAGTAAGGGGGGGAAAGTGTAAGGCAGAGAAGCCATAGACAAAAATCATAAAGGGCGACAGTACAAGGTACAGTGACTGAGGGGGAGCTCAGTGAATAGGACCAGGAATACTAAAAGGAATAAAACGGGAAGTGAAAACATTAATGGTAAGCGACGCAGCAGGTTGTTAGATGAAGATATGGGTTCAACGACAAGGAAAATTAGGAGAAAGGTTAAGAGGAAATATAACTTAGGAGAGGTTACTGATCGAGGTGTTAAGATTCAGAACAGAGGTAAAAAAGCCAACATAAGTGTCCTTTACCTGAATGCTCGTAGTATTCGGAATAAGGTAAATGAGTTGATGGCGCAAATCATCGTGAATGACTATGATTTAGTGGCCATTACTGAAACATGGTTAAAGGATGGTCACGACTGGGAGTTAAATATCCGAGGGTATTAAACTATTCGGAAGGACAGAGTGGATGGTAAGGGAGGTGGTGTAGCTCTGTTATTTAAGGATGACATCCGGGCAACAGTAAGGGATGACATCGGTGCTATGGAGGATAAGGTTGAATCCATTTGGGTGGAAATCAGGAATAGTAAGGCGAAAAAGTCACTGATAGGAGTAGTCTATAGGCCACCAAATAGTAACATTATGGTGGGGCAGGCAATAAACAAAGAAATAACTGATGCATGTAGAAATGGTACAGCAGTTATCATAGGGGATTTTTATCTACTTGTCGATTGGTTTAACCAGGTCGGTCAAGGCAGCCTTGAGGAGGAGTTTATAGAATGTATCCGCGATAGTTTCCTAGAACAGTATGTAATGGAACCTACGAGGGAACAAGCAGTCCTAGATCTGGTCCTGTGTAATGAGACAGGATTGATTCATGATCTCATAGTTAGGGATCCTCTCGGAAGGAGCGATCACAATATGGTGGAATTTAAAATACAGATGGAGGGTGAGAAGGTAAAATCAAGCACTAGTGTTTTGTGCTTAAACAAAGGAGATTACAATTGGATGAGAGAAGAACTAGCTAAGGTAGACTGGGAGCAAAGACTTCTGGCGAACAGTTGAGGAACAGTGGAGAACCTTCCAAGTGATTTTTCACAGTGCTCAGCAAAGGTTTATACAAACAAAAAGGAAGGACGGTAAAAAGAGGGAAAATTGACCGTGGATATCTAAGGAAATAAGGGAGAGTATCAAATTGAAGGAAAAAACATACAAAGTAGCAAAGATCAGTGGGAGACTAGAGGACTGGGAAATCTTTAGGGGGCAACAGGAAGCTACTAAAAAAGCTATAAAGAAGAGTAAGATAGATTGTGAGTAAACTTGCTCAGAATATAAAAACAGATAGTAAAAGTTTCTACAAATATATAAAACAAAAAAAAGTGGCTAAGGTAAATATTGGTCCTTTAGAGGATGAGAAGGGAGATTTAATAATGGGAGATGAGGAAATGGCTGAGGAACTGAACATGTTTTTTGGGTCGGTCTTCACAGTGGAAGACACAAATAACATGCCAGTGACTGATGGAAATGAGGCTATGACAGGTGAGGACCTTGAGAGGATTGTTATCACCAAGGAGGTAGTGATGGGCAAGCTAATGGGGCTAAAGGTAGACAAGTCTCCTGGACCTGATGGAATGCATCCCAGAGTGCTAAAAGAGATGGCTAGGGAAATTGCAAATGCACTAGTGATAATTTACCAAAATTCACTAAACTCTGGGGTCCCGGCGGATTGGAAATTAGCAAACGTGACACCACTGTTTAAAAAAGGAAGTAGGCATAAAGCGGGTAATTATAGACCAGTGAGCTTAACTTCGGTAGTAGGGAAGATGTTGGAATCTATCATCAAGGAAGAAATAGCGAGGCATCTGGATGGAAATTGTCCCATTGGGCAGACGCAGCATGGGTTCATAAAGGGCAGGTCGTGCCTAATTAATTTAGTGGAATTTTTTGAGGACATTAACAGTCCGGTAGATAACGGGGAGCCAATGGATGTGGTATATCTGGATTTCCAGAAAGCCTTTGACAAGGTGCCACACAAAAGGTTGCTGCACAAGATAAAGATGCTTAGCTGCTTAGGAATACAAAAAAGCACGAAAAGACAAAACTCAGGAGAGGTTACGATAGTCCCAATCCCACAAAATATGACACAGTGTATGGAAAGGCTCAGTAAACCAAGGTCCACCACACTAAGAAAACAAAAAGGGACGGTCAATAGAGAATTAAAGGTGCTATATTTAAATGCGCGCAGTGTACGGAACAAGGTAGATGAACGTGTGGCCCAGATTGTAACTGGCAGGTATGATGTGGTAGGCATCACAGAGATGTGGTTGCAGGGGGTTCAGGACTGGCATTTAAACATCCAGGGATTCACAACCTATCGAAAAGACAGGGAGGTGGGCAGAGGGGGCGGGGTTGCCTTGTTAATTAGGAATGAAATTAAATCAATAGCACTAAACGACAGAGTCAGATGATGTGGAGTCTGTGTGGGTGGAGTTGAGGAACCACAAATGCAAAAAAACCATAATGGGAGTTATGTACAGGCCTCCTAACAGTGGTCAGGACCGGGGGCACAAAATGCACCACGAAATAGAAAGTGCATGTCAGAAAGGCAAGGTCACAGTGATCATGAGGGACTTCAATATGCAGGTGGACTGGGTAAATAATGCTGCCAGTGGACCCAAGGAAAGGGAACTCATTGAATGTTTACAGGAGGGCTTTTTGGAACAGCTTGTGATGGAGCCCACGAGGGAACAGGCCATTCTGGACTTAGTGTTATGTAATGAGCCAGACTTGATTAAACATCTTAAAGTAAGGGAACACTTAGGAGGCAGTGATCATAATATGGTAGAATTCAATCTCCAATTTGAAAGAAAGTAGAATCAGATGTCAAGGTGTTAAAGTTAAATAAAGGTAACTACAGGGGCATGAGGGAGCAACTGACGAAAATCGACTGGGAGCAGAGCCTAGTGGGAAAGACAGTAGAACAGCAATGGCAGGAGTTTCCGGGAGTAATTGAGGACACAGTACATCCCAAAGAAAATAAAGGTTATCAGAGGGGGGATTAGGCAGCCATGGTTGACAAAGGAAGTTAGGGAATGCATCAAATCAAAAGAGAAAGCCTATAATGTGGCAAAGAGTAGTGGGAAGTCAGAAGATTGGGAAGGCTACAAAAACAAACAGAGGATAACAAAGAGAGAAATAAGGAAAGAGAGGATCAAATATGAAGGTAGGCTAGCCAGTAACATTAGGAATGATAGTAAAAGTTTCTTTAAATACATTAAAAACGGGAGGCAAAAGTAGACATTGGGCCGCTCCAAAATGACGCTGGTAATCTAGTGATGGGAGACAAGGAAATAGCCGAGGAACTAAACAAGTACTTTGCGTCAGTCTTCATAGTAGAAGACATGAGTAATATCCCAACAATTCAGGAGAGTCAGGGGGCAGAGTTGAATATGGTAGCCATCACAAAGGAGAAAGTGCTAGAGAAACTAAGAGGTCTAAAAATTGATAAATCTCCAGGCCCAGATGGGCTACATCCTAGAGTTCTAAAGGAGATAGCTGAAGAAATAGTGGAGGCGTTAGTTATGATCTTTCAAGTCACTGGAGTCGGGGAAAGTCCCAGAGGATTGGAAAATCGCTGTTGTAACCCCCCTGTTCAAGAAGGGAACAGGGAAAAAGATGGAAAATTATAGGCCAATTAGCCTAACCTCGGTTGTTGGCAAGATTCTAGAATCCATTGTTTTTTTTTTTTTAAATAATATTTTATTGAAAATTTTTGGTCAACCAACACAGTACATTGTGCATCCTTTACACAACATTGTAACAATACAGATAATAATGACCTTTTTTAAATTTAAACAAAAACAACAACAAATAAATAAATATTAAATAACAAAAAAAAATTTTAAAAAAATAAAAACTAGCCCTAATTGGCAACTGCCTTGTCTCAGGCCACACCCCCCCCCCATCCCCCCCCCATCCCCCCCCCCCCCAAAGTCCTGGGCCGCTGCTGCTGCCTTCTTTGTTCTCCCCTATCTATCTTTCCGCAAGATATTCGACGAACGGTTGCCACCGCCTAGTAAACCCTTGAGCCGACCCCCTTAGGACGAACTTAATCCGCTCTAACTTTATGAACCCCGCCATATCATTTATCCAGGTCTCCACCCCCGGGGGCTTGGCTTCTTTCCACATTAGCAATATTCTGCGCCGGGCTACTAGGGACGCAAAGGCCAAAACATCGGCCTCTTTCGCCTCCTGCACTCCCGGCTCTTGTGCAACCCCAAATATAGCGAACCCCCAGCTTGGTTCGACCCGGACTCCTACTACTTTCGAAAGCACCTTTGTCACCCCCATCCAAAACCCCTGTAGTGCCGGGCATGACCAAACATATGGGTATGATTCGCTGGGCTTCTCGAGCACCTCGCACACCTATCCTCCACCCCAAAAAATTTACTGAGCCGTGTTCCAGTCATATGTGCCCTGTGTAATACCTTAAACTGAATCAGGCTTAGCCTGGCGCACGAGGACGACGAGTTTACCCTGTTTAGGGCATCTGCCCACATCCCCTCCTCAATCTCCTCCCCTAGCTCTTCTTCCCATTTCCCTTTTAGTTCGTCCATCATAGTCTCCCCTTCGTCTCTCATTTCCCTATATATATCCGACACCTTACCGTCCCCCACCCATTTCTTTGAGATGACTCTGTCCTGCACCTCTTGTGTCGGGAGCTGCGGGAATTCCCTCACCTGTTGCCTCGCAAAAGCCCTCAATTGCATGTACCTGAATGCATTCCCTTGGGGCAACCCATATTTCTCGGTCAGCGCTCCCAGACTCGCAAACTTCCCATCCACAAATAGATCTTTCAGTTGCGTTATACCTGCTCTTTGCCACATTCCATATCCCCCATCCATTCCCCCCGGGGCAAACCTATGGTTGTTTCTTATCGGGGACCCCCCCAGTGCTCCGGTCTTTCCCCTATGTCGTCTCCACTGTCCCCAAATCTTCAGTGTAGCTACCACCACCGGACTCGTGGTATAGTTCCTTGGTGAGAACGGCAATGGGGCTGTCACCATAGCCTGCAGGCTGGTCCCCCTACAGGACACCCTCTCTAATCTCTTCCACGCCGCTCCTTCCTCCTCTCCCATCCACTTACTCACCATTGAAATATTAGCGGCCCAATAATACTCACTTAGGCTCGGTAGTGCCAGCCCCCCCCTATCCCTACTACGCTGTAAGAATCCCCTCCTCACTCTCGGAGTCTTCCCGGCCCAAACAAAACCCATGATACTCTTTTCTATCCTTTTGAAAAAAGCCTTTGTGATCACCACCGGGAGACACTGAAACACAAAAAGGAATCTCGGGAGGACCACCATCTTAACCGCCTGCACCCTCCCTGCCATTGACAATGCTACCATATCCCATCTCTTGAAATCTTCCTCCATCTGTTCCACCAACCGCGTCAAATTTAGCCTGTGCAACGTGCCCCAATTCTTAGCTATCTGGATCCCCAGGTAACGAAAGTCTCTTGTTACCTTCCTCAACGGTAGGTCTTCTATTTCTCTACTCTGCTCCCCTGGCTGCACCACAAACAGCTCACTCTTTCCCATGTTCAATTTATACCCTGAAAAATCCCCAAACTCCCCAAGTATCCGCATTATTTCTGGCATCCCCTCCGCTGGATCCGCCACATATAGTAGCAGATCATCCGCATATAAAGATACCCGGTGTTCTTCTCCTCCCCTAAGTATTCCCCTCCATCCCTTGGAACCTCTCAGCGCTATCGCCAGGGGCTCAATCGCCAGTGCAAACAGTAATGGGGACAGAGGACATCCCTGCCTTGTCCCTCTATGGAGCCGAAAATATGCTGATCCCCGTCCATTCATGACCACACTCGCCACTGGGGCCCTATACAACAGCTGCACCCATCTAACATACCCCTCTCCGAACCCAAATCTCCTCAACACCTCCCACAGATAATCCCACTCCACTCTATCAAATGCTTTCTCGGCATCCATCGCCACTACTATCTCCGTTTCACCCTCTGGTGGGGCCATCATCATTACCCCTAACAACCTCCGTATGTTCGTGTTCAGCTGTCTCCCCTTCACAAACCCAGTTTGGTCCTCATGAACCACCCCCGGGACACATTCCTCTATTCTCATTGCCATTACCTTGGCCAAGACCTTGGCATCTACATTGAGGAGGGAGATTGGTCTGTAGGACCCGCATTGTAGCGGATCCTTTTCCTTCTTTAAAAGAAGCGATATCGTTGCTTCTGACATAGTCGGGGGCAGTTGTCCCCTTTCCTTTGCCTCGTTGAAGGTCCTCGTCAGTAGCGGGGCGAGCAAGTCCAAATATTTTCTGTAAAATTCAACTGGGAATCCGTCCGGTCCCGGGGCCTTTCCCGTCTGCATGTTCCTAATTCCTTTCACCACTTCTTCTACCGTGATCTGTGCTCCCAATCCCATCCTTTCCTGCTCTTCCACCTTGGGAATTTCCAGCCGATCCAAAAACTCCATCATTCTCTCCCTCCCATCCGGGGGTTGAGCTTCATACAATTTTTTATAAAATGTCTTAAACACTTCATTCACTCTCCCCGCTCCCCGCTCCGTCTCTCCATCTTCGTCTCTCACCCCCCCTATTTCCCTCGCTGCTCCCCTTTTCCTCAATTGGTGTGCCAGCAATCTGCTCGCCTTCTCTCCATATTCATACTGTACACCCTGCGCCTTCCTCCATTGTGCCTCTGCAGTGCCTGTGGTCAGCAAGTCAAATTCCACATGCAGCCTTTGCCTTTCCCTATACAGTCCCTCCTCCGGTGCTTCCGCATACTGTCTGTCCACCCTCAAAAGTTCTTGCAACAACCGCTCCCGTTCCTTACTCTCCTGCTTCCCTTTATGTGTCCTTATTGATATCAGCTCCCCCCTAACCACCGCCTCCCAGACCACTCCCACCTGAACCTCCCCATTGTCATTGAGTTCCAAGTACTTTTCAATGCATTCCCTCACCCTTAAGCACACCCCCTCATCCGCCATTAGTCCCATGTCCATTCTCCAGGGTGGACGCCCTCTTGTTTCCTCCCCCATCTCCAAGTCTACCCAGTGTGGGGCATGATCCGAAATGGCTATAGCCGTATATTCCGTTCCCCTCACCCTCGGGATCAATGCCCTACCCAACACAAAAAAGTCTATGCGTGAATAGACTTTATGGACATAGGAGAAAAACGAGAACTCCTTACTCCTAGGTCTACTGAATCTCCACGGGTCCACCCCTCCCATCTGCTCCATAAAATCCTTAAGCACCCTGGCTGCTGCCGGCCTCCTACCAGTCCTGGACTTCGACCTATCCAGCCTTGGTTCCAACACCGTGTTAAAGTCTCCCCCCATTATCAGCTTTCCGGTCTCTAGGTCTGGGACGCGTCCTAGCATTCGCCTCATAAAATTGGCATCGTCCCAATTCGGGGCATACACGTTTACCAACACCACCATCTCTCCCTGTAATTTGCCACTCACCATCACGTATCTGCCCCCGTTATCCGCCACTATAGTCTTTGCCTCGAACATTACCCGCTTCCCCACTAATATAGCCACCCCCCTGTTTTTCGCATCCAGCCCCGAATGGAACACCTGCCCTACCCATCCTTTGCGCAACCTAACCTGATCTATCAGTTTCAGGTGCGTTTCCTGTAACATGACCACATCTGCTTTAAGTTTCTTAAGGTGTGCGAGTACTCGTGCCCTCTTTATCGGCCCGTTAAGCCCCGTCACGTTCCACGTGATCAGCCGAGTTGGGGGGCTTCCCACCCCCCCCCCCTTGCCGGTTAGCCATCATCTTTTTCCAGCTTCTCGCCCAGTTCCCACGCGGCTGTATTTCTCCCAGACGGTGCCCCCCCACCCATCCTTTCCCGCACCCACTCCCCCCTTTCCCCAGCAGCAGCAACCCAGTAATTCCCCCCTCCCCCCCCCCCCCCCGCTAGACCCCCCGCTAGCGTAATTACTCCCCCCATGTTGCTCCCAGAAGTCAGCAAACTCTGGCTGACCTCGGCTTCCCCCCGTGATCACGGCTCGCCCCGTGCGGCGCCCCCTCCTTCCTGCTTCTCTATTCCCGCCATAATTATCATAGCGCGGGAACCAAGCCCGCGCCTCTCCCTCGGCCCCGCCTCCCATGGCCAACGCCCCATCTCCTCTCCCTCCCCACCTCCCCCCATCACCACCTGTGGGAGAAAGAAAAGTTACCATACCGCAGGATTAATCATACAATCCCTCTTCACCCCCCCCCCCCCACTCGTCCCGCCACTTTGTCCAAACGTTCATTTTCGTAGTCCAATCATTCCAATTTTTCTTCTACAATAAAAGTCCACGCTTCATCCGCCGTCTCAAAGTAGTGGTGCCTCCCTTGATATGTGACCCACAGTCTTGCCGGTTGCAGCATTCCAAACTTTATCTTTTTTTTGTGAAGTACCGCTTTGGCCCGATTAAAGCTCGCCCTCCTTCTCGCCACCTCCGCACTCCAATCTTGATAGACGCGGATCACCGCGTTCTCCCATTTACTACACCGAGTTTTCTTCGCCCATCTAAGGACCATTTCTCTATCCTTAAAACGGAGAAATCTCACCACTATGGCTCTGGGAGCTTCTCCTGCTCTCGATCCTCGCACCATAACTCGGTATGCTCCCTCCACCTCCAACGGACCCGTCGGGGCCTCCACTCCCATTAACGAGTGCAGCATCGTGCTCACATATGCCCCGACGTCCGCCCCCTCCACACCTTCAGGAAGGCCAAGAATCCTCAAGTTGTTCCTCCTTGCGTTATTTTCCAGTGCCTCCAACCTCTCCACAGATCGTTTCTGGTGTGCCTCCTGTATCTCCGACTTCACCACCAGGCCCTGTATGTCGTTTTCATTCTCTGCTGCTTTCGCCTTCACGACCCGGAGCTCCTGCTCCTGGGTCTTTTGTTCCTCTTTCAGCCCTTCAATCGCCTGTAATATCGGGGCCAACAACTCTTTCTTCATTTCCTTTTTTATCTCCTCCACGCAGCGTTTCAAAAACTCTTGTTGTTCAGGGCCCCATATGAAACTGCCACCTTCCGACGCCATCTTGGTTTCTGCTTGCCTTCCTTGCCGTTGTTCCAAAGGATCCGCTGCAATCCGGCCACTTTCCTCTCCTTTTTCCATCCGTGTCCAGGGGGAACACCCTTCTGGTTTACCGCACGGTATTTTCAGCCGTTAAAATTGCCGTTGGGGCTCCTATCAAGAGCCCAAAAGTCCGTTTCACAGGGAGCTGCCGAAACGTGCGACTCAGCTGGTCATCGCCGCACCCGGAAGCCCTAGAATCCATTGTTAAGGATGAGATTTCTAAATTCTTGGAAGTGCAGGGTCGGATTAGGACAAGTCAGCATGGATTTAGTAAAGGGAGGTCGTGCCTGACAAACCTGTTAGACTTCTTTGAAGAGATAACAAATAGGTTAGACCAAGGAGAGCCAATGGGTGTTATCTATCTCGACTTCCAAAAGGCCTTTGATAAGGTGCCTCACGGGAGACTGCTGAGTAAAATAAGGGCCCATGGTATTCGAGGCAAGGTACTAACATGGATTGACGATTGGCTGTCAGGCAGAAGGCAGAGAGTTGGGATAAAAGGTTCTTTTTCGGAATGGCAACCGGTGACGAGTGGTGTCCCGCAGGGTTCAGTGTTGGGGCCACAGCTGTTCTCTTTATATATTAACGATCTAGATGACGGGACTGGGGGCATTCTGGCTAAGTTTGCCGATGATACAAAGATAGGTGGAGGGGCAGGTAGTATGGAGGAGGTGGGGAGGCTGCAGAAAGATTTAGACAGTTTAGGAGAGTGGTCCAAGAAATGGCTGATGAAATTCAACGTGGGAAAGTGTGAGGTCTTGCACTTTGGAAAAAAGAATAGAGGCATGGACTATTTTCTAAACGGTGACAAAATTCATAATGCTGAAGTGCAAAGGGACTTGGGAGTCCTAGTCCAGGATTCTCTAAAGGTAAACTTGCAGGTTGAGTCCGTAATTAAGAAAGCAAATGCAATGTTGTCATTTATCTCAAGAGGCTTGGAATATAAAAGCAGGGATGTACTTCTGAAGCTTTTTAAAGCATTAGTTAGGCCCCATTTAGAATACTGTGAGCAATTTTGGGCCCCACACCTCAGGAAGGACATACTGGCACTGGAGCGGGTCCAGCAGAGATTCACACGGATGATCCCAGGAATGGTAGGCCTAACATACGATGAACGTCTGAGGATCCTGGGATAATATTCATTGGAGTTTAGGAGGTTGAGAGGAGATCTAATAGAAACTTACAAGATAATGAATGGCTTAGATAGGGTGGACGTAGGGAATATGTTTCCATTAGCAGGGGAGACTAGGACCCGGGGGCACAGCCTTCGAATAAAAGGGAGTCACTTTAGAACAGAGGTGAGGAGAAATTTCTTCAGCCAGAGGGTGGTGGGTCTGTGGAATTCATTGCCACAGAGGGCGGTGGAGGCCGGGACGTTGAGTGTCTTTAAGACAGAAGTTGATAAATTCTTGATTTCTCGAGGAATTAAGGGCTATGGAGAGAGAGCGGGACAATGGAGTTGAAATCAGCCATGATTGAATGGTGGAGTGGACTCGATGGGCCGAATGGCCTTACTTCCGCTCCTATGTCTTATGGTCTTAGGGGAAAGTAGTAGCATGGATAGTAGATGTCTAGCACGAGGGGACATAGCTTTAAATTGAGGGGAGATAGATATAGGACAGATGACAGAGGTAGGTTCTTTACTCAGAGAGTAGTAAGGGCGTGGAATGCCCTGCCTGCAACAGTAGTTGACTCGCCAACACTAAGGGCATTCAAATGGTCATTGGATAAACATATGGATGATAAGGGAATAGTGTAGATGGGCTTTAGAGTGGTTTCACAGGTCGGCGCAACATCGAGGGCCGAAGGGCCTGTACTGCGCTGTAATGTTCTATGTTCTCTATGTTCTATGATCTAAAGCTCACCAGCCTGTAGTTCCCTGGATTATCCTTGCTATCCTTCTTAAACAAAGGAACAACATTGGCTATTCTCCACAGATTATTTTCGAAATTGGGAAATGCTTAGGAAATCAGAAGCACAAAGCGACATGGGAGTCCTTGTTCAGGATTCTCTTAAGGTTAACGTGCAGGTTCAGTCGGCAGTTAGGAAGACAAATGCAATGTTTGCATTCATGTCGAGAGAGCTAGAATACAAGAGCAGGGATGTACTTCTGAGGCTGTATATTGCTCTGTTCAGATCCCGTTTGGAGATTTGTGAGCAGTTCTGGGTCTCGTATCTAAGGAAGGATGTGCTGGCCTTGGAAAGGGTCCAGAGGAGATTCACAAGAATGATCATTAGAATGAAGAGCTAGTCAGACTAAAGGGACGATCCTTTAAAATCGAGACGAGGGGGGATTTCTTCAGCCAGAGGGTGGTGAATCTGTGGAACTCTTTGCCGCAGAAGGCTGTGGAGGTCAAATCACGGAGTGTCTTTAAGAAAGAGATAGATACGTTCTTGATTAATAAGGGGATCAGGGGTTAAGGTGGATAAGTCTCCAGGGCCAAAGTCTCCTGGGCCGAATGGGATTTTCCCCAGAATCCGGAGGGGAGGAAATTTCTGGGCCTGGACTGACATTTTTGTATGCTCATTGGCTACAGCTGAGATCCCAGAGGAATGGAGAATAGTGAATGTGGTACCGCTGTTTAAGAAAGGTAGTAGGGTTAATCCAGGAAACTATAGCCAGTGAGCCTCACATCGGTAGTAGGTAAATTATGAGAGAGAATTCTCAGGGACAAGATTTATACCCATTTGGAAGCAAATAGACACATAAGCGATAGACAGCATGGTTTTGTGGAGGGGAGGTCGTGCCTCACCAACTAGATCGAGTTTTTTGAGGAGGTGACAAAGATGATTGATGACGGGAGGGTGGTGGATGTTGTTTACATGGAGTTCAGTAAAGCCTTTGACAAGGTGCCTCATGGCAGACTGGGACAAAAGGTGAAGTCACACGGGATCAGAGGTGAGGTGGTAAGATGGATACAGAACTGGCTCGGTCACAGAAGGCAGAGGGTAGCAGTAGAAGGGTGTTTTTCTCAACGGAAGGTTGCGACTAGTGGTGTTCCACAGGGATCGGTGCTGGGGCCTCTGTTGTTTATAGTGTACATAAACAATTTGGAGGAAAAAGTAGCTGGTCTGGTTCACGGATGACACCAAGGTTGGTGGAGTGGCAGACAGTGTTGAGGATTGTCAGAGAATACAGCAGGACACAGATAGTTGGAGACTTGGGCAGAGAAATGGCAAATGGGAGTTGAATCTGGGCAAATGTGAGGTAATGCATTTTGGTAGGTCTAACATAGAGGGAAATATACCGTAAATGACAAAAAAGTCAGAGAGATTTGGGCATGCAGGTGCACAGATCTTTGAAGATGGCAACACAAGTGGACAAGATAGTCACGAAAGCATACGGAATGTTTGCCTTCATTGGACGGAGCATCGAGTATAAAAACTGGCAGGTTAGGCTACAGTTGTATAGAACCTTGGTAAGGCTGCACTTGGAATATTGCGCACAATTCTGGTCGCCACACTACCAGAAGGATGTGGAGGCTTTGGAGAAAGTGCAGAGGAGGTTCACCAGGATGTTGCCTGGTCTGGAGGGTATTAGCTATGTGGAGTGGCTGAACAGACTCGGATTGTTTTCATTAGAAAGACGGAGGTCGAGGGGTGACCCGATAAGAGTTCGACAAGATTATGAGAGGCATGGATAGAGTGGATGGGCAGGCACTCTTTCCCAGGATGGAGGGGTCAATCACCAGGGGTCATAGGTTTCAGGTCCGTGGGGCAAAGTTTAGAGGAGATGTGTGAGGCAGGTTTTTTTACACAGAGGGTGGTGAGTGCCTGGAACGTGTTGCCAGGGGAGGTTGTGGAAGCAGATACATTAACGGCGTTCAAAAGGCATCTTGACAAACACATGGATAGGATGGGTATAGAGGGATACAGCACAAGGAAGTACTGACGGTTTTGGTATCATGACCAGTGCAGGCTTGGAGGGTCAAAGGGCCTGTTCCTGTGCTGTATTGGTCTTTGTTATGGGGAGAAGGCAGGAGAATGGGGATGAGAAAATATCAGCCATGATTGAATGGCGGAGCAGACTCGATGGGCCGAGTGGCCTAATTCTGCTCCTATATCTTATGGTCTGATGATAGACCAACTACAGAGTGGCATTTTTGAAGATTCTACTGTTAACCACACACATATTCACATCACCATAGAGAAACATTTCCCAATTAGGGAGGAAGGAAGAAGGCCACAATCTTGTTTTTTCTACATGTGTCTGTTCCTGACCTGGATCCTATTGCTGTACAACTACAATAACTTTTATTTATAAAACATCTTTATGTCGTAAAACATTCTGAACAATGGGCGAAATTCTCGATCTGTTGCTCGGACGGAATTGTGTGTGGTTCGTGTTCCCACCAGAGGCTCTGTTCGGTATTTAATAGGCCAGCAGTCTGCTGGCGCGATTCCGATCAATTGCCGGCCCAGCGGGCGTTCTAACCACAGGGGCCGGAGTTAGCGCCAAAGAGCTTTGCAGCTGCAGCTGTTTTTTTTTTTTTTAAATATTTTATTCAGGCATTTAGAATTTTAACAATTTTAACAGCAAGGTATGTGACAGTAACAAAACACAAAATAACCACGCCCCCCCCCCCCCCCCCCCAAACAACCAAACCCCAGCCAACAGAACTTACACAAACCTCCTTTCCCAATCCCCCTTGCCTCTACCCTTCTCAACCTCCCATGCATCCTCACTCCCCCCTGCTGACAGCTTAATTTTTCTCGAAGAAATCGATGAACGGCTGCCACCTCCGAGCAAACCCGTGCAACAATCCCCTCAGGCGAACTTAATTTTCTCAAGTCTGAGAAATCCCACTATGTTACTGACCCACACCTCCAACTTTGGGGGTTCCGAGTCCGTCCATTTCAGTAAGATCCGTCTCCGGGCCAGGGAGGCAAAGGCCAGGAATTCGGTCTTTCTCAGCTCCCGGATCTTCAGCCACACCAACAATTGGCACCATTGGACTCGAAAGCACCCTTATCTTTAGTACTTCTGACATGACGTCAGAAAACCGCTGCCATAAAACCCTCAGCCTCGGACATGACCAAAACACATGCCCCCCCGGCATAAACCAGTGGTTATCACATAGCGGTGCCCATACTGACGCCCACACCAACCTCATGTGCTGCTGCCACTGTTTCCACACCCTCAGAGCCACCACTACATCCAAGCTTGTGGAGTATCTGGCCGGTGAGAACGGCAGAGGTGCTGTTACCAATGCCCCTAAACTCGGGCCCTACACGAGGCCGCCTCCAACCGACCCCTCCCCTACTACCCACTTCCTGACCATCGATATATTTTCCGCCCAGTAATAATTAATAAAGTTCGGAAGGGCCAGGCCCCCCTCCTCCGCTCCAGCAGCACCTTCTTCACCCGTGGGGTTTTACCCACCCACACAAACCCCCAAATTACCACATTAACTTTTTAAAAATTGCCTTCGGGATAAAAATTGGAAGGCTCTGGAAAACAAATACAAACCTTGGGAGAACCGTCATCTTCACCGTCTGAACCCTCCCCACCAGTGACAACGGGAGTGCATCCCACCTCCGAAAGCCCCCCCTCATCTGTTCTATCAACCAACCCAGATTTAGCTTGTGCAACTGCTCCCACCCCCGCACCACCTGGATATCCTAATATCGAAAGCTCCCCCCATCACTTTGAATGGCATCTCCCCAATCTCATCTCCTGCCCCCTCGCCTGAATCACAAAGAAAGACCTCGCTCTTGCCCATATTCAATTTATGCCCCGAAACCCAGCCAAATTCCTCTAATATCCCCATAATCCCTCCAATCCCCCCAGTGGGTCTGAAATACACTGAAGTAGATCATCCGCATCTAACGAGACCCTATGTTCCACCCCACCCACCCCCCATACCCCACCAGCCCTTGACGCTCTCAGTGCCCTTGCCAACGGCTCTATAGCCAGAGCAAACATCAGTGGGGAGCGTGGACACGCTTGCCTCGTTCCCCAATGTAGTCCGAAATATCCTGAACTGACCCAGTTTGTCCACACACTCGCCACCTTGTATAACAAATGGACCCAGCCCATAAACCCCTGCCCAAGCCCAAACCACCCCAGGACCTCACTCAACCCGATCGAAGGCTTTCTCTGCATCCATAGCGACCACTACCTCTACCTCTCGTCCCTCTGAGGGCATCATAATTATGTTCAGTAACCTCCTGATGTTGGTCACCAGGTGCCTCCCCTTAACGAACCATGTCTGGTCCTCCCCGATCACCCCGGGCACACAATCCTTTATTCGAGGCCAGGATCTTTGCCAATAGTTTGGCATCTACTTTTAGGGAATTCGGTCTGTATGACCCATATTGTTCCGGGTCCTTTTCCCGCTTCAAAATGAGGGAAAAAAACACCTGCGACAGTGTCGGGGGGGCTACTCCCAGCTTCCTTGCCTCGTTAAAAGCCCTGACCAGCAATGGCCCCTGTACCCCCGAAAACATCTTGTAGAATTCCACCGGGCAACCATCTGGCCCCAGAGCTTTGCCTGATTGTATCGCCTCCAACCTCTCCACCACTTCTACCAGCCCAATTGGGGCCCCCAGACTCTCCACCGGCTTCTCCTCCACCTTTGGGAACTCCAACCCCTCTAGAAACCGCCTCATCACTCCGGCCCGGCTGGGGGTTCCGACTCATACAACTTACTATAAAATTTCCCAAACACCTCATTCACCCCCGCCGAGTCCAATATCATCCTCCCTTCTGTGTCCTTCACTTTCCCAATCTCCCTCGCCACCTGCTGCTTCAATTGGTGTGCTAGCATCCTGCTCGCCTTATCTCCATATTCAAACACCGCCCCTCTCATCCTTCGCAACTGCCCAACCGCCTTACCCATGAATATTAAGCCAAACTCCATTTGTAGCCTCTGCCGCTCCTTTAACAGCCCCGCCTCCGGGACCTCCGCATATCTCCTGTCCACCTGCAGGATTTCCTCCACTAGCCTTTCCATCTCCGCCCGCTCCATGTGCCCGAATTAATATTAACTCTTCCCCCCCCCCCCCAACCACTGCCTCCCATACCGTACCTGCCGAGACCTCCCACGCATCATTAATTTCCACGTAGCCCTGGATGGCCTTCCTCACCAGCTGACACACCTCTTCCTCCGCCAACAGTCCCACGTCCAGCCTCCATTGCGGGCGCTGGCCACCACTTTGCTCACCCGCAGATCCACCCAGTGCAGCGCACAGTCCCACACCACTATCGCCGAATACTCGGCATCCACCACCACTGCCAGCAACGTCCTCGCATGAATTACATCTGTGTCACACTAAGTTCCATAGCTAGGACTAAATATCACTCCCTCATAAATTATCTGCACTCGAAGGAATCTGCAACAATCAAAACAGGATTCTATCAGCCCTTTACCTGTAACCGAGTGTTTGGAATGAATGATTACCTCACTTTTCATGATTCTTTCATTACAGCTTTAGCAGACACACCGTCTGGGTTCTTAACCCAGGGCAGCACAGTAGCATTGTGGATAGCACAATTGCTTCACAGCTCCAGGGTCCCAGGTTCGATTTCCCATGGGTCACTGGCTGTGCGGAGTCTGCACATCCTCCCAGTGTGTGTGAGGGTTTCCTCCGGTGCTCCGGTTTCCTCCCACAGTCCAAAGATGTGAAGGTTAGGTGGATTGGCCATGATAGATTGCCCTCAAGTGTCCAAAATTGCCCTTAGTGTTGGGTGGGGTTACTGGGTTATGGGGATACTGTGGAGGTGTTGACCTTGGATAGGGTGCTCTTTCCAAGAGCCGGTGCAGACTCGATGTGCCGAATGGCCTCCTTCTGCACTGTAAATTCTATGATAACCTAGATTTGTTTCCGAATATTATTGCAACAAATATAAAAATATAACAATTTCAACATTCATCACATCGAGTAACCACAGTATTTATATGACTGGTACAGTTCAGTTTCTGGTGGATAGATACCCTACTGCAAATATTACATTCCCATACCAGCCTCCCCGAACAGGGGGTGGAATGTGGCGACTAGGGGCTTTTGACAGTAACTTCATTTGAAGCCTACTTGTGACAATAAGCGATTTTCATTTCATTTCATATTGACAGAGAAGTACGAAAACGGTGTGAAACAAGTAATCCATTTTTCTCGTAATTGTTAATGGAAAGAGAATGTTATTGGTTTCTTTGTAATAAGCCAGAAGTGGTCTAGGGCAAAACAGAAGAGGGATTTGAAGAACACAAACACAGGTTGTACTTACTTCAGGGTTTTCATGTTGGAGCCTTTCCACTGCAGCTAAGGACATGACAAAAACTGCCGGCTGACAGTGAACTGTTTTATTTAACTCTTCCTGGGGTCCATTCACACACAAAGACAGCAGGTCATAACCCAGAATCGTCTCTGCTGCTGCGAATATTTTCCTGGCGTTGTGGTATTTCTGGAGCCCTTTGCCCATTCCAACAAAGTGGCTGCCCTGGCCGGGGAAGAGGAGCAGGGAGCTCTGCCCAGGCTGCCTCCTGCTCGGCTCTTTAACCTCAGCAGCTTCACTCGGATCCGGCCCGCTGGCTGCTAACAGTTCCCTGATGTCTGGGTCAGGGCCGGAGGGGCGGTGTGGACAGCACAAGGCCGACAGTTGTCTGCAGCCAGTGGCCTTCAGAGCAGCGGCCTCCAGCCAGTGCGGGAGTCTGCGGACCGGTCCAGCCAGGCTCATGGTGCCGGGGGGTCTCCTTTTCGCCACCCGGGAATCCGACTGAGGACCCGCAGCCCCTCTCCCCCCGGGACAGACCCTCTCTCTCGGTTCAGATATTGTCTCCGGGGGAACCTCCGTGTCAGAGCCGCTGCTGCCGGTGCGAATCCCCGCTTCCGGTTGATTGGTTCCGCTTCCGGTTGATTGATTCCGCTTCCGGGTCACGGTTTATTATACTATTTATCATTATTACTAAATGAAGTAAATATGGAAAAGCTTCTTCAGAGAAATCACCAAATCCCAAACCCAGGAGCCAGCTGCTGTGATGAGCAAATGGCCCCATGATCCTGTCAGGGTTTCAATCTGAACAAACACAATAAAGACATTGGGACTTTCTCCCAGTAACTCAACCAGTAATAATCCCCCGTTGCCAAGGGCAGGATCCCCCTCCCCTCAAACTCTTCGGCGGGGCATCGAGGGACTGCACTGGGGACAGCGCCAAGGCTCAGCGGGATTGGGAGGGGAGGGGAAGGAGGGCCTAGAGCCTCTCCCGGACCCTCACAACTTACTCTCCACGTCTGGCAGTGCCCCGGCCTCCTCCCAGGCCAAAACTGCAGATTCTAAATCGCCTCTTACTGTCCAAGGATGTGCCGTTTACAGGGATAGGGCGGGGGAATGGGCATTGGTAGGATGCCGTTTCAGAGGGTTGGTGCAGACTCGATGGCCTCCATCTGTACTTGGGATTCTATGAACCGCATTACCCTCATCAACCCTTCCTGTTACCGTCTCAGAAAACTCTGGGAAATTAGTTCAACACTATTTTCCCTGAACAATTGCGTTCTGACTTTCCATAGGTAACCACATTTGTCCAAGTGATTATTAATTTTGTCTAGATTATCGTTTCTCAAAGCTTTCCCATTACCTCGGTTAAATTGTCATTGTTTATCCTTATGCTCTTTTTCAATAAGGGTGTATCTTTTGCAATTCTCCAGTCCTCTGGTACCACCTCTGTATGTAAGGATAATTGCAAGACTATGCTCAGCACTCCTTGATGCACGATCAATTGCACAAAGACTTGAGTTGGGTACAACTGAGGCTTTATTGCTCTAAGATGTGTGGCCTCCCACAGCAGCTGGTGAAATGGCTGCAGTATGGAGGACACACATATTTATATGACGCCTACTGGGTGGAGCCAGCAGGCAGGGACGACCAACGTACCCGTAGTACAGGTCCTACCATACGTCACTGTGGTGATACACCACTGTACCTCCCTACCATTGTACATAGTATATAATAGTTGTGCGTAACGTGGCCCTGTAATACTGTGTATTGTGCTGTAACTCTGCAGAGGTTCGGTCACTGGTAGGTAACCCGACCTGGCCACGGAGAGCTCCGCCTTAGCCACTCCCCCGGGAGTCAGTATAAGAACCTCTGTCTGGGGTCGTCTGTGTCGGGTAAGCCTCCCATGTAGTATATTAAAGCCTGAGTTAAAGTCTCACTTGTCTTTGTGGTTCTTGACGCTTAGCGCATCAATTTAATATACTACAGTTATAATGGAGGCTGCTCTGAAACCCGACAAGCTCTCGCTCGACCCCCACGCTCCACACGCGGACCACCTTTTCAACTGCTGGCTCCGGTGTTTCGAGGCCTACCTGGAAGCATCCTCCGCCTTTGCCAAAACGGACGCCGACCGACTCAATCTCCTGTGCTCACGGCTCGACTACGGGCTTTTCGACCTCATCACGGGAACAACGACCTATGCCGAGGCCATCGTGAAGCTCAAAAGCCGGTATGCACGAACTGTTAATTCTATTTACGCCCGCCACCGCCTCGCCTCCCGGCACCAGCAGCCGGGTGAACCCCTATCCGTGTTTGTTCGGGACCTCCGTGCCCTCGCGCCCACCTGCAAGGCGCCAGCAGTCTCCGCTGAGCAGAACACTGAGGCCCTGGCGCTTGATGCCTTTGTAGCTGGCATCGCTTCCGTCCCAATTCGCCAACTCCTTCTGGCACAAACTACCCTGACTCTGGACACGGCAGTCACTATGGCAGAGGCCCAACAGGCAGCCTACGACAATAATGCGTCCTACACGCCTGCACAAACTTCCTATGCTCCTGTCCTCGCTCCCTACGTGGCCACTACCTCCCAGCAACAACCCCTGCAAGTCACGGCCCACCCAGCCACTCCAGCAGTAAAAATGCCTGGGCCCCAGTGCTACTTTTGTGGCCAGGCAAAACACCCCAGGAAACGCTGCCCTGCTAGAGATGCTACCTGTTCAGCCTGTGGCAAGAAAGGCCACTTTGCAAACGTCTGCCGCTCCACTGCTGCCTCAGGGTCCAACGCCGCGGTCTGCTACTCCGGGGTGCCGCCGTCCTCCGTTCCCGGCTCGCTGTTCAACATGTGCGACGCAAGGGCGCCGCCATCTTTGATCATCCCTGGCCCGGCTCACTTCACTCCCGGTTCGCCGATCGTCACTTCCGGTTCGCATATCGTCACTTCCGGTTCGCCGATCGTCACTTCCGGTCCGCCGATCTTCGCTTCCGGTCCGTCGCCGATCGTCGCTTCCGGTCCGTCGCCGATCGTCGCTTCCGGTCCGTCGCCGATCGTCGCTTCCGGTCCGTCGCCGATCGTCGCTTCCGGGTCCGCCCCGCCACCGAATTACGTCACTTCCGGTCCACCGCCGATCGTCACTTCCGGTCCTGCGCACTGGACCGAAATGCTGCAAACAAAGGAGATGCAGCCACCAACAGCAACCTGGCCTCCAGCAGCAGCCTACGACGCCTGGGCGCTGCCACCTTCTCCCACAGGCCGCTCCTCGGATCCGGCACCCTTCTCCAACAGCTCCACCATCGCATCCATCGTCCTCGACCAGGACCGACCGCATCAGCTCGCCAGATCCACCATGGAGGTTCAGGTAAATTGTTTCACTGTCACCTGCCTCTTCGACAGCGGCAGCACGGAGAGCTTCCTCCACCCGGACACCGTGCGCCACTGCTCCCTCAAGGTACTACCCACGCGCAGGCATATTTTCATGGCCTCCAACTCCCAGTCGGCTGAGGTTTTGGGCTACTGCGTCGTCACCCTCTCAGTGAACGGCGTGGTGTTCCAGGATTTCAAATTCATGGTCCTCCCTCACCTCTGCGCCCCCGCGCTCCTCGGCCTGGACTTCCAATGCCACCTGCGCAGCCTCACCTTGCGTTTTAACGGCCCCCTCCCCCCCCTCACGGTCTCCAACCCCCAGTTCTTCCCTGATTCCCCCCCGGGTCCCACCTGTAGTCTCTCCATGCTCAGGATCCCCCCCCCTTCACTGTTTGCTAATCTCACCCCCGACTGCAAGCCCGTGGCTACTAAAAGTCGGCGTTACAGTTTCGGGGACCGCCAATTCATTCGAGCGGAGATTAAGCGCCTTCTCTCGGAAAATATCATTGCTCCCAGCACCAGCCCCTGGCGAGCCCAAGTGGTGGTAGTCAAGTCTGGTGAGAAACACCGCATGGTCATTGACTACAGTCAGACCATCAACCGGTACACGCTGCTTGATGCGTAACCCCTGCCCCGCATATCTGACATGGTCAACCAGATTGCACAGTACCGGGTGTTCTCCACCATAGGCTTGAAATCCGCCTACCACCAGCTCCCTATCCGCCCGGAGGACCGTACCTTCACGGCCTTCGAGGCAGACGGCCGCCTCTACCACTTCCTTAGGGTACCCTTTGGCGTCACCAATGGAGTCTCGGTCTTCCAACGGCAGATGGACCGAATGGTGGACCAGAACAGACTGCGGGCTACCTTCCCGTATCTGGACAACGTCACCATCTGCGGCCACAACCAGCAGGACCATGACGTCAACCTCACGAAATTCCTCCAAACTGCCAAACGCCTCAACCTCACGTACAACGAGGCAAAATGTGTTTTCGGCACCACCCGCCTCGCCATACTCGGCTACGTGGTGGAGAACGGTGTCCTCGGCCCCGATCCCGACTGTCTGCGCCCCCTTCTCGAACTCCCAATTCCCACCTGCCCCAAAGAACTGAGGCGATGCCTCGGACTCTTTGCCTACTATGCCCAGTGGGTGCCCGAGTACGCTGACAAGGCCCGACCCCTCCTCCGTTCCCCCTCATTCCCCCTCCCGCCCGAGGCCTGCCAGGCCTTCCACCTCCTAAAAACCACTTTCGCCAGAGCCGCCATGCATACGGTAGACGAGTCTGCACCATTCCAAGTCGAGAGCGATGCCTCCGACTTTGCCCTGGGTGCCACCCTCAACCAGGTGGGCAGGCCCATCGCCTTCTTTTCCCGCACACTCCAAGGCCCCGAGATCAGCCACTCCTCTGTTGAGAAGGAGGCACAAGCCATAGTGGAAGCCGTCCGGCACTGGAGGCACTACCTGGCCGGAAAACCATTTACCCTCGTTACTGACCAACGATCAGTTGCGTTCATGTTCGACAACAAACAACGAGGTAAAATCAAAAATGATAAGATATTATGGTGGAGGATCGAACTCTCCACCTACAGTTATACTATCTTATACTGGCCAGGTAAGCTCAATGATCCTCCTGATGCCCTGTCCCGTAGTACTTGTGCCAACGCACAGGATGACCGGCTGCGGGCACTACATAATGACCTCTGTCACCCAGGCATCAGGTGGCTCTACCACTACATCAAGGGCCACAACCTACCATTCTCAGTCGAGGAGGTCAAGGCCATGACTAGGGACTACCAAGTCTGTGCGGAGTGCAAGCCGCAATTCTACAAGCCAGACAAGGCGCACCTAATCAAGGCCACCCGCCCCTTTGAACGTCTCAGCATTGACTTCAAAGGGCCCCTCCCCACCCACAACCGCAACACGTACTTCCTCAACGTCATCGACGAGTACTCGCGGTTCCCCTTCGCCATTCCCTGCCCCGACCTCCGCCACCGTCATCAAAGCGTTGCACGACCTCTTCATGCTGTTCGGTTATCCCAATTACGTTCACAGTGACCGGGGCTCCTCCTTCATGAGCGAGGAGCTGCGTCGGTACCTGCTCGCCAGGGGCGTTGCCTCGAGCAGGACGACCAGCTACAACCCCCGGGGGAACGGACAGGTGGAGAGGGAGAACGCGACTGTTTGGAAGGCCGTGCTGCTAGCCCTCAAGTCCAAAGGCCTACCGGTCTCCCGTTGGCAGGAGGCCCTCCCGGCCGCACTCCACTCCATCCGGTCTCTTTTGTGTACTGCAACGAATGCTACCCCTCATGAGCGGATGTTTCTCTTCTCCAGGAGATCGGCATCCGTGACATCGCTTCCATCCTGGCTCCTGTCCCCGGCAGACGTCCTGCTCCGCAAGCACGTGCGGACCTCTAAGGCGGAGCCCCTGGTGGAGAGAGTCCATCTCCTCCACGCCAACCCACAGTACGCGTACATAGCATACCCCGACGGGCGTGAGGAGACCGTCTCCATCAAGGACCTGGCCCCCTCTGGGGCCCCTGCCGCCCCCGCCCCGCAGCCTCCACCCCACTCCCTCTCTGCTCCCGTCGATCCCTCGGTCTGTTACTACTCCGTGCCAGCCGCTGTCATCCCGCAGTTTCGCCTCGAGCCAGCCGAAGCGGTGGGGGAAGTCATGCCGCCTCACGAACCAGCACCACCGACCGCACAGATACCGCCGGACACTACCTCAGCGCCGCAGCTCCGACGTTCAAAGAGATCGACCAAACCCATCGTTCGTCTTGACCTTTGACGACACGGAACCTCCTGATGGACTCTGTTCACTGCTCCAAATTTTCACCCCGGACTTCCTTCTAAACAAGGGGTGAATGTGGTGATACACCACTGTACCTCCCTACCATTGTACATAGTATATAATAGTTGTGCGTAACATGGCCCTGTAATACTGTGTATTGTACTGTAACTCTGCAGAGGTTCGGTCACTGGTAGGTAACCCGACCTAGCCACAGAGAGCTCCGCCTTAGCCACTCCCCCGGGAGTCAGTATAAGAACCTCTTCTGGGACAGGCCCCATTCTGTCTGGGGTCGTCTGTGTCGGGTAAGCCTCCCATGTAGTATATTAAAGCCTGAGTTAAAGTCTCACTTGTCTTTGTGGTTCTTGACGCTTAGCGCATCAATCACCTAATAGAGGTGCAACAGTGATTTACCACATTCACCCCTGTTAAAATTGTGTCCGGCGGGGGTGGTGGGCAACTATATACAACAAATGGTTTTCTTTTTACATTTACAATTTTTGACAGAGAGGGAAAAAAATGACTTTTGAAGTCCAGTGGACCAGTTAGAGGTTTAAGCGGTCCGGGGCCTTGATGTGCCGCTGGGAGCGACGGCGTAGTGGTGGCGGCGATGCCGATGCTGGTCTGATGTCCGGAGACTCCGGGAGCGTGCCAAAATCCTCTTCATCCTCGAGCGTGGGCAGGGGGAGGACGGATGGTCCCGGGGGGGTTGCTGCTGGGAGCGCCGGGGGAAGGTGGTGCCGGGCCGGGGGGGGTGTGTGTGTGACCTGCTGGTGCCAGGTCCCTGAGGGAGACAGTATCCTGGCGGCCGTCGGGGTACGCTACGTAGGCATCCTGGGGGTTTGCATGGAGCAATTGCACCCTTTCAACAACGGGTCCGCCTTGTGGAATCGGACATGCCTATGGAGCAGGACGGGTCCTGGAGCTGCGAGCCAAGTCGGGAGCGACACCCCAGATGTGGACTTCCTGGGGAAGGCAAAAAGACGTTCATGGGGTGTGTTCTTAATGGCGGTGCACAGTAGTGACCAAATGGAGTGTAGTGCATCAGGGAGGACCTCCTGCCAGCGGGAGGCCGGGAGGTTCCTGGACCATAGGGCTAGTTGGACGGCCCTCCATACCGTCCCATTCTCCCTCTTACCCCTCCTACGTATCGTGGACCCGTTGGTGGAAAGGGTGGAATTGCTCCATGCAAACCCCCAGTATGCCTACATGGCGTACCCCGATGGCCGCCAGGATACTGTCTCCCTCAAGGACCTGGCACCAGCAGGTCACACACACACACCTCCGTCCCGGCACCACCCTCCCCTCCCCCGGCGCTCCCAGCAGCAACCCTCCCGGGACCATCCGTCCTCCCCCTGCCCCGATATGATGTCTGCCACCGTCATCAAAGCCCTCAACACAATCTTCGCTCTGTTCCGTTTCCCCGGGGGTTGTAGCTTGTCGTTCTGCTGGAGGCGATACCCCTGCTGAGCAGGAACTGACACAGCTCATCACTCATGAAGGAGGACCCCCTGTCACTGTGGATGTAGGCGGGGAAATCGAACAGAGCGAAGATTGTGTTGAGGGCTTTGATGATGGTGGCAGACGTCATATCGGGGCATGGGATGGCGAAGGGGTATCTGGGGTACTCATCGACCACACTGAGAAAATACGTTTTACGGTCGGTGGAGGGGAGGGGCCCTTTGAAATCCGCACTGAGGCGCTGAAAGGGGCGGGAGGCCTTCACCAGGCACGCATGGTCCAGCCGGTAGAAATGAGGCTTGCACTCCGCACAGACCTGGCAGTCCCTGATGATTGTCCGTACTTCCTCGACGGAGTATGGCAGATTGCGGGCCTTTATGAAATGGTACAACCGTGTGACTCCCGGGTGACAAAGACGGTCGTGCAGGGTCCGGAGTCGGTCTACCTGTGCGCTGGCACATGTACCTCGGGATAGGGCGTCTGGGAGCTCGTTGAGCTTACCGGGGCGATACAAAATCTCGTAATTGTAGGTGGAGAGCTCGATCCTCCACCTCAAGATCTTATCATTCTTTTTTTTTTAAATATATTTTATTCAAAATTTTTTGGCCAAACAAAACAATACAAAGGTTTTCCTTTTTTCGACAACAGAACAGTATAAATAACAGTGGCCATTTTAACAAATAAATAAATAATATGTAAACTAAATGGCAACTGCCATATCAAAAATAATAACTCTCCAAAAATAAAATCGAGCAATCCAATATACATAACCTGGTACAAATATCTATACACAAACATCCCTGAGGACCCGCCCGGGCCCTCCCCCCTCCCCCCCCCCCTCCCCCATGGGTTGCTGCTGCTACCTTCCCATTTCCTTTATCGTTCTGCGAGGTAGTCAATGAACGGTTGCCACCGCCTGATGAACCCTTGAGCCGAACCCCTTAGTGCGAACTTTATCCGTTCTAGTTTTATAAACCCTGCCATGTCATTTATCCAGGTCTCCGCGCCCGGGGGTTTGGCTTCCTTCCACATAAGCAATATCCTTCGCCGGGCTACTAGGGACGCAAAGGCCAAAACATCAGCCTCTCTCGCCTCCTGCACTCCCGGCTCTTCTGCAACCCCAAATATAGCCAACCCCCAGCCTGGCTCGACCCGGACCCCCACCACCTTCGAAAGCACCTTTGCCACCCCCACCCAGAACCCCTGCAGTACCGGGCATGACCAAAACATGTGGGTGTGGTTTGCTGGGCTTCTCGAGCATCTCCCACACCTATCCTCTACCCAAAAAAATTTACTGAGCCTTGCTCCGGTCATATGTGCCCTGTGTAAAACCTTGAATTGTATCAGGCTTAGCCTGGTGCACGAGGACGACGAGTTTACCCTACATAGGGCATCAGCCCACAGCCCCTCCTCAATCTCTTCCCCCAGCTCTTCTTCCCATTTCCCCTTCAGCTCATCCACCACGATCTCCCCCTCGTCCCTCATTTCCCTGTATATATCTGACACCCTACCATCCCCACCCATGTCCCTGAGATCACTCTATCTTGAATCTCCTGCATCGGGAGCTGCGGGAATTCCCTCACCTGCTGCCTCGCAAAAGCCCTCAGTTGCATATATCGAAATTCATTCCCTTGGGGCAACCCATATTTTTCCTCAGCGCTCCCAGACTCGCAAACGTCCCGTCTACGAACAGATCTCTCAGTTGCACAACCCCAGCTCTCTGCCATGCTCCAAATCCCCCATCCATTCTCCCCGGGACAAACCTATGGTTATTTCTTATCGGGGACCGCACCGAGGCTCCCGTCCTTCCCCTATGTCGTCTCCACTGCCCCCAAATTTTTAGTGTTGCCACCACCACTGGACTTGTGGTGTATTTCTTCGGGGAGAACGGCAACGGCGCCGTCACCATTGCTTGTAGGCTGGTTCCCTTGCAGGACGCCATCTCCAATCTCTTCCACGCCGCTCCCTCCCCTTCTCCCATCCACTTACACACCATTGAGATATTGGCGGCCCAGTAGTATTCACTTAGGCTCGGTAGTGCCAGCCCCCCCCTATCCCTGCTATGCTGCAAGAACCCCCTCCTCACTCTCGGGGTCTTCCCGGCCCACACAAAACTCATGACACTTTTCTCAATTCTCTTGAAAAAAGCCTTCGTGACCATCACCGGAAGGCACTGAAACACAAAGAGGAATCTCGGGAGGACTACCATTTTGACCGCCTGCACCCTACCCACCAGTGACAGGGGCACCATGTCCCATCTCTTAAAATCCTCCTCCATCTGTTCCACCAATCTTGTTAAATTAAGCCGGTGTAAGGTTCCCCAACTCCTGGCTATCTGAATCCCTAAGTACCGGAAATCTCTTGTTACCTTCCTCAGCGGTAAGTCATCTATTCCCCTGCTCTGCTCCCCCGGATGCACCACAAACAACTCACTCTTACCCATATTCAATTTGTACCCTGAAAATTCCCCAAACTCCCTGAGTGTCTGCATTATCTCAGGCATCCCCTCCACTGGGTCCGCAACATACAGCAATAAATCATCTGCATACAAGGATACCCGGTGTTCTTCTCCTCCCCTGAGCACTCCCCTCCACTTCCTGGAGCCCTTCAGTGCTATGGCCAGGGGCTCAATCGCCAATGCAAACAGTAACGGAGACAGGGGACACCCCTGCCTCGTCCCTCTATGAAGACGGAAGTAATCAGACCTCTGTCTGTTCGTGGCCACGCTCGCCACCGGGGCCCTATACAGCAGCTGTACCCATCCGATATACCCTTCTCCAAAACCAAATCTCCTCAGCACCTCCCACAGATAATCCCACTCCACTCTGTCGAATGCTTTCTCAGCGTCCATCGCCACCACTATCTCCACCTCCCCCTCTGGTGGGGGCATCATCATTACCCCTAGCAACCTCCGTATGTTCGTGTTCAGCTGTCTCCCCTTAACGAACCCAGTTTGATCCTCGTGGACCACCCCCGGGACACAGTCCTCTATCCTCGTCGCCATCACCTTGGCCAGGAGCTTAGCATCTACATTTAAAAGGGAAATGGGCCTGTAGGACCCACACTGCAGCGGGTCTTTTTCCTTCTTCAAAAGGAGCGATATCGTTGCCTCCGACATAGTCGGGGGCAGCTGCCCCCTTTCCCTAGCCTCATTAAAGGTTCTCATCAAAAGCGGGGCCAGTAGGTCCATATACTTCCTATAAAATTCCACTGGGAATCCGTCCGGTCCCGGGGCCTTCCCCGCCTGCATGCTCCCAATCCCTTTTACCACTTCCTCCATCTCAATCTGTGCTCCCAGTCCCGCCTTCTCCTGCACCTCCACCTTAGGGAATTCCAGCTGATCCAAGAAACACAGCATTCCCTCCTTCCCTTCCGGGGGCTGCGCCTTATATAACCTCTCATAAAATGCCTTGAACACCCTGTTCACTCTCTCCGCTCCCCGTTCCATCTCTCCCTCCTCATCTCTCACCCCACCTATCTCCCTCACTGCTCCCCTCTTCCTCAATTGGTGGGCCAGTAGCTGACTCGCCTTCTCTCCATACTCATACTGTACACCCTGTGCCCTCCTCCACTGTGCCTCTGCCTTACCCGTGGTCAGCAGGTCAAATTCCACATGTAGCCTTTGTCTTTCCCTGTACAGTCCCTCCTCCGGTGCCTCCGCATATTGCCTGTCCACCCTCAAAAGTTCTTTCAGCAATCGCTCCCTTTCTTTACCCTCTTGCTTCCCTTTATGTGCCCTTATGGATATCAGTTCCCCTCTAACCACCGCCTTCAACGCCTCCCAGACCACTCCCACCTGAATCTCTCCATTGTCATTAAACTCCAAGTACCTTTCGATGCACCCCCTCACCCTTAAACATACCCCCTTATCCGCCAATAAGCCCATATCCATTCTCCAGAGTGGGTGCTGTTCTTTTTCCTCTCCTACCTCCAGGTCTACCCAATGTGGAGCGTGGTCCGAAATAGCTTGGCCGTATATTCCATCCCTGTCACCTTCGGAATCAGTGCCCTTCCCAAGACAAAAAAGTCCATCCGTGAGTATACTTTGTGGACATGGGAGAAAAATGAGAACTCCTTATTCCTAGGCCTACTAAATCTCCAGGGGTCTACCCCTCCCATCTGCTCCATGAAGTCCTTGAGCACCCTGGCCGCTGCCGGCCTCCTCCCGGTCCTGGACCTCGATCAGTCCAGCCCTGGATCAAGCACCGTATTGAAGTCTCCCCCCATTACCAACTTTCCCGCCTCCAGGTCCGGGATACGTCCCAACATACGCCTCATAAAATTTGCATCATCCCAGTTTGGGGCATATACGTTCACCAGAACCACCGCCTCCCCTTGCAATCTGCCACTCACCATCACATATCTACCCCCACTATCCGCCACTATGGTCTTTGCCTTAAACAGTACCCGTTTCCCCACTAAGATAGCCACCCCCCTGTTCTTCGCATCCAAACCCGAATGAAACACCTGCCCCACCCATCCTTTACGTAGTCTGACCTGGTCTATCAGTTTCAGATGCGTCTCCTGCAACATAACCACATCTGCCTTTAATTTCTTTAGGTGTGCGAGTACCCGTGCCCTTTTAATCGGCCCGTTCAGCCCTCTCACGTTCCACGTGATCAGCCGGGTTGGGGGGCTCTTTACCCCCCCCACCCCCCTTGTCGACTAGCCATCCCCTTTTTTAACCCAGCTCCTCATCCGGTTCCCACGTACCCGTGTATCCCCCCGACGGCGCCCTCCCGCCTCGACCACCCCATCCCACAACAGCTCCCCCTTCTCCTTAGCAGCAGCAACCCAGTTAACCCCCCTCCCCCCCCTCCGCTAGATCCCTTTCTAGCGTAGTTGCACCCCCCCATGTTGCTCCCAGAAGTCAGCGAACTCTGGTTGACCTCGGCTTCCCCCCTTGTCCTCGGCCCCCACTGTGTGAGGCCCCCTCCTTCCTGCGTCCCTGTTCCTGCCATAATTACCATAGCGCGGGAACAAAGCCCGCGTTTCCCACTCGGCCCCGCCCCTAATGACCGGCGCCCACAGTTCCTCATACACCCCCCCAACATGTGGAAGAGAGAAAAGTTACAGGATCGCAAGATTAACAAATTGAAAAATCATCTCCCCCCCCCCCTTTTTCCTCGCCCCACATAATCACCCCACCACTTTGTCCCAAAAGTTCTTTCTCTCGCCAGACTATTCCAGCTTCTCGTCCACAATGAATGTCCACGCCTCTTCTGCCGTCTCAAAGTAGTGGTGCTTCCCTTGGTGTGTGACCCACAATCTCGCCGGTTGTAACATTCCAAACTGGATCTTCTTTTTGTGAAGCACCGCCTTAGCCCGATTAAAACTTGCCCTCCTTCTCGCCACCTCCGCACTCCAATCCTGGTATACGCGTATCACCGCGTTCTCCCACCTGCAGCTCCGAGTTTTCTTCGCCCATCTGAGGACCGTCTCTCTGTCATTATAGTGGAGAAACCTCACCACTATGGCTCGAGGTATTTCTCCTGCCCTTGGTCTTCGCGCCAGAACTCGATAAGCTCCCTCCACCTCCAAAGGGCCCGTCGGGGCCTCCGATCCCATTAGCGAGTGAAGCATCGTGCTCACATATGTCCCGACGTCCGCCCCTTCTGCGCCTTCGGGAAGACCCAGAACCCTTAAATTATTCCTCCTCGAATTATTCTCCAGTACTTCCAGCCTTTCCACACACCTTTTGTGCTGTGCCTCGTGCGTCTCTGTCTTCACCACCAGGCCCTGTATTTCGTCTTCATTTTCAGCAGCCTTTGCCTTCACGACCCGAAGCTCCTGCTCTTGGGTCTTCTGCTCCTCCTTTAGCCCTTCAATCGCCTGTAATATCGGGGCCAACAGCTCCTTCTTCAACTCCTTTTTCAGCTCTTCCACACAGCGCCGCAGGAACTCTTGTTGGTCCGGGCCCCATAACAAACGGCCACCTTCCGACGCCATCTTGCTTTGAGCTTGCCTTCCTTGCCGCTGCTCCAGAGGATCCTCCACAATCTGGCCGCTATCCTCTCCCTTATCCATGCGTGTCCGGGGGGATTCCCTTCTGGTTTACCGCACAGTGTTTTTGGCCATTTAAATTGCCGTTGGGGCTCCTATTGAGAGCCCAAAAGTCCGTTCCACCGGGAGCTGCCGAAACGTGCGACTTAGCTGGTCATCGCCGCAGCCGGAAGTCAAGATCTTATCATTTTTGATCTTGCCCCGCTGTGTGTTATTGAACATGAAGGCTACCGACCATTGGTCAGTGAGGAGAGTGAATCTCCTGCCGGTCAGGTAATGCCTCCAATGCCGCACAGCTTCAACGATAGCTTGGGCCTCTTTTTCGACGGATGAGTGCCAAATTTCTGAGGCATGAAGGGTGCGGGAAAAGAATGCCACGGGCCTGCCTGATTAAGGGTGGTGGCTAGGGCGATGGTTGATGCGTCGCTCTCTACTTGAAAGGGCAGTGTCTCGTCTACTGCGTGCATCCCGGCCTTGGCGATATCGGCTCTGATACGGGCGAAGGCCTGTTGTGCCTTGGCCGTCAGGGGAAAATGGGTTGACTGTATGAGTGGGCGGGCCTTGTCCGCATAGTTTGGGACCCACTGAGCATAGTACGAAAAGTACCCCAGTCAGCGTTTGAGGGCCTTGGGGCAGTGGGGGAGGGGGAGCTCCATGAGGGGGCGCATGCGGTCGGGATTGGGCCCCAGAACCCCCGAGGATGGCTAAGCGGGTCGTGCTAAACACGCACTTCTCCTTGTTGTAGGTGAGGTTTAGGAGAGTGCATCTTTTGAAAATCTTGGAGCAATAAATTGATGAACGATCAATTGTACAAAGACTTGAGTTGGGTACAACTGAGGCTTTATTGCTCTAAGATGTGTGGCCTCCCACAGCAGCTGGCGAAATGGCTGCAGCATGGAGGACACACATATTTATACTCCGCCTACTGGGCGGAGCCAGCAGGCAGGGACTACCAACGTACCTGCCGTACAGGTCCTACCATACATCACCTAATAGAGGTGCAACAGTGGTTTACCACATTCATGCAATTTTCAACCTTACATCCCTCAATATCCTCAGATGCATATACAATCAAAGAACAACAAACAACAAAGAAAAGTACAGCACAGGAACAGGCCCTTTGGCCCTCCAAGCCCATGCCAACCATGCTGCCCATCTAACTAAAATCTTCTAAACTTCTTGGGTCCGTATCCCTCTATTCCCATTTTATTCATGTATTTGTCAAGATGCCTCTTAAATGTCACTATCGTCCCTGCTTCCACCACCTCCTCTGGCAGCAAGTTCCAGGCACCCACCACCCTCTGTGTACAAAACTTGCCTCATGCATCTCCTCTAAACCTTGCCTCTCGCACCTTAAACCTATGCCCCCTAGTAATTGACCCCTCTACCCTGGGGAAAAGCCTCTGAATACCCACTCTGTCTATGCCCCTCATAATTTTGTAGACCTCTGTCAGGTCACCTCTCAACCTCTGTCATTCCAGTGAGAACAAACCGAGTTTATTCAACCTCTCCTCATAGCTAATGCCCTCCATACCAGGCGACATTCTGGTAAATCTCTTCTGCACCCTCTCTAAAGCCTCCACATCCTTCTGGTAGTGTGGCGACCAGAATTGAACACGATACTCCAAGTGTGGCCTAACTAAGGTTCTATACAGCTGCAACATGACTTGCCAAAGTCGCAGTGCTTCCGAGGAGGACAGGAAGAGGATGGGTGGGGAGAAGAGGGGGTGGGGGGTGCGTGCTGGCACTTCTAATATGCTCTCAGGGGGCAACTGATTAAAATCTGTCTCAGGCAGCTGCAGACCTGTAAAACAAATAAACTGCAATGAAAATGTGCCGCAAAACCTCGGTCCCAGACACACTTTCAAACTTTATTTCACCCCTGACATTTCATCCCACCCTGGATTGAGGTTGCTGCTAAAGAATAACGGTTGCCTGACCAATTAGCCCACCCACCAAACGTAAAAGCAGATGAGCCATGTACGATTGGCCCCTTCATGGATTCAACTATCTATTTGATTGTCAGTGATGCATTCCCAACTCCCATGTTCGCCTGCTGACTGCAATATCTCACAAGTGTGCAATGACATTGGGGCAGGCGCTTGATATCTTCTCGCACAATTACAGGTCCTTCTGTGTCAGCTGCGCCCCCCCCCCCCCCCCCCCCGCCAACCCCACCCCACATGAACAATGTAAAATTTTGGCCAGGGTTGAGAAATAAATATTCCAGGATTTACAACATTATGCAATATTATTCATAGGCAGAAAGGAAAAGCAATAATGCTGATAATGAAGGATCACAGAAGAGCATGAGTGATGAATGATCTTAGCTCAGAAAGTAGAATCAGGATGAGTGCAGATTAGAGAAGCAAGGATCAAAAAAGGCTGTTGGGAATAGTTTAAGGCCCCTTGCCTGCAGTTATACTGGTGGATACAGCAATAAACAAGAAATTATTGGTATTTGTAACAAGAGCAATGGTGCTTTCATGACGGTTTTCTGGAGCCCTGTGTTGTGGAACCTACTTGGGATTAAACTGTTTTAGATCTTGTATTGAGCAGGAAGGCAGGGTTAATTCATCATGTCGTGGTAAAAGATCCATTGGGAAATAGTGATCATAATACAATTAAATTTGACTTTGAATTTGAAAATGAGATACTCCAAACACAAAGAATCTTAAACAAACCCATCTTCAAGGGCTGGCTAAGATTGATTAGGTAAATGGACCCAATCGTACGGTGATGAATATACAGTGAGAAACACTTCAAGAAACAGTTCAAAATGTTCAACAAAAATGCATTCCATTGAAGAACAAACCTTTAATTATATACAGATTCATCTTTTCAGGTTAAAAGGTGTTCATAGTAGTAGATCTGGGGATTGCGAGTGTTTTACAAACCAACAAAAGCCAATAAAAATGTTGCTAAAGAGGGGAAAAAATAGAATATGGGAGTAAATTATCTAGGAACATAAATAGATTGTAAGAGCTTTAACATGTATATGGATGAATTTGATGCAAAGGCATTCATGCAACTTGAAAAATTGGACTAAATTAGCGTTCCTAACCACCGAATGGCTAAGATCCATATTGCTGACTGCGCACTTCATCATCATCATCATCTTTATTAGTGTCACAAGTAAGCTGACATTAACACTGCAATGAAATTACTGTGAAAAGCCCCTAGTCGCCACATTCCGGTGCCTGTTCGGGTACATAGAGGGAGAATTCAGAATGTCCACTTCTCTCTTACCCCAGAGCCGGAACAAGTAGAGGATCCAGAATCCGAGTTACAGCAGATTACCCTGATGTATCTTTGCCTAGAAGAGTGGAATTGAGAATTACAGTTCCAGGAAAGGCAGAGAGGGAGGCAGGAAAGAGAAAAAGATCAATAAAGTGTTTTCCAGTTGAAGAAGAGGAAAGAGAATTGAGGCAAACTGAATTAGTTAGGGAGAAGTCGGCTTTAGAAAGTGAGGAAGGCACCAATGATTTGCCGGGCCTTGGTTTGAGACCAGCTTTGAGTTATTTAAAGTACTCTTTATTTTTTAAAACATTTTATTGAATTTTCAAATATAAACAGTAAAATACATATAGACAAATACATAAATTTCATAAAGAACAAAATAAAATGAAAACAACAAAATCAAAAGTAGGAAAGCAGTTAATGGAACTAGGAACTCCTATTACTAAACTACCCCCGACTAACCCAACCCCCACAACCTTCCTAACAGGCGGGATTTACCGCCCCCCCCCCCCCCCCCCGCCGCGTGTTTCTTGGTGGCTGAGGCAGCCCACCAGCGGGATTTACCAGTCCTGCCATTGTCAACAAGATTTCCCATTGACAGCATCCCTCATCGCCCGGAGACTCCGGTCTGAGATGGAATATCCAGCTGGTAAATCCTGCCCTACCTGCCCAAATCCTTCCAGAAAGAAAAGAATGGCCACCATCTCTGGTAGAACCTCCCCACCGAGCCTCTGATGGTTCACTTGACTTCTTCCAGATGTCAGACATATATTATATCTTCCACCCAAGCTGATGCCCTGGGTGGTGAGGGAGATCTCCAGTTGAGTAATATTCAAAGGCAAGAACATCCACCTTCACTCCCGAGTAGAAAGACGGGGAGTTCAATACTCAAAATATTGCAACCAGCAGGCAAAGTTCTAGGGATATCTACAAAATCTTGGATATTGTGTCGAAAAAGGAAACCCAGAATCCAGCAAGTTTAGGACACGATCAAAACGCATGCGTGTGGTTAGCCGGTGTAAGTGAACAGCGGTCACACTTGTTCTCCACGTCTTGAAAGAATCCACTCATCCTTGCCTTTGTCCAATGTGTTCTATATAGCAAACTGAATCTGAGACAGGATGAAGTGGAACTCCCCCTGTAGAGGGCTTCTCTCCAAACCTCCTCAGTAAGCACAGAGCCTAGTTCCTCCACCCATTTCGCAAATACTCTATTCAAAGGGGCAGGATCCGAAGATAGAAAGAGGCTGTACAGATTTGAAATTGACCCTCTCCCCTGATGTGGCAAGGCCAGTGCCTTTTCCAGTAGGGAAGAAGGAGGGGCCCACCCCCTGGCCACCACCTACCAGGCCCCCCAGCCCTAGCAGAAGCATCCCGACCAGCCACAGATTCCGGACCAGTGTGGCGGCGCTGGACACATTTGCAGCCGGCACACTGGGTACCCGACTGCTGAGACCACACGTGGCCAGCGCCTTCGGGAACTCGGCCCATCGGGGGTGAAGCATTGCGGGTGGGCTGGCTGATGACACACCAATGGCCTTGCAACTGCATGCTCCGCACGTCCCGATGACGCCGGTTTGCAGAGCGTGGACAGCAGACAGCGTCAAACCCACAGTCCATGTACACTCTCCCCTGTAACAGACTCTATATCCAAATGTAATCTCCCATAAACCATGTCCACTCACCCCTATTACAGTCTGCATACCCCCTTCAATCTCCCACAGTCCATGTACACTGACCCCTATCACAGTCCCTATATCTGCATTAAATCTCCCACAGTCTATGTACACTGTCCCCTATCACAGTCTCTATATCCCCATTCAATCTCCCACAGTCAGTGTGCACTCTCCTCTATCACAGTCTCTATATCCCCATTCAATCTCCCACAGTCTATGTACACTGTCCCCTATCACAGTCTCTACATCTCCATTCAATCTCCCACAGTCCATGTACACTCTCCCCTATCACAGTCTCTATATCTCCATTCAATCTCCCACAGTCCATGTACACTCTCCCCTATCACAGTCTCTATATCCCCATTCAATCTCCCACAGTCAGTGTGCACTCTCCCCTATCACAGTCTCTACATCTCCATTCAATCTCCCACAGTCCATGTACACTCTCCTCTATCACAGTCTCTATATCCCCATTCAATCTCCCACAGACTATGTACATTGTCCCCTATCACAGTCTCTATATCTCCATTCCATCTCTCACAGTCCATGTACACTCTCCCCTATCGCAGTCTCTTTTTCCCCATTCAATCTCCCACTGTTCATCTAAACTGACCCCTATCACAGTCACTCTCTCCCCATTCAATCTCCCACAATCCATGTACACTCACCCCCTATCACAGTCTGTATATCCCCATTCAATCTCCCACAGTCCATGCTTGGAGTCCGAGGAGATAGGAGAGGTGCTAAATGAATATTTTTCATCAGTATTCACACAGGAAAAAGACAATCTTGTCGAGGAGAATACTGAGATTCAGGCTACGAGACTAGGAGGGCTTGAGGTTCATAAGGAGGAGGTGCTAGCAATTCTGGAAAGTGTGAAAATAGATAAGTCCCCTGGGCCGGATGGGATTTATCCTAGGATTCTCTGGGAACCTAGGGAGGAGATTACTGAGCCTTTGGCTTTGATCTTTAAGTCATCTTTGTCTACAGGAATAGTGCCAGAAGACTGGAGGATAGCAAATGTTGTCCCCTTGTTCAAGAAGGGGAGTAGAGACAACCCCGGTAACTATAGACCAGTGAGCCTTACTTTTGTTGCGGGCAAAATCTTGGAAAGGTTTATAAGAGATAGGATGTATAATCATCTGGAAAGGAATACTTTGATTAGAGATAGTCAACACGGTTTTGTGAAGGGTAGGTCATGCCTCACAAAGCTTATTGAGTTATTTGAGAAGGTGATCAAACAGGTGGATGAGGGTAAAGCAGTTGATGTGGTGTATATGGATTTCTGTAAAGCGTTTGATAAGGTTCCCCATGGTAGGCTACTGCCGAAAATATGAAGGCATGGGATTCAGGGTGATTTAGCAGTTTGGATCAGAAATTGGCTAGCTGGAAGAAGACAAAGGGTGGTGGTTGATGGGAAATGTTCAGACTGGAGTCCAGTTACTAGTGGTGTACCACAAGGATCTGTTTTGGGGCCACTGCTGTTTGTCATTTTTATAAGTGACCTGAAGGAGGACGTAGAAGGATGGGTGAGTAAAGTCGGTGGAGTTGTGGACAGTGCGGAAGGATGTTACAAGTTACAGAGGGACATAGATAAGCTACAGCGCTGGGCTGAGAGGTGGCAAATGGAGTTTAATGCAGAAAAGTGTGAGGTGATTCATTTTGGAAGGAATAACAGGAAGACTGAGTACTAGGCTAATGGTAAGATTATTGGCAGTGTGGATGAGCAGAGAGATCTCGGTGTCCATGTACAAAGATCCCAGAAAGTTGCCACTCAGGTTGAGAGGGTTGTTAAGAAGGCGTACGGTGTGTTAGCTTTTATTTGTAGAGGGATTGAGTTTCAGAGCCATGAGGTCATGTTGCAGCTGTACAAAACTCTGGTGTGGCCGCATTTGGAGTATTGCGTGCAATTCTGGTCGCCGTATTATAGGAAGGATGTGGAAGCATTGGAAAGGGTGCAGAGGAGATTTACCAGAATGTTGCCTGGTATGGAGGGAAGATCTTATGAGGAAAGGCTGAGGGACTTGAGGCTGTTTTCGTTAGAGAGAAGAAGGTTAAGAGGTGACTTAATTGAGGCATACAAGATGATCAGAGGATTGGATAGGGTGGACAGTGAGAGCCTTTTTCCTCGGATGGTGATGTCTAGCATGAGGGGACATAGCTTTAAATTGAGGGAAGATTGATATAAGACAGATGTCAGAGGTAGGTTCTTTACTCTGAGAGTAGTAAGGGCATGGAATGCCCTGCCTGCAACAGTAGTGGACTCGCCAACACTAAGGGCATTCAAATGGTCATTGGATAGACATATGGACGATAAGGGAATAGTGTAGATGGGCTTTGGAGTGGTTTCACAGGTCGGCGCAACATCAAGGGCCGAAGGGCCTGTACTGCGCTGTAATGTTCTATGTTCTATGTTCTATGTACAGAATCCCCTATCACAGCCTCTATATCCTCTTTAATCTCCCACAGTCAGTGTACACAGTCCCCTATCACAGTTTCTATACCCCCATTCAATCTCCCGCAGTCCATGTACACTCTCCCCTACCACAGGCTCTATATCCCCATTAAATCTCCCAGCGTCCATGTACACTCTGCCCTATCACAGTCTCTATATCCCCATTCAATCTCCCAGCGTCCATGTACACTGTCCCTATCACGGTCTCTATATCCCCATCCAATCTCCCACAGTCCATGTACACTCTGCCCTATCACAGTCTCTATATCCCCATTCAATCTCCCAGCGTCCATGTACACTGTCCCTATCACGGTCTCTATATCCCCATCCAATCTCCCACAGTCCATGTACACTGTCCCTATCACGGTCTCTATATCCCCATCCAATCTCCCACAGTCCATGTACACTGTCCCTATCACAGTCTCTATATCCCCATTAAATCTACCAGCATCCATTGTAGCCACTTAAAATGGCTAACTCCCGATTAGAATGGCCAAACCCTGATTTAAAATGGCGAACGGAAGAGGCTGATGGGAAAATCAGCCAACAGGACTCAAACAGACAGCTGCAGGTAAAACAGTGTATTCGCCTCTGGGGAAGTCAGTCCAGACCGATACCTGCAGCCATCAACATCACAACAACCCAGCCATCTGCATATTAATCAGCAATCCCCAGGAACAATTGATACAAATTAGCAACACAAAGCCAACCCAGACCTTTCGGCGCTAGCAGGAGCTGACACAAAGAGAGGAAATGACCACCCCTCGATCAAGGAATCGCTCCAGCATTGGAGAATATCGAACCAAATGATTGTGACCAAGTCCAATCACTTGGAACCAGGTACAAGGTCTGCCACGAGAGGCGGGAAGCCCCTGGGGACTATAAGAATAGGGGCCAAGTTCAAATCGACCTGTCTTCTACTCTCCGCACCCTTCGAGACCCTTCTGCTGACCTTCTACAACAGCCGCAAGAGAACGTAAGTTTTACTCCAACGATCGCTACCAGATAGACACTCCTGACTATCGACCTGTACCAGCTTTTGAATCCCGCAGGCTCAGAACCCATTCGAAAGGCCATTCGTTTCCCTGACCTGGTGGGCCATTTCCAAAGTTAAGTATTGGCCTGTTAGTTGTAGGAAGTAGCTTAGAAGTAGAATTAATGTACAAGTATTAATTGCTGGATATAATAAATGAGCGTTGATTTAACTCTTACTAAGCGGTGTGTTGGATTATTAATCAGTACTCGGACTTGAACCACATGGCGGTATGAGAAAGATACCTGGCGACTCAAGAGCAAAGGTGACAGAACAAGAGTAATTAAACTAAGGCTAAAACGAGCAACACCATGCACACTGTCCCTATCACGGTCTCTATATCCCCATTCAATCTCTCACAGTCTATGTACACTCTCCCCTATCACAGTCTCTATATCCCCATTAAATCTGTCAGTGTCCAGGAACACACTCCCCATCACACTCTCCATAATCCCCATTTAATATCCCACAGTCCATGTACACGTTCCACTGTCACTGTCTCTATATCCATATACAATCTCCCACAAACCATGTCCACTCACACCTATCACAGTACCTATATCTGCATTAAATCTCCCACAGTCCATGTACACTCTCCCCTATCACAGTCACTCTCTCCCCATTCAATCTTCACAGTCCATGCACACTCTCCCCATCACAGTTTCTCTACCCCCATTCAATCTCCCACAGTCCATGTACACTCCCGCCTACCACAGTCTCTATATCCCCATTAAATCTCCCAGCGTCCATGTACACTGTCCCTATCACAGTCTCTATATCCCCATTCAGTCTCCCACAGTCCATATACAGTGTCCCCCATCACACTCTCTATATCCCGAATTAATATCCCACAGTCCATGTACACTGTCCCCTATCACAGTCTCTTTTTCCGCATTCAGTCTCCCACAGTCCATATACAGTGTCCCATATCACAGTATCAATATCCACATTCCATCTCCCACAGCCCATATACACTGACCCGTATCACAGACTCTATATCCCCATTCAATCTCCCACAGTCCATGTACACTGATGCCTATCACAGACTCTATATCCCCATTCAATCTCCCACAGTCCATGTACACTCTCCCCTATCGCAGACTCTATATCCCCCATTCAATCTCCCACAGCCCATGTACACTGATGCCTATCACAGACTCTATATCCCCATTCAATCTCGCACAGCCCATGTACACACTCACATATCACAGTCTCTCTCTCTCCCAATTCAATCTCCACTGTCCATGTACACTCTACACTATCACAGTCTCTATACCCCCATTCAATCTCACACAGTCCATGAGCACTCTCCCCATCAGTCTCTGACTACACATTCAATCACCCGCAGTCCATGTACACTGTCCCCTATCACAGTATAAATATCCCCATTCAATCTCCTTCAGTCCATGTACACTGTTCCCTATAACAGACTCTTTTCCACCATTCAAATGCCCACGGTCCATGCACACTCACCCCTATCACATTCTCTGTAACCCCATTCAATGTCCCACAATCCATATACACTCTCCTCTATCACAGTCTGCATATCCTCATTCAAACACCCACTGTCCATGTACACTGTCCCCTATCACAGTCTCTGTATCCCCATTTAATCTCCCAGTCAGTGAACACTGTCCCCATCACAGTTTCTACACCCTCATTTAATCTCCGACAGACCATGTACAGTCTCCCCATTCACAGTCTCCATATCCCCATTAAATCTCTCAGTGTCCATGTACCCTCTCCCCATCACAACCTCTTTCTCCCCATTTAATATCCCTCAGTCCGTGTACACTTTCCCCTACCACTGACTCTATATCCAAATGTAATCTCCCACAAACCGTGACCACTGACCCCGATTACCGTCTGTATACCCCCTTCAATCTTCCACTGTGCATGTACACTCTCCCCTATCACAGTCTCTATATCCCCATACAATCTCCCACAGTCCATGTACACTGACATCTATCACAGTCCCTATATCTGCATTAAATCTCCCACAGTCTATGTATACTGTCCCCTATCACAGTCTCTATATCCCCATTCCATCTCCCACAGTCCATGTACACTCTCCCCTATCACAGACAATATATCCCCATTTAATCTCCCACAGTCTATGTACACTCCCCCCTATCACAGTCACTCTCTCCCCATTCAATCTCCCACAGCCCATGTACACTGATGCCTATCACAGTCTCTATATCCCCATTCAATCTCCCACAGTCCATGTACACACTCCCCTATCACAGTCTCTCTCTCTCTCCCAATTCAATCTCCCACAGTTAATGTACACTCTCCCCTATTACAGTCCCTATCTTTCAATTCAATCTCCCACAGTCTATGTACACTCTCCCCTGTCACAGTCTCTATATCCCCATTCAATCTCCCACAGCCCAGGAACACTGATGCCTATCACAGTCTCTATATCCCCATTAAATCTCCCACAGTCCATGTACACTCTCCCTTATCACAGTATCTATATCCCCATTAAATCTCCCACAGTCCATGTACACTGTCCCCGATCACAGTCTATATAATCCCCATTCAATAACCCGCAGTCCATGTACACTGCCCCCTATAACAGACTCTTTTCCCCCATTCAAACACCCACAGTCCATGTACACTCAGCCCTATCACAGTCTCTACATACCCATTCAATGTCCCACAGTCCATGGACACTGTCCCCTATCACAGTCTCTGTATCCCCATTCAATGTCCCACAATCCTTGTACACCCTCCCGTATCACAGTCTGCATAACCTCATTCAATCTCCCACAGTCCATCTACAGAATCCCCTAGCACAGTCTCTATATCCCCATTTAATCTCCCATAGTCCATGTACACTCTCCGCTATCACAGTCCCTATATCCCCATTTAATCTCCCACAGTCTATGTACAGTCTCCCCTATCACAGTCTCTCTATCCCCATTCAATCTCCCACAGTCCATGTACAGTGTCTCTGATCACAGTTTCTATATCACCATTTAATCTCCCAGAGTCCATGTACACTCTCCCCTACCACAGTCTCTATTTCCCCATTCAATCTCTCACAGTCTATGTACACTGTCCCCTATCACAGTCTCTCTTTCCGCATTCAGTCTCCCACAGTCCATATCCAGTGTCCCATATCACAGTATCAATATCCACATTCCATCTCCCACAGACCATATACACTGACCCGTATCACAGACTCTATATCCCCATTCAATCTCCCACAGTCCATGTACACTGTCGCCTATCACAGTCTCTATATCCCCATTCAATCTCCTACAGTCCATGTACACTCTCCCCTATCACAGACTCTATATCCCCATTCAATCTCCCACAGCCCATGTACACTGATGCCTATCACAGACTCTAGATCCCCATTCAATCTCCCACAGCCCATGTACACACTCACATATCACAGTCTCTTTCTCTCCCAATTCAATCTCCACAGTCCATGTACACTCTACACTATCACAGTCTCTATACCCCCATTCAATCTCACACAGTCCATGAGCACTCACCCCATCACAGTCTCTGACTACACATTCAATCACCCGCAGTCCATGTACACTGTCCCCTATCACAGTATAAATATCCCCATTCAATCTCCTTCAGTCCATGTACACTGTCCCCTATAACAGACTCTTTTCCACCATTCAAACGCCCACAGTCCATGTACACTCACCCCTATCACATTCTCTGTAACCCCATTCAATGTCCCACAATCCATATACACTCTCCCCTATCACAGTCTGCATATCCTCATTCAATCTCCCACAGTCCATGTACAGAATCCCATATCACAGTCACTATATCCCCATTTAATCTCCCACAGTCAGTGAACAATGTCCCCATCACAGTTTCTACACCCTCATTTAATCTCCCACAGTCTATGTACAGTCTCCCCTATCACAGTCTCCACATCCCCATTAAATCTCTCAGTGTCCATGTACCCCCTCCCCATCACAATCTCTTTCTCCCCATTTAATATTCCTCAGTCTGTGTACACTTTCCCCTATCACTGACTCTATATCCAAATGTAATCTCCCACAAACCATGACTACTGACCCCTATTACAGTCTGTATACCCCCTTCAATCTTCCACTGTGCATGTACACTCTCCCCTATCACAGTCTCTATATCCCCATACAATCTCCCACAGTCCATGTACACTGACACCTATCACAGTCCCTATATCTGCATTAAATCTCCCACAGTGTAAGTACACTGTCCCCTATCACAGTCTCTATATCCCCATTCCATCTCCCACAGTCCATGTACACTCCCCCCTATCACAGTCACTCTCTCCCCATTCAATCTCCACAATCCATGTACACTCTCCCATATCACAGACTCTATATCCCCATTCAATCTCCCACAGTCTATGTACACCCCCCCTATCACAGTCATTCTCTCCCCATTCAATCTCCCACAGCCCATGTACACTGATGCCTATCACAGTCTCTATATCCCCATTCAATCTCCCACAGTCCATCTACTGAATCCCCTATCACAGTCTCTATATCCCCATTTAATTTCCCACAGTCCATGTACACTGTTCCCTATCACAGTCCCTATATCCCCATTCAATCACCCACAGTCCATGGACACTCTCCCCTATCACAGTCTCTATATCCCCATTTCATATCCCACAGTCCATGTGCATCTCCCCTATCACAGTCTCTATATCCCCATTCACTCTCTCACAGTCCATGTACACTGTCCCCTATCACAGTCTCTATATCACCATTCAATCTCCCACAGTCTATGTACACTGACACCTATCACAGTCCCTATATCTGCATTAAATCTCCCAGCGCCCATGTTCACTGTCCCTGTCACAGTCTCTATATCCCCATTCAATCTCCCAGTGTCCATCCTCACTGTCCCTATCACGGTCTCGATATCCCCATTCAATCTCCCACAGTCCATGTACAGTGTCTCATATCACAGTTTCTATATCACCATTCAATGTCCCACAGTCCATGTACACTGTTCCCTATCAGAGTATCTTTTTCCCCATTCAGTCTCCCACAGTCCATGCACAGTGTTCCATATCGAGTATCTATATCCACATTTCATCTCCCACTGTCCATGCACACACTGAACTATCACAGTCTCTGTATCTCCATTCATTCTCCCATGGTCTATGTACACTCTCCCCTATCACAGTCTCTATATACCCATTCAATCTCCCACAGCATATGTACAGTTTGCCCTATCATCGTCCCTATATCCCAATTCAATCTCCCACAGTACACGTACACTCTCCCATGCCACAGTCTCTATATCCCCATTCAATCTCCCACAGCCCATATACACTTACCCATATCACAGACTCTATATCCCCATTCAATCGCCCACAGATCATGTAATGTCTCCCCTATCACAGACTCTATATCCCCATTCAATCTCCCACAGTCGATGTACACTCTCCCCATCACAGTCTCTATATCCCCATTCAATCACCCGCAGTCCATGTACACTGTCCCCTCTCACAGTCTCTTTTTCCCCATTCAATCTCTCACAGTCTATGTACACTCTCCCCTATCACAGTCTCTATATCCCCATTCAATCTCCCACAGCCCATGTACACTGTTCCCTATCAGAGTATCTTTTTCCCCATTCAGTCTCCCACAGTCCATGCACAGTGTTCCATATCGAGTATCTATATCCACATTTCATCTCCCACTGTCCATGCACACACTGAACTATCACAGTCTCTGTATCTCCATTCATTCTCCCATGGTCTATGTACACTGTCCTCTATCAGTCTCTATATACCCATTCAATCTCCCACAGTCAACGTACACTCTCCCCTATTACAGTCCCTATCTTCCGATTCAACCACCCACAGTCTATGGACACTCTCCCATGCCACAGTCTCTATAACCCCATTCAATCTCCCACAGCCCATATAAACTTACCCATATCACAGACTCTATATCCCCATTCAATCGCCCACAGACCATGTACAGTCTCCCCTATCACAGACTCTATATCCCCATTCAGTCTCCCACAGTCCATGCACAGTGTTCCATATCGAGTATCTATATCCACATTTCATCTCCCACTGTCCATGCACACACTGAACTATCACAGTCTCTGTATCTCCATTCATTCTCCCATGGTCTATGTACACTCTCCCCTATCACAGTCTCTATATACCCATTCAATCTCCCACAGCATATGTACAGTTTGCCCTATCATCGTCCCTATATCCCAATTCAATCTCCCACAGTACACGTACACTCTCCCATGCCACAGTCTCTATATCCCCATTCAATCTCCCACAGCCCATATACACTTACCCATATCACAGACTCTATATCCCCATTCAATCGCCCACAGATCATGTAATGTCTCCCCTATCACAGACTCTATATCCCCATTCAATCTCCCACAGTCGATGTACACTCTCCCCATCACAGTCTCTATATCCCCATTCAATCACCCGCAGTCCATGTACACTGTCCCCTCTCACAGTCTCTTTTTCCCCATTCAATCTCTCACAGTCTATGTACACTCTCCCCTATCACAGTCTCTATATCCCCATTCAATCTCCCACAGCCCATGTACACTGTTCCCTATCAGAGTATCTTTTTCCCCATTCAGTCTCCCACAGTCCATGCACAGTGTTCCATATCGAGTATCTATATCCACATTTCATCTCCCACTGTCCATGCACAAACTGAACTATCACAGTCTCTGTATCTCCATTCATTCTCCCATGGTCTATGTACACTGTCTATCACAGTCTCTATATACCCATTCAATCTCCCACAGTCAACGTACACTCTCCCCTATTACAGTCCCTATCTTCCGATTCAACCACCCACAGTCTATGGACACTCTCCCATGCCACAGTCTCTATAACCCCATTCAATCTCCCACAGCCCATATAAACTTACCCATATCACAGACTCTATATCCCCATTCAATCGCCCACAGACCATGTACAGTCTCCCCTATCACAGACTCTATATCCCCATTCAATCTCCCACAGTCCATATACACTCTCCCCATCACAGTCTCTATATCCCCATTCAATCTCCCACAGCCCATATACACTTACCCATATCACAGACTCTATCTCCCCATTAAATCTCCCACAGTCCATGTACACTCTCCGCATCACCGTCTCTGTATCTCCATTCAATCTCTCACAGTCCATGTACACTGTCCCCTATCACAGTCTATATATCCCCATTCAATCTCCCACAGTCCCTGTACACTGTCCCCTATAACAGACTCTTTTCCCCCATTCAAACACCCACAGTCCATGTACACTCATCCGTATCACAGTCTCTGAATCCCCATTCAATGTCCCACAATCCATGTACACTCTCCCCTATCACAGTCTGCATATCCTCATTCAGTCTCCCACAGTCCATCTACAGAATCCCCTGTCACAGTCTCTATATCCTCATTTAATCTCCCACAGTCAGTGTACACTGTCCCCATCACAGTTTCTACACCCTCATTCAATCTCCCATTGTCTATGTACAGTCTCCCCTATCACAGTCTCTGTATCCCCATTCAATCTACCACAGCCCATGTACAGTGTTCCATATCACAGTCTCTATATCCCCATTCAATCTCCCACAGTCTGTGTGCACTGTCCCCGATCACAGACTCTATGTCCCCATTCAATGTCCCACAGTCCATGTACACTCTCCCCTATCACAGACTGTATATCCCCATTCAAACTCCCACAGCCCATGTCCACTGATGCCTATCACAGTCTCTATATCCCCATTAAATCTCCCACAATCCATGTACACACTCATATATCACAATCTCTCTCTCTCTCCCAATTCAATCTCCATAGTCCATGTGCACTCTCCGCATCACAGTCTCTGTATCTCCATTCAATCTCCCACAGGTCATGTACACTGTCCCCTATCACAGTCTATAATACCCCATTCAATTTCCCACAGTCCATGTACAGTGTTCCATATCACAGTCTCTATATCCCCATTCAATCTCCCACAGTCAGTGTGCACTGTCCCCGATCACAGTTTCTATACCCCCATTCAATCTCCCACAGTCAATGGACACTCTCCCCTATCACAGTTTCTCTACCCCTTTTCAATCTCCCACCAGTCCAGAGACACTCTCCCCTATCACAGTCTCTCTATCCCCATTCAATCTTCCACAGTCCATATACACTGTCCCCTATCACTGTCTCTATATCCCCATTCAATCTCCCACAGTCTATGGACACTCATGCCTATCACAGTCTCTATATCCCCATTCAATCTCCCACAGTCTATGGACACTCATGCCTATCACAGTCTCTATATCCCCATTCAATCTCCCACAGTCCATGTACACTGTCCCCTAACACAGTCTGTATAACTCCATTCAATCTCCCACAGTCCATGTACAGAATCCCTATCACTGTCTCTATATACAATTTAATCTCCAACAGTCCATGTACACTGTCTCCTAACACAGTCTGTATATCCACATTCAATCTCCCACAGTCCATGTACAGAATCCCTATCACTGTCTCTCTATCCCCATTTAATTTCCCACAGTCAGTGTACACTCTCCCCTATCACAGCCTCTATATCCCTATTCAATCTCCCACTGTCCATGTACACACTCCCCTGTCACAGTCTCTATCCCCATTCAATCACCCACAGTACGTGTACAGTGTCCCATATCACTATCTCCCATGTGGTGAACACCACTGTATTGTACTGTATTATGTTGATGCCACTGTGGGCTCTGCCTGTGGCTCCGCCCCCTCGGGGTTGGTATATAAACCTGCAGCCTGTAGGCGGCACTCGGTACAGTGCATTCGCAGGCAGGCACAGATCTATCTTATTAAGACCACTGCTCACTTCTGCTAATCGTCTCATGTGAATTGATGGTTGCATCGTCCCATTCAATCGCCCACTGTCAATGTACACTCTCCCCTATTATAATCTCTATATCCAAATTTAATCTCCCACAAACCACATACATTCTCCCCCATCACAGTCTCTATATCCCCATTCAATCTCCCACAGTCCATGTACACTCTCCCCATCACAGTCTCTATATCCCCATTCATTCACCCGCAGTCCATGTACACTGTCCCCTCTCACAGTCTCTATATCCCCATTCAATCTCTCACAGTCTATGTACACTCTCGCCTATCAAAGCCTCTTTTTCCCCATTCAATCTCCCACAGTACACGTACACTCTCCCCTGCCACAGTTTCTATATCCCCATTCAATCTCCCACAGCCCATATACACTTACCCATATCACAGACTCTATATCCCCATTAAATCTCCCACAGTCCATGTACACTCTCCGCATCACAGTCTCTGTATCTCCATTCAATCTCTCACAGTCCATGTACACTGTCCCCTATCACAGTCTATATATCCCCACTCAATCTCCCACAGTCCCTGTACACTGTCCCCTATAACAGACTCTTTTCCCCCATTCAAACAGCCACAGTCCATGTACACTCATCCGTATCACATTCTCTGAATCCCCATTCAATGTCCCACAATCTATGTACACTCTCCCCTATCACAGTCTGCATATCCTCATTCAATCTCCCACAGTCCATCTACAGAATCCCCTGTCACAGTCTCTATATCCTCATTTAATCTCCCACAGTCAGTGTACACTGTCCCCATCACAGTTTCTACACCCTCATTCAATCTCCCATTGTCTATGAACAGTCTCCCCTATCACAGTCTCTCTATCCCCATTCAATCTACCACAGCCCATGTACAGTGTTCCATATCACAGTCTCTATATCCCCATTCAATCTCTGACAGTCTGTGTGCACTGTCCCCGATCACAGACTATATATCCCCATTCAATGTCCCACAGTCCATGTACACTGATGCCTATCACAGTCTCTATATCCCCATTAAATCTCCCACAATCCATGTACACACTCATATATCACAGTCTCTCTCTCTCTCTCCCAATTCAACCTCCATAGTCCATGTACACTCTCTGCATCACAGTCTCTGTATCTCCATTCAATCTCCCACAGGCCATGTACACTGTCCCCTATCACAGTCTATATATCCCCATTCAATCTCCCACAGTCCATGTACAGTGTTCCATATCACAGTCTCTATATCCCCATTCAATCTCCCACAGTCAGTGTGCACTGTCCCCGATCACAGTTTCTATACCCCCATTCAATCTCCCAGAGTCTATGGACACTCTCCCCTATCACAGTTTCTCTACCCCTTTTCAATCTCCCACCAGTCCAGAGACACTCTCCCCTATCACAGTCTCTCTATCCCCATTCAATCTCCCACATTCTATGGACACTCATCCCTATCACAGTCTCTATATCCCCATTTAATCTCCAACAGTCCATGTACACTGTCTCCTAACACAGTCTGTATATCCACATTCAATCTCGCACAGTCCATGTACAGAATCCCTATCACTGTTTCTCTATCCCCATTTAATTTCCCACAGTCAGTGTACACTCTCCCCTATCACAGCCTCTATATCCCTATTCAATCTCCCACTGTCCATGTACACACTCCCCTGTCACAGTCTATATCCCCATTCAATCACCCACAGTACGTGTACAGTGTCCCATATCACTATCTCACATGTGGTGAACACCACTGTATTGTACTGTATTATGTTGACGCCACTGTGGGCTCTGCCTGTGGCTCCGCCCCCTCGGGGGTGGTATATAAACCTGCAGCCTGCAGGCGGCACTCGGTACAGTGCAGTCGCAGGCAGGCACAGATCTATCTTATTAAAACCACTGCTCACTTCTGCTAATCGTCTCATGTGAATTGATGGTTGCATCGTCCCATTCAATCGCCCACTGTCAATGTACACTCTCCCCTATTATAATCTCTATATCCAAATTTAATCTCCCACAAACCACATACATTCTCCCCTATCACAGTCTCTATATTCCAGTTTAATCTCCCACAATCCTTGTACACTCTCCCCTATCACAGTCTGTGTATCCCCATTCAATTACCCACAGTCCATGTACACTGTCCCGAGTCACAGTCTCTATATCCCCATTCAATCTCCCACAGTCCATGTACACTGTTCCCTATCACAGTCTCTATATCCCCATTCAATCTCCCACAGTCCATGTACACACTCCCCATCACAGTCTCTATATCCCCATTCATTCACCCGCAGTCCATGTACACTGTCCCCTCTCACAGTCTAGATATCCCCATTCAATCTCTCACAGTCTATGTACACTCTCGACTATCAAAGCCTCTTTTTCCCCATTCAATCTCCCACAGTACACTTACACTTTCCCCTGCCACAGTCTCTATATCCCCATTCAATCTCCCACAGCCCATATACACTTACCCATATCACAGACTCTATATCCCCATTAAATCTCCCACAGTCCATGTAGACTCTCCGCATCACAGTCTCTGTATCTCCATTCAATCTCTCACAGTCCATGTACACTGTCCCCTATCACAGTCGATATATCCCCATTCAATCTCCCACAGTCCCTGTACACTGTCCCCTATAATAGACTCTTTTCCCCCATTCAAACACCCACAATCCATGTACACTCATCCGTATCACATTCTCTGAATCCCCATTCAATGTCCCACAATCCATGTACACTCTCCCCTATCACAGTCTGCATATCCTCATTCAATCTCCCACAGTCCATCTACAGAATCCCCTGTCACAGTCTCTATATCCTCATTTAATCTCCCACAGTCAGTGTACACTGTCCCCATCACAGTTTCTACACCCTCATTCAATCTCCCATTGTCTATGAACAGTCTCCCCTATCACAGTCTCTGTATCCCCATTGAATCTACCACAGCCCATGTACAGTGTTCCATATCACAGTCTCTATATCCCCATTCAATCTCCCACAGTCTGTGTGCACTGTCCCCGATCACAGACTATATATCCCCATTCAATGTCCCACAGTCCATGTACACTCTCCCCTATCACAGACTCTATATCCCCATTCAAACTCCCACAGCCCATGTAAACTGATGCCTATCACAGTCTCTATATCCCCATTAAATCTCCCACAATCAATGTACACACTCATATATCACAGTCTCTCTCTCTCTCTCCCAATTCAACCTCCATAGTCCATGTACACTCTCTGCATCACAGTCTCTGTATCTCCATTCAATCTCCCACAGGCCATGTACACTGTCCCCTATCACAGTCTATATATCCCCATTCAATCTCCCACAGTCCATGTACAGTGTTCCATATCACAGTCTCTATATCCCCATTCAATCTCCCACAGTCAGTGTGCACTGTCCCCGATCACAGTTTCTATACCCCCATTCAATCTCCCACAGTCAATGGACACTCTCCCCTATCACAGTTTCTCTACCCCTTTTCAATCTCCCACCAGTCCAGAGACACTCTCCCCTATCACAGTCTCTCTATCCCCATTCAATCTTCCACAGTCCATATACACTGTCCCCTATCACTGTCTCTATATCCCCATTCAATCTCCCACAGTCTATGGACACTCATGCCTATCACAGTCTCTATATCCCCATTCAATCTCCCACAGTCTATGGACACTCATGCCTATCACAGTCTCTATATCCCCATTCAATCTCCCACAGTCCATGTACACTGTCCCCTAACACAGTCTGTATAACTCCATTCAATCTCCCACAGTCCATGTACAGAATCCCTATCACTGTCTCTATATACAATTTAATCTCCAACAGTCCATGTACACTGTCTCCTAACACAGTCTGTATATCCACATTCAATCTCCCACAGTCCATGTACAGAATCCCTATCACTGTCTCTCTATCCCCATTTAATTTCCCACAGTCAGTGTACACTCTCCCCTATCACAGCCTCTATATCCCTATTCAATCTCCCACTGTCCATGTACACACTCCCCTGTCACAGTCTCTATCCCCATTCAATCACCCACAGTACGTGTACAGTGTCCCATATCACTATCTCCCATGTGGTGAACACCACTGTATTGTACTGTATTATGTTGATGCCACTGTGGGCTCTGCCTGTGGCTCCGCCCCCTCGGGGTTGGTATATAAACCTGCAGCCTGTAGGCGGCACTCGGTACAGTGCATTCGCAGGCAGGCACAGATCTATCTTATTAAGACCACTGCTCACTTCTGCTAATCGTCTCATGTGAATTGATGGTTGCATCGTCCCATTCAATCGCCCACTGTCAATGTACACTCTCCCCTATTATAATCTCTATATCCAAATTTAATCTCCCACAAACCACATACATTCTCCCCCATCACAGTCTCTATATCCCCATTCAATCTCCCACAGTCCATGTACACTCTCCCCATCACAGTCTCTATATCCCCATTCATTCACCCGCAGTCCATGTACACTGTCCCCTCTCACAGTCTCTATATCCCCATTCAATCTCTCACAGTCTATGTACACTCTCGCCTATCAAAGCCTCTTTTTCCCCATTCAATCTCCCACAGTACACGTACACTCTCCCCTGCCACAGTTTCTATATCCCCATTCAATCTCCCACAGCCCATATACACTTACCCATATCACAGACTCTATATCCCCATTAAATCTCCCACAGTCCATGTACACTCTCCGCATCACAGTCTCTGTATCTCCATTCAATCTCTCACAGTCCATGTACACTGTCCCCTATCACAGTCTATATATCCCCACTCAATCTCCCACAGTCCCTGTACACTGTCCCCTATAACAGACTCTTTTCCCCCATTCAAACAGCCACAGTCCATGTACACTCATCCGTATCACATTCTCTGAATCCCCATTCAATGTCCCACAATCTATGTACACTCTCCCCTATCACAGTCTGCATATCCTCATTCAATCTCCCACAGTCCATCTACAGAATCCCCTGTCACAGTCTCTATATCCTCATTTAATCTCCCACAGTCAGTGTACACTGTCCCCATCACAGTTTCTACACCCTCATTCAATCTCCCATTGTCTATGAACAGTCTCCCCTATCACAGTCTCTCTATCCCCATTCAATCTACCACAGCCCATGTACAGTGTTCCATATCACAGTCTCTATATCCCCATTCAATCTCTGACAGTCTGTGTGCACTGTCCCCGATCACAGACTATATATCCCCATTCAATGTCCCACAGTCCATGTACACTGATGCCTATCACAGTCTCTATATCCCCATTAAATCTCCCACAATCCATGTACACACTCATATATCACAGTCTCTCTCTCTCTCTCCCAATTCAACCTCCATAGTCCATGTACACTCTCTGCATCACAGTCTCTGTATCTCCATTCAATCTCCCACAGGCCATGTACACTGTCCCCTATCACAGTCTATATATCCCCATTCAATCTCCCACAGTCCATGTACAGTGTTCCATATCACAGTCTCTATATCCCCATTCAATCTCCCACAGTCAGTGTGCACTGTCCCCGATCACAGTTTCTATACCCCCATTCAATCTCCCAGAGTCTATGGACACTCTCCCCTATCACAGTTTCTCTACCCCTTTTCAATCTCCCACCAGTCCAGAGACACTCTCCCCTATCACAGTCTCTCTATCCCCATTCAATCTCCCACATTCTATGGACACTCATCCCTATCACAGTCTCTATATCCCCATTTAATCTCCAACAGTCCATGTACACTGTCTCCTAACACAGTCTGTATATCCACATTCAATCTCGCACAGTCCATGTACAGAATCCCTATCACTGTTTCTCTATCCCCATTTAATTTCCCACAGTCAGTGTACACTCTCCCCTATCACAGCCTCTATATCCCTATTCAATCTCCCACTGTCCATGTACACACTCCCCTGTCACAGTCTATATCCCCATTCAATCACCCACAGTACGTGTACAGTGTCCCATATCACTATCTCACATGTGGTGAACACCACTGTATTGTACTGTATTATGTTGACGCCACTGTGGGCTCTGCCTGTGGCTCCGCCCCCTCGGGGGTGGTATATAAACCTGCAGCCTGCAGGCGGCACTCGGTACAGTGCAGTCGCAGGCAGGCACAGATCTATCTTATTAAAACCACTGCTCACTTCTGCTAATCGTCTCATGTGAATTGATGGTTGCATCGTCCCATTCAATCGCCCACTGTCAATGTACACTCTCCCCTATTATAATCTCTATATCCAAATTTAATCTCCCACAAACCACATACATTCTCCCCTATCACAGTCTCTATATTCCAGTTTAATCTCCCACAATCCTTGTACACTCTCCCCTATCACAGTCTGTGTATCCCCATTCAATTACCCACAGTCCATGTACACTGTCCCGAGTCACAGTCTCTATATCCCCATTCAATCTCCCACAGTCCATGTACACTGTTCCCTATCACAGTCTCTATATCCCCATTCAATCTCCCACAGTCCATGTACACACTCCCCATCACAGTCTCTATATCCCCATTCATTCACCCGCAGTCCATGTACACTGTCCCCTCTCACAGTCTAGATATCCCCATTCAATCTCTCACAGTCTATGTACACTCTCGACTATCAAAGCCTCTTTTTCCCCATTCAATCTCCCACAGTACACTTACACTTTCCCCTGCCACAGTCTCTATATCCCCATTCAATCTCCCACAGCCCATATACACTTACCCATATCACAGACTCTATATCCCCATTAAATCTCCCACAGTCCATGTAGACTCTCCGCATCACAGTCTCTGTATCTCCATTCAATCTCTCACAGTCCATGTACACTGTCCCCTATCACAGTCGATATATCCCCATTCAATCTCCCACAGTCCCTGTACACTGTCCCCTATAATAGACTCTTTTCCCCCATTCAAACACCCACAATCCATGTACACTCATCCGTATCACATTCTCTGAATCCCCATTCAATGTCCCACAATCCATGTACACTCTCCCCTATCACAGTCTGCATATCCTCATTCAATCTCCCACAGTCCATCTACAGAATCCCCTGTCACAGTCTCTATATCCTCATTTAATCTCCCACAGTCAGTGTACACTGTCCCCATCACAGTTTCTACACCCTCATTCAATCTCCCATTGTCTATGAACAGTCTCCCCTATCACAGTCTCTGTATCCCCATTGAATCTACCACAGCCCATGTACAGTGTTCCATATCACAGTCTCTATATCCCCATTCAATCTCCCACAGTCTGTGTGCACTGTCCCCGATCACAGACTATATATCCCCATTCAATGTCCCACAGTCCATGTACACTCTCCCCTATCACAGACTCTATATCCCCATTCAAACTCCCACAGCCCATGTAAACTGATGCCTATCACAGTCTCTATATCCCCATTAAATCTCCCACAATCAATGTACACACTCATATATCACAGTCTCTCTCTCTCTCTCCCAATTCAACCTCCATAGTCCATGTACACTCTCTGCATCACAGTCTCTGTATCTCCATTCAATCTCCCACAGGCCATGTACACTGTCCCCTATCACAGTCTATATATCCCCATTCAATCTCCCACAGTCCATGTACAGTGTTCCATATCACAGTCTCTATATCCCCATTCAATCTCCCACAGTCAGTGTGCACTGTCCCCGATCACAGTTTCTATACCTCCATTCAAACTCCCACAGTCTATGGACACTGTCCCCTATCACAGTTTCTCTACCCCTTTTCAATCTCCCACCAGTCCAGAGACACTCTCCCCTATCACAGTCTCTCTATCCCCATTCAATCTTCCACAGTCCATATACACTGTCCCCTATCACTGTCTCTATATCCCCATTCAATCTCCCACAGTCTATGGACACTCATCCCTATCACAGTCTCTATATCCCCATTCAATCTCCCACAGTCCATGTACACTGTCCCCTAACACAGTCTGTCGATCCCCATTCAATCTCCCACAGTCCATGTACAGAATCCCTATCACTGACTCTATATCCCCATTTAATCTCCAACAAAGAACAACAAAGAACAAAGAAATGTACAGCACAGGAACAGGCCCTTCGGCCCTCCAAGCCCGTGCCGACCATACTGCCCGACTAAACTACAATCTTCTACACTTCCTGGGTCCGTATCCTTCTATTCCCATCCTATTCATATATTTGTCAAGATGCCCCTTAAATGTCCCTATCGTCCCTGCCTCCACTACCTCCTCCGGTAGTGAGTTCCAGGCACCCACTACCCTCTGCGTAAAAAACTTGCCTCGTACATCTACTCTAAACTTTGCCCCTCTCACCTTAAACCTATGCCCCCTAGTAATTGACCCCTCTACCCTGGGGAAAAGCCTCTGACTATCCACTCTGTCTATGCCCCTCATAATTTTGTATACCTCTATCAGGTCGCCCCTCAACCTCCTTCGTTCCAGTGAGAACAAACCGAGTTTATTCAATCGCTCCTCATAGCTTATGCCCTCCATACCAGGCAACATTCTGGTAAATCTCTTCTGCACCCTCTCTAAAGCCTCCACATCCTTCTGGTAGTGTGGCGACCAGAATTGAACACTATACTCCAAGTGTGGCCTAACTAAGGTTCTATACAGCTGCAACATGACTTGCCAATTCTTATACTCAATGCCCCGGCCAATGAAGGCAAGCATGCCGTATGCCTTCTTGACTACCTTCTCCACCTGTGTAGCCCCTTTCAGTGATCTGTGGACCTGTACTCCTAGATCTCTTTGACTTTCAATACTCTTGAGGGTTCTACCATTCACTGTATATTCCCTACCTGCATTAGCCCTTCCAAAATGCATTACCTCACATTTGTCCAGGTTAAACTCCATCTGCCATCTCTCCGCCCAAGTCTCCAGACAATCTAAATCCTGCTGTATCCTCAGACAGTCCTCATCGCTATCCGCAATTCCACCAACCTTTGTGTCGTCTGCAAACTTACTAATCAGACCAGTTACATTTTCCTCCAAATCATTTATATATACTACAAAGAGCAAAGGTCCCAGCACTGATCCCTGTGGAACACCACTGGTCACAGCCCTCCAATTAGAAAAGCATCCCTCCATTGCTACCCTCTGCCTTCTATGGCCTAGCCAGTTCTGTATCCACCTTGCCAGTTCACCCCTGATCCCGTGTGACTTCACCTTTTGTACTAGTCTACCATGAGGGACCTTGTCAAAGGCCTTACTGAAGTCCATATAGACAACATCTACTGCCCTACCTGCATCAATCATCTTAGTGACCTCCTCGAAAAACTCTATCAAGTTAGTGAGACACGACCTCCCCTTCACAAAACCGTGCTGCCTCTCACTAATACGTCCATTTGCTTCCAAATGGGAGTAGATCCTGTCTCGAAGAATTCTCTCCAGTAATTTCCCTACCACTGAAGTAAGGCTCACCGGCCTGTAGTTCCCGGGATTATCCCTGCCACCCTTCTTAAACAGAGGAACAACATTGGCTATTCTCCAGTCCTCCGGGACATCCCCTGAAGACAGCGAGGATCCAAAGATTTCTGTCAAGGCCTCAGCAATTTCCTCTCCAGCCTCCTTCAGTATTCTGGGGTAGATCCCATCCGGCCCTGGGGACTTATCTACCTTAATATTTTTTAAGACACCCAACACCTCGTCTTTTTGGATCACAATGTGACCCAGGCTATCTACACACCCTTCTCCAGACTCAACATCTACCAATTCCTTCTCTTTGGTGAATACTGATGCAAAGTATTCATTTAGTACCTCGCCCATTTCCTCTGGCTCCACACATAGATTCCCTTGCCTATCCTTCAGTGGGCCAACCCTTTCCCTGGCTACCCTCTTGCTTTTTATGTAAGTGTAAAAAGCCTTGGGATTTTCCTTAACCCTATTTGCCAATGACTTTTCATGACCCCTTCTAGCCCTCCTGACTCCCTGCTTAAGTTCCTTCCTACTTTCCTTATATGCCACACAGGCTTCGTCTGTTCCCAGCCTTTTAGCCCTGACAAATGCCTCCTTTTTCTTTTTGACGAGGCCTACAATATCATTCGTCATCCAAGGTTCCCGAAAATTGCCGTATTTATCTTTCTTCCTCACAGGAACATGCCTGTCCTGTATTCCTATCAACTGACACTTGAAAGCCTCCCACATGTCAGATGTTGATTTGCCCTCAAACATCCGCCCCCAATCTATGTTCTTCAGTTCCCGCCTATATTGTTATAATTAGCCTTCCCCCAATTTAGCACATTCATCCTCGGACCACTCTTATCCTTGTCCACCAGTACTTTAAAACTTACTGAATTGTGGTCACTGTTACCAAAATGCTCCCCTACTGAAACATCTACCACCTGGCCGGGCTCATTCCCCAATACCAGGTCCAGTACCGCCTCTTCCCTAGTTGGACTGTTTACATAACAGTCCATGTACACTGTCTCCTAACACAATCTGTATATCCACATTCAATGTCCCACAGTCCATGTACAGAATCCCTATCACTGTCTCTCTATCCCCATTTAATTTCCCACAGTCAGTGTACACTCTCCCCTATCACAGCCTCTATATCCCTATTCAATCTCCCACTGTCCATGTACACACTCCCCTGTCACAGTCTATATCCCCATTCAATCACCCACAGTACGTGTACAGTGTCCCATATCACTATCTCCCATGTGGTGAACACCACTGTATTGTACTGTATTATGTTGATGCCACTGTGGGCTCTGCCTGTGGCTCCGCCCCCTCGAGGGTGGTATATAAACCTGCAGCCTGTAGGTGGCACTCGGTACAGTGCAGTCGCAGGCAGGCACAGATCTATCTTATTAAAACCACTGCTCACTTCTGCTAATCGTCTCATGTGAATTGATGGTTGCACCGTCCCATTCAATCGCCCACTGTCAATGTACACTCTCCCATATTATAATCTCTATACCCAAATTTAATCTCCCACAAACCACATACATTCTCCCCTATCACAGTCTCTATGTTCCCGTTTAATCTCCCACAATCCATGTACACTCTCCCCTATCACAGTCTGTGTATTCCCATTCAATTATCCACAGTCCATGTACACTGTCCCGAGTCACAGTCTCTATATCCCCATTCAATCTACGACAGCCCATGTACACTGCCCCCTATCACAGTCTCTATTTACCCATTCAATCTCCCACAGTCTATGTGCACACTCCCCTATCACAGTCACTGTCCCCATTCAGTCTACCACAGCCCATGTACACTGACCCCTATCACAGTCTCTATATTCCCCTTTAATCTCCCACAATCCATGTACACTCGCCCCTATCACAGTCTCTACATACGCATTCAATCTCCCACAGTCCATGTACACTCTCCCCATCACAGTCTATATATCCCCATTCAATCTCCCACAGTCCCTGTACACTGTCCCCTATAACAGACTCTTTTCCCCCATTCAAACACCCACAGTCCATGTACACTCATCCGTATCACAGTTTCTGTATTCCCATTCAATGTCTCACAATCCATGTACAATCTCCCCTATCACAGTCTGCATAACCTCATTCAATCGCCCACAGTCCATCTACAGAATCCCCTATCACAGTCTCTATATCCCCATTTAATCTCCCACAGTCAGTGTACACTGTCTCCATCACAGTTTCTACATCCTCATTCAATCTCCATAGTCCATGTACACTCTCCCCTATCACAGTCCCTATATCCCCATTTAATCTCCCACAGTCTATGTACAGTCTCCCATATCACAGTCTATATCCCCATTCAATCTCCCACAGTCAGTGTGAACTGTCCCCGACCACAGTTTCTATACACCCATTCGATCTCCCACAGTCTATGGACACTTTCCCCTATCACAGTCTCTCTATCCCCATTCAATCTCCCACAGTCCATATACACTGTCCCCTATCACAGTCTCTATATCCCCATTCAATCACCCACAGTCCGTATACACTGTCCCCTATCACAGTCTCTGTATCCCCATTCAATCACCCAGAGTCCATGTACACTCTGCCCTATCACAGTCTCTTTTTCTCCATTCAATCTCCCACAGTCCATGTCGGGAATCCCCATCACAGTCTCTATATCCTCTTTAATCTCCCAGTCAGTGTACACAGTCCCCTATCACAGTTTCTATACCCCCATTCAACCTCCCACAGTCTATGGGCACTCTCCCCTACAACAGTATCTATATCCCCATTAAATCTCCCAGCGTCCATCTTCACTGTCCCTATCACGGTCTCTATATCCCCATTCAATCTCCCACAGTCCATGTACACTCTGCCCTGTCACAGTCTCTATATCCTAATTCAAATTATCACAGTCCATGTACAGTGTCACCTATCACCGTCTCTGTATCCCCATTCAATCACCCACAGTCCATGTACACTCAGCCCTATCACAGTCTCTGTATCCCCATTCAATGTCCCACAGTCCATGTATACTGTCCCCTATCACAGTCTCTATATCCCCATTCAATCTCCCACAGTCAGTGTGGGTTAGGGTTAGGGCTAGGGTTAGGGCTAGGGTTAGGGTTAGCGTTAGGGTTAGAGTTGAGGCTTAGGTTTAGTGTTAGGGTTAGGGTTAGGGTTCGGAGTTTGTAAAAAGTGACAAAAAGTTAGGGTTACGGTTAGGGTTAGGGGTTTGTAAAAAGTGTCAAAAAATTAGGTTTAGGGCTAGGGCTAGGGTTAGGGTAGAATTAGGGTTAGGGTAGGGTTTAGGGTTAGGGCTTAGGGTTAGGGTTAGGGTTCGGGGTTTGTAAAAAGTGTCAGAAAATTAGGGTTAGGGTTAGTGGTTTGTAAAAAGTGTCAAGAAATTCTTGCGTCACTTGACGAAAGAGCCGCCTTGCTGCCGCTAGGCGGCGAGCCCATAGGCTCGCAACATCTGCGCACGAAGTGCGCGCCTCAAAATATTTGCACATTTTAGGACGCAATAAGTAGCTTAAAATTGCATCCTTCAATCTAATTGTTAGGGTAAGGTTAGGGTTACGGTTACGGTTAGGGTTAGGGGTTTGTAAAAAGTGTCATAAAATTAGGTTTAGGGCTAGGGCTAGGGTTAGGGTTATGGTTAGGGTTAGGGGTTTGTAAAAAGTGTCAAAAAATTAGGGTTAGGGTTAGGGTTTGTAAAAAGTGTCAAAAAATTAGGGTTAGGGTTAGGGTTAGTGGTTTGTAAAAAGTGTCAAAAAATTCTTGCGTCACCTGACGAAAGAGAGCCGTCTTGCTGTCGCTAGGCGGCGGGCCCATAGGCTCGCAACATCTGCGCACGTAGTGCGCGCCTCAAAATATTTGCACATTTTAGGACGCAATAAATAGCTTAAAATTGCATCCTTCAATCTAATTGTTAGGGTAAGGTTAGGGTTACGGTTACGGTTGGGGTTAGGGGTTTGTAAAAAGTGTAAAAAAATTAGGTTTAGGGCTAGGGCTAGGGTTAGGGTTAGGGTTAGGGTTAGGGCTAGGGTTAGGGTTAGGGTTAGGGTTAGGGTTAGGGTTAGGGTTAGGGTTAGGGTTAGGGTTAGTGTTAGGGTTAGGGTTAGGGTTAGGGTTAGTGTCAGGGTTAGGGTTAGCTTAAAATTGCATCCTTCAATCTAATTGTTAGGGTAAGGTTAGGGTTACGGTTACGGTTGGGGTTAGGGGTTTGTAAAAAGTGTAAAAAAATTAGGTTTAGGGCTAGGGCTAGGGTTAGGGTTAGGGTTAGGGTTAGGGCTAGGGTTAGGGCTAGGGTTAGGGCTAGGGTTAGGGTTAGGGTTAGGGTTAGGGTTAGGGTTAGGGTTAGGGTTAGGGTTAGGGTTAGGGTTAGGGTTAGGGTTAGGGTTAGGGTTAGGGCTAGGGTTAGGGCTAGGGCTAGGGTTAGGGTTAGGGCTAGGGCTAGGGTTAGGGTTAGGGTTAGGGTTAGGGCTAGGGTTAGGGCTAGGGTTAGGGCTAGGGTTAGGGCTAGGGTTAGGGTTAGCGTTAGGGTTAGGGCTGAGGCTTAGGTTTAGTGTTAGGGTTAGGGTTAGGGTTCGGAGTTTGTAAAAAGTGACAAAAAGTTAGGGTTACGGTTAGGGTTAGGGGTTTGTAAAAAGTGTCAAAAAATTAGGTTTAGGGCTAGGACTAGGGTTAGGGTAGAATTAGGGTTAGGGTAGGGTTTAGGGTTAGGGCTTAGGGTTAGGGTTAGGGTTCGGGGTTTGTAAAAAGTGTCAGAAAATTAGGGTTAGGGTTAGTGGTTTGTAAAAA